>NC_141836.1:11264957-11582457 GCF_982586985.1 Callionymus lyra | reverse complement strand
CGGCGCTGTTCATCAATGATGTCTGTGGTCAGCCCTTGCCGTGGGAGCACTGCTGTCCGTGGGGATTCTTCGACGGAAAACTGTTCCAGAGTAAACTCTCACGTGCTGCACGCGATCGTGCGGCTCTGCTGGACATGTGCGAGGGTCAGGTATGAAACTTTTATGTAATCTGTTTCTATCATCACAGTATTTTAAATAAACATACAAAGTAATTGGCCTTTTTTTATCTCTCACCACTCTTTAATGCAGGAGGAGCTCGTGTCAAAAGTTGAGAAGATGCGCCAGGCCATTCTGGAGGGAATAAACCTCTCGCGTCCGCCTCCTCCACCTCCTCTTCCACCTCCTGCCTTCCTCCCGCCAACTATGGTGCCCCCATTTTACCCAATGCCTCCACTCTACCCACCGCGCCCCATGGGCGCCATGCCACCTCATCACCACCCTCATCATCCTCACCACCCAATGCCACACAGACCAAGAGCTTTCCCAGGTACTGTGACCTTGACACAAGTCCGTTCACACCTGAAATTTGTGAATTAAAATGTATATATTTTTTAATAATCAGGTATCCAGTCCATTCCACCCCAGGGGGGGAAACTGGAAATTGCAGGAATGGTTGTTGGCCAATGGGCTGGAAACAAACCAATTCGTGGGAGGGGAGGTTTTAACATGCAGGTGGTCTCGGTGGGAGCAGGAAAAGGGTAAGTGATAATCTGTTTTAAACCTCTCCAGCAAATGTGTTTGAAACCATATGTCCTCTTCAGAAGAGGTAAAGAGATTCCTACCAAACTTCGAGGAGGAAAAAAGGCAGTGGCTGGCAGATCACAGGTGTGACTCTCTTCAGTTATTTCAGCCTATAGAGTTGTCGTTATCGTTCTTTTCTACATCTAATCCTGCTGAACTCTTTTTTCCTGTGGCTCCCAGATGTCGCCTCCCCCATCCAGTAGTTCCCCAAAGCCCTCAGATGAAGCAGGACCCCTGCCCGAGGTAGCAATTCAGCAGCTGAATGGCGGCTCGGCTGTGTCTGCCATCGGCCAGCCCTTAGAGCTGGCCCCCCTGGTCCAGCCAATCCCATGTGCCTTAGCCAGCAGAGACAACCAATCTGAAGGGGTGGAAGTGGAGCCCCCTTGTTGCCTTGACGACTGCCCAGCCGATGGAGCGTTACAGACGGAAGAGTGATCGCGTCCTTGCCAGGATGCAATGCTGTGAGAATCATCTGTGTTCGACGGCCTTTCCCTGTTTTTGGGCTCTGCTTGCTGACTGTGCACATTACCACACAGAGCAAAGACTGCTGGGAGGATTCATCACGATTCCTCGGCTGCTCTTTGTGGTAAACTTCAGTGGTCAGTACCCAGGGCAGTGAAATCCCTTTTAGTTTTCTTATGTGGTTTTACATTGTTTTATAAGAGGTTTTACCTTCGAGTCTTTAAGTGCCCCAACCTTAAAAAACCCAGATTCTCCCAAATAGTGAGTAAAACAAATGAGCTTAAAGCTTCACCTACATAATCACCTGACCCACGAAAGTCCTTCTGTATTGCATACCTGCATGGTTTGCGTTTTTCTTTTCTTTTTTTTATTCTGTCCCATTGTATCTGCACAAGGATGTTATTTCGTGAGTGCTGTGACTGATTGGATGTGGTTTCCATGGTTCCAGCTTCTAAAGCCGTGTCGCCCTGGGCGGTACTTTTTTTTTCGGTTGGTCCGAGTTGATGTGATCTCTCTTGTAAAGTCCGACGTACATGAGTGCAGAGGGCAACTCTAGAGTTGAACTCTTCATGTGTGAAAATTTAGACAAAGACGTGCACACCCCCCAAACCCCCTGCGCCCTTTCATGCACACCCTAGTGGCTAGTTTTACTGCCAAACATGGTGTGTTTTGACATTTACTTAAATCCTGCCCCCTTATATTTTTGGCCATTTATCACTGTAGCAATTCTGCACAGTGCTGGTATAAGCTTGCAATCTTTACTTTGATGCTAGTAGCATGGCCAACAGCTAAGCTGTGCTAAAAACCCACCAAAATTTATGCACCTTAAGCCCTTAACGTATGCAAGTTTTTACCCTTTTCTCCTTTTAAAGTGCATATTATATTTCCCTCCTCCTTATCCCTTTCTCCCAAAGCTTTGATTGTACTCTTCCAACAGAAGCACTTAATGTTGTATTTAAATATATTGAACCTGAATTTGCCCCTACAGAGCGGAGTCAAGTCTGAGGTGGGCTTTCCCCTGCACCTAGAATCACGGTGGCCCCCCGCCGGGCCACGTGAACAAAGCCAGAGATCTATTTGTGAGACGTCAGAATGTGAATAGAGTGGTTTCACATTAAGAGGCACATTGTTTAAAATACATGTAAAACCACACTGGAAAGTCCTCTACCAGGTGATTCAGGATATGAAAAAAAAGATGAAATTGCGAGGCACCTTTTTAGTAGTCGAGGCCAAAAAAAAAGTAAACTATTGATGCCCAGCAAGTGATGGAAATGAATGTTGACGGTAGATACTGCCAGCCCGAGCAGATGAACCTGACGTTCACAAAGAAATGTTGCTATAAGCTAAATGGACTCCTGACTTGATTCAAAATGAGTTAATCCCAAAGTGGCTTGGCTTGCCCCTTTAGGCAGCCACTGATCTATATATATAGATATATATAAATACACACAGTATATAAGTGGGGAGCCAACAAAATCTGAAAGATCCCTCCACCATTGAGTGATGATAATATAACGTCGTCTATAGCCTAGTGTTTGGAACTGCAGAGCCGCTGTGTATCTCTTTAGATCAACTACATGCACTCCTCAGCCCTGACGGACCTGGCATGACCGGGGCCCACACTCAAATGGTTCTGAATTATATCGCAGGACAGACCAAGAACACTATAATGCCAATTCATTTTTCAAGAGTTTGGGGAAATGAGACGCACAGCAGGCATAAATCTGATGGAGAAAATGAAAATTGTCAACACTTGCCAATCGTAGAAGGTCACAGTTTAATGGTGAGTTCACACCAAACTACACATAGTAGTCCCCGAGTGGTTGTTTGTTTCTCACGGCAAAACTTGCTGTAGCTTAAATAATAGGTCAAACTGCTGGGGGTTGGTGGGTCTTATGTCAGTGGAGAGTCAAAATGGCAGATCGTAGCGGCAGTATTAAATCTTTAATGTGAAAGTATGGAAACATGACTTGGACTAACGTCTCTTGGTCCATCGGATCCTTAAGAGGAGCTATCGTCTTGTTGAATCGCTTCATATTTTTGCTTTGTCTTGTTAAATTTCCCGCGCTCTGCACGCGTGAATGTAAGATCTGGCCTCTGATTGGTTAAGTCACCGTAAATTTTTTCGTCTCGCTACAGATGTTGTGTTGTGAGACCAGGTCGCTGCAAATGTGTTGCATCCCTTAATTCCCATATTATAGCGCAAATGTTGTTCAGATGGCTCCTCTACGACGATTGAACATGTAAGCCAGTCGTTTGGTGTGAACGCACCGTTGGACGGATTGAAAAGTTCTTATGGCCATTACCATTAAAATCTCTCAGAGATTCTGGATACTACTTAAAGAAAGAAATTGGCAAGAAACACTGGATTTTTCTGAACATTTTGATGACGTACGCTAACGTGCTAAATTGAAACTCGTTTTGAGGGCAAACAGAACCCCCAGTTTCTATGTAAATGTCCATGTAGTTGCGTCAGACATCCTTATGTTATAAGCACTTACCATGACGGTTTGAAAAACCGATCGTTGACCCAGGCGTGAGAGTATTGCCTGCACTTATCACAGAGCTGTTGTCACTTACAATTTCAACTTGTTAGCTGTTTTTCAATAGGGACTTAAACGTACGTCACTTTGATGTGATAGGAGTTTATAGGTTTAAGGGTAGGCTACAGTTTCAGGCTTTAAACAGGACTGCCATACTAAAGACACCAAGGACAATGCTTGAGAATATAGTTCCGCTGACCGTAATGCCGAGTCTAGAACTACTGAGGGTCACATACTTAACTGTTTTTCAACTTTTTGACATAGTATCAACGTGTTTTGCGGCAGAACATTGTTAGACGATGGCTTTTTTCGCGGCAAGACAGAGCAACGTCAACACCCTCTCTGCTTGCTCGACATTTACAGAGACGCACACACACACACGAAACACACACACCTTCTCAACAGAACATGTTCATTTGTTACCAGCAACATTCTCTCTGCTTTTGTGCTGAAGTGATTTTGTGCAGTTCCCAGTGGAGTGGTTGTCAGTTCATCAGAGATCGTTGGTAACACATTCTACTGACTGTCTTGAAAACTTGGATTTAGGATTTTACAGTCACATACATATACGCGCGCACACACACACACACATACACACATTTAGATGTAAAACCCTGAATTATAGATTAGCTAGTGTGGTAAAAATGTCACAGCAAATCAATGATGTAATGACCCTCTTCTGTCCCTCATTTGTTTTAGTTTTGATAGAAAATTGATCAGTGTTTTTTTAGCTTGTTGTTCCGACACCTCTCCTCGCCTCCCCCCCCTCTTTCTCTGCAATCTTTATTCACTTTTCTCAAATCTGTTGATTATTGTAGAGAACAAGCATCTCACACAGACTTGGACACATACTTTTATACACACAGACACACACACACACACACATACAGTTTCCACTCTTCAACTTCCTCTCAGCTTCTCCTTTAGCTTTAGAATAGTTTCTACTGGCTGTATTTTTCTCTTTGGGCTGCCCCCACCCCTTAATCAACCTAACTAACAGTCATGGTTATATTAACGTTAATACTCCAGTTCTGTGTGTATCCAGCCAGAAACTGGAAGTTGAAAAAAAAATCTGAAAAAATCAATTTTAATCAATTGTGAAAATGTGTTTTTTCTTTATACTTTTTAAATGTTAAAAATGTCTTCTAATCTAATCATTCTACCATTGCTTCAGTTAGAAATGAAATGTGCTTAGCCAACATAGAGATTTGAACCTTAATAACTGCGATTTTCCTTACCTATATTTTGTTAGAAAAACGTCATCGTTACATGTAATTATCGCCCGTAACCAATTGAAAAACCGTCTTCTGCACTATGTTGGATCATTACTTCCCTGAAGGTTACTCCACGGTTGACCCCTGGTCAATATAAGCTGAACTCGGCGTTCTTGCACAAATCCGCAATATATCTCTCGTGAACGCTGGAGCACCAAAGTACCCCTTAATATCCCCCTCCCGCATTTAAATATGTGAGCTATCCGACAAATAGATTATGTTTATTGACACTCCGGTTTCCGTGGAGATGAAGATGGATGGTGTTATGAGGTTGGTAGTAGACGTTGCCGAACATGTGTCTGAGAGGCACAACGTTTCCGCGAGGCCTTGTTAAGAAATGGTTTTCTTTCATTTGATAATTTTTTATGGATGAAATGAAGCTTGAACGAGTCCACATGCTCTTACCAGATCTACACTAAAGCACAGTTACACGTTTGTCAAGATTCTTCTTTATCAACCTGGGAGTTTTGTGCCCCGTTTTTTTTTTCTGCTTTTCACAACTTTTGCTTTTAAAGACTTAACTTTCATGCAGGTGTAAAGACATCGATGAAGGTTATTCATATTTTTAATTTTCTTTTTTAAAGGGCACGGAAATATATTCCAAAACAGCCTCTTAACCAGTCATTTGGAACCAAGTACAGCCGCCCCGTCTACACACGATGAGCCGAGTTTGTGGAAACATAAAAGTTGCTTATGCGGCGAGAAATTTGTTTTCACAACAAGTTGATCTTTAACAATGTCCAAAATTGATATCAAGAAAATAACTTATTAATAAACTTATAAATCTGCCGGTCTGTAAAAGCCCAAAATATACTACATGATTTATGTGTTCATGTCAAGACTGTTGTTGAGGCAGTGAAGTTAACTTTTTAACATTTTGTCCACAGGAATCATGAAAGTAGAATTCTCCATCTTGTTCTTTTTTAAGTCGTTTCCTGTATTGCTAAATCATGAATTATTGTAAAGCGAGATCAGTGTTTTTTTTGTCATTCAACGGTCTCAAATTGTGTCACAATTGAGGCCAAAACGATGAGAATTAATCTTCTAACAACTTTTTTTTTTTTGGCACAGTTAACCCTTTGTTACAGTCAAACTGTAAAGCAAATAAGAAATGATAAGTTGTGCAATATACTTTGGGCTTGATAGGGTAAAATGTTGTAAAGGACCAAAAGTCCCAGGAAATGAACTGTGCTTTATGTATTTTTGTCTCACCAAGAGAGGAGGAATCAACTGTGTTGTCTATTCTAGTCTATTTGGAGGATTGTCAAAGGATATTTTTGTGGTTTAAAGAAAAAAAAAAAAGGATCCCTATTCTTCCTCTCTCTACACTGCCACCAAAACAAACTATCCCCCCCCCTCACCTTGTTCTTGTTAGGTCAAGGTGCTCAAGAAACCCACATCGACCAAACATGCATTCAGCCACATGTATGCATGTAACCAAGTAACCACCCCCCCAAAAAGAAAATCTGTGCAGCAAAAAAAATTAAATATATAAATATATATATCCATAATGCTATTGTTATAGATCTATTATCGTCATTATCGCTGTTATAATTATGGTTGGTATAATTTGTCATCATTGTTAGCATTATGGAAGCACCAGACAGTTTGTTGAAAGATGAGGGAAAAAAAAGAAAGCTTTTTTTTTTTTTTTTTTAATTATTTGTCTGGCTGTTGGTCTGATCTCACAGAGCAAGGGGAGGAATGGTTCAGAAAGAGAAAAAGATGGCAGTCGCATTTGTACTGGTTGGGAAATGACTTACAGTGCTGAAATAAAATTTATTCTTTTAGTAAAAAAATGAAGTATTGTGTGCGCGCCTCTTTTTGTTGTTTCGGACATATTGTCTTTCAAAGAATTGCACATGAAGAAGTTTACAAATATATTTGTATTTAAAGTGAAGTAAAACAAACCTTTTCTTTGAATTCTATTTAAACTTTTCGTTACAATTCCGTGTTACTTATAATCCAAATGTTACTTTTACTTAAATGTATATGTAGTAAACATTCAATTAATTCAGGTGTTCTTTATTACATTTTTTTTTTTAAATATAAATATATACACACGCAACCTATTATTACTTTGTTGTCAGTGGAGTATTTCTTCATATTTTCTCCTAAATACCGACATTACTTTGATGGCCGTGGAGTATTTCTTCATATTTTCTCCTAAATACCGACATTACTTTGATGTCCGTGGAGTATTTCTTCATATTTTCTCCTAAATACCGACATTACTTTGATGGCCGTGGAGTATTTCTTCATATTTTCTCCTAAATACCGACATTACTTTGATGTCCGTGGAGTATTTCTTCATATTTTCTCCTAAATACCGACATTACTTTGATGTCCGTGGAGTATTTCTTCATATTTTCTCCTAAATACCGACATTACTTTGATGGCCGTGGAGTATTTCTTCATATTTTCTCCTAAATACCGACATTACTTTGATGTCCGTGGAGTATTTCTTCATATTTTCTCCTAAATATCGACATTACTTCGATGTCCGTGGAGTATTTCTTCATATTTTCTCCTAAATACTGACATTACTTTGTCAGTGGAGTATTTCTTCATATTTTCTCCTAAATACTGACATTACTTTGTCAGTGGAGTATTTCTTCATATTTTCTCCTAAATACCGACATTACTTTGATGTCCGTGGAGTATTTCTTCATATTTTCTCCTAAATACTGACATTACTTTGTCAGTGGAGTATTTCTTTATATTTTCTCCTAAATACTAACATTACTTTGTCAGTGGAGTATTTCTTCATATTTTCTCATAAATACCGACATTACTTTGATGTCCGTGGAGTATTTCTTCATATTTTCTCCTAAATACCGACATTACTTTGATGGCCGTGGAGTATTTCTTCATATTTTCTCCTAAATACCGACATTACTTTGATGGCCGTGGAGTATTTCTTCATATTTTCTCCTAAATACTGACATTACTTTGTCCGTGGAGTATTTCTTCATATTTTCTCCTAAATACCGACATTAGTTTGATGTCAGAGGGATATTTCTTTATATTTTCTCCTTATTGAATATTATTTTGATTGTTTAAGCGCTATATAAATAAAAAATACTTATATTTATACGATGCATCTTCAAGTGGCGTCGTCCGTTCTCGCGATATTACCGCGTGATCTCGGCGCTCAGTCAGCCGTCACCAACCCAATTCAAGAGAAGAAGAGAGATGGCGAACAAGACGAACAGAGGAAGTTCTTCACCGGGTTTTTTTTTTCCCAACTGGACACTGGATAATTGAATTTTCGTCGAAAGGAGGAATGCGAGGAAATTGTTTTTCTGGGTCACAGCGGCCGTCATGGAACTAATGCTACGTAGAGCTGAAAGACCGCCAATTCCAAGTAGCTTTAAGCTAACACCGTTGCTACTTTCTTCCAAGACTTGTATATCATTATTTTTTATTTAACACTATGATACCCGAGGACACAATGACGAAGAAGAAAAAACAAACGGAAGATAGTACATTTTGTTGTAATCGTTTTTTTTAAAAACGACCCTAAAGGTTAATAGCATGCTAACCTCATTCCAAGTGTTTGTAGCAACATCAGGTTTAGCATCGATCTGTTATATATGTTACAAACCACCGGAAATGGAACATATTCAGGTGAGAATAAGCAAAAGGTAGAATCCACCATAGAAATGTTAATGCTTTGATGACGATAAGCGATCGAGAGTGTCATCGTTTTTTGAACGATTCATCCCAGAAAATAGCGTTTAAAGAATTCAACTTGACGTCATGTTTTCATCACTAAAGGAGTCTGTTTACAAAAGAACGTTGTATGAAAGAATAACTGACACCTGCAGGGAGTAAGTAAGTCATTTTTATTTGTATAGCGCTTTTCCAGACCAGGGTCACAAAGCGCTTAAACAATTAAAACAATATTCAATAAAGTATATACTTTAAAGGTCAAGATAATACTAATAACACAACAGGAGTTCCAGAAAATCAAGGAAAAGCCTGAACAAATAAAGGAAGATCGTTCCAAAGCTTAGGAGCAACAGCCTGGAAGGATTTCTCTCCTCTGGTCCTGAACCGTGTGCGAGGAACCATCAGTAGATTCTGATCCACAGACCTCAGAGCCCGAGCTGGGGTGTAAGTCTGGATCAGATTAGACGTCCACGTTGAAGGAGCCCAGGAGCCAAACTCTGAACAAGCAAAAGGTTCCAGTGGGGTGAGGTAGTAGTTTGTATAGTTTTAGGATCATACCAGATCTGGGAGATAACTATACAGCCTACTGTCTTTCTCAAGGCAACCATCAACAGCAACAACCAGGACGCTCGTCTTTCCAGAGAATGTCGAGTTAAAGTAGTCGAGAATGTATTTAAAAGGCTAGTGGATTTGTGTCTGTTTTCATTCATTTTTTTAGCTTTGTTGTGGTGAGGTAGTAAGTTGTGTTGTTGTGGGGTTAGGGATAATTAAACCCCGTTCTGGAGATACAACCGCACAACTCACTGCCTTTCATAATTGAGCGAAAATACTGCACCTTGACCTGTCTGTTATAAAGCATATTGAATCTTGTTCTGATCATTACAGTATTTGTATTTTACACTGCCATGCATTAGGAACTATCCAAGGCTCCACGTGATGTTAGACTGGTTGCAGATTTTTCTTAAATGTCGCCGCATGGAACCCCCATGATGACATGATGTGAAATATATTATAGAACAATATTCAGATTGAGGCCAATTTTCAGCCTGATAGTAAAAATGGTCATGTTTATGTGATTTTTATGTTTTGTAGGTTTTATATATATATATATATATATTTGTGTATAATTGTGTGCAAAAATGTAATGAAACGTACAAGATTTGGCCCCTGAAGTTCCCTCAAATACTTCCAAGTTTGTTACTTAAATAAAACTTTTAACTATTTTGGTTTTCTGCCTTTAATGGTAATTTCACAAGCACTAACGACATGCATATGAATATGTGTCTGTGTGTGCAGTGTCAGCAGCTTGGGGCAAGATAATAATAATAATCTCTATTTATATAGCGCCTTTCTATGGATTTGATAAAGTTCCCAGTCCATCGTAGGAAATGGATTTCATTAATAAAATATGTATTTTTTTTCTAAACTGTACAAAAATGACTGACTCACCCAAACGACTTTCCTCGAGCCCCATTTCAAGTGACAACATTCTATCCATCAGGCTGTTGGACCAACCACTGAACTGTTGTTTATATAGATATAACATTTTGTAACAACACTGGTAATACACGTTTGTGATTCTAAAATTAACGTAATTACTTAGACATTTGAACAGATAATTCTCACCATGCTATTTATACTTAAATCATTGCACTTTTTGACAGTTTTTGCACTGTGTTTATTGTTATTTATCTTGTATATGTTGTTTATCCCTATTCTAATTTTGTTAAACCAATTCCGGAGTCGTCCACAACCACGGAAAATTCCTGTATGTGAACCAATATCTACTGACGAATAAAGCTGCTCTTGATTCTTGACATCGAGTATAATTTTGTAGAAAACATTTATTGTATAACAAATATGAAATTATTTTTTTTGTTTCAGCCAAAGGAGGGAATTCTTCCATCTTTTTCCAAATAGTTTTAAAATCGTAGCGTATATGTCGGTAAAGATGAATAAAAAATAAACAAATGTACGTGTTTGTCAGCATAAATGTAAGTTCAATCGCTGTGAATTGTTTTCATGTATTTTAATAAATTAATTTAAATCACGATCAACTTTAAGTGCATTGTTTAAAAAAGTTCTCAAGGGCATCGTTTACACAAATAGTGAATGTCTACGGAACTGGCAGCCCTGCCTGGATCTTGAATCTAATTGGTCAATAATCAAGAGGGGCGTTCCTGGCGAACTGCTTCAGCGGCCAATCATCTTTCAAGGCGACCCCTGTGTAGATCCTGTCGTCGAACAAGAAAACAAGACCTCTTTCTCGTTCCATTTTCCAGTTAATGTGTACTTGTTTAATTTCCATTCTTTTTGTTGAATTTAAAAAGGTTATATTCCGTTTGGAATTATTTTACTCCATTGTATTTAGTGTCAAGCAGTGACTGAGTTTTTTGAAAAAACATTAAACGCAACATATTTGCTTAAACGATAAAATACTCAGGAGTCTACCCTCCTGTTTTAAATAACAGATCTTCGTGGAAACGTCACACATCCTTGATCCAACATGGCGAACATTCGGTGCATCAAGGTGAGAGAAGATTTTAAATGTTTATTTTCAGAAATATTATCGCACCCGACAACTGACTATAAAAAAAACTGAAAATATGAATAGAACTTTAAACCTCAAACTTATGCAGTTAAGGTTTATTACATTATTTATTTTAACATCATTAGACTCATTTCACGTTGAGCTGAAAATGTTCACATCCACACGTGGAGTTTAAGAATCACAAATTTATCTCCTGCATTGCAAGAATAAAGTGGAGAAATATACTGTGTATCTTTTAACTAACAACCTCGATTTGTTTTTAAATTCTGTATTGACTCAACTTTTTGTTCCAACAGGGCATGGTGGGTGTGGTGTCAGGGGGAGCTTCAGGTCTAGGTCGTGCCACTGTTGAGCGCCTGGTTCGAAATGGTGCATCTGCTGTGATCCTGGATCTTCCCTCCTCTGACGGACACAAACTGGCCGCTGAACTGGGAGACTCTTGTGCCTTCGCTCCGGCAGACGTGAGACTTGATCTTTATTTTGTGTCCATTATTCCCATTTTATTTCATAGTACATATCATTTTGCAGTAGAAATCTGCTAGTGATATTTGAAAAAAACCCCAACAACAACAAACACTGTTTGGACCCTTTATCTATTTCACACTTGGGACTTTTTCTATTAAACATTCAATTAGAGCAGTACAACCTTCCGTGCAATCATATCCTGCATTTACAGTGGAATTTAGATATTATTTTTTATATTTATCTCTACGATATTCAAGTGTATACCGTTGCAATATTTCCTGTGTACAGTGACAGTCAATTTACATATATATTATTTATTTTGAGACTTGTTTTTTTACTTTCCCTTGGGGACTTAATAATAAGTAAATACTAAATAAATAAAATAATAAAGTATTTTGGGTTTCTGATTAAACCCTTAACATGCTGAATGCTAGACATTTTTGGCACTTTTCATTTATCTTGGATTGGAAACAAGGAAACTAAGACCACTTCCAAAATCATCTTAAAAAATAGGGGTGTGTATTGGCATGAACGATTGGTATTACTATACAATATACTGTGTATTCCAATAATTTAGGAACAAGGATATCATTTTTTATTCCTTTTGAGTATTAACACCAAAATAAGTCCAAACATTAGCTTTAAAAGCGGCTGGAGTTAACTGTATCCTCTCGTCCAGTCATCGCTAGGATTTCAGCCATTAAATAACTGATACAAATAAAATATGATTTAAAAGCTAATGATGTTAAATAACTAATACAATTGAAATAAAAATGTTCAAAAAACAAAAAAGTAATGTTAAAAAAACTAAAAAAATATTGTGTAAATGTGGTAAAGACTCGACAGTACGGGAATTGTCGTAAATAAATCTTTTTGTTTTCTATCCAATGATGAACTCTACCAATCTTTACAAAAATATAATAGCAGGAAATAAAAATAAAAATGTAATGTTACTCCAACATTAAGATTGTATTCATTTGTCAAGTTCTTGATTCATGAATAAACGTGTCGTTGATTAGGTCACATCAG
Organism: Callionymus lyra; assembly: GCF_982586985.1. Classification (NCBI taxonomy): domain Eukaryota; kingdom Metazoa; phylum Chordata; class Actinopteri; order Syngnathiformes; family Callionymidae; genus Callionymus; species Callionymus lyra. Next base: position 11,569,717 of record NC_141836.1, on the reverse strand, counting down.
AGTCTGACGTGCAGGCAGCGATGTCCATGGCCCGAAAGAAGTACGGCAAACTAGACTTGGCCGTCAATTGTGCTGGCATCGCAGTCGCCTCCAAAACGTACAACGAACGAGATGAAACCGCTCACCGCCTGGAGGACTTCCAGAGGGTCATCAATGTAAGCCGCACACATGCACGCAAGTGCACACATGCACGCACGTGCACACAACACACACACTGTGTGTCTCTGCAGGTCAACCTCGTAGGATCGTTCAACGTGATCCGGCTCGCGGTCGCAGAGATGCGTAAGAACGAATGCGACGCCGACGGACACAGAGGATGCATCGTCAACACGGCCAGCGTGGCGGCGTTTGACGGACAGGTCATTGAAACACCGCAGAATAAACCAAACCCTTTTTCCTGTTGACGAACTGACAAACCTCTGCAGGTGGGTCAAGCGGCGTACTCCGCCTCTAAAGGAGGCATCGTCGGCATGACGCTGCCCATCGCCAGAGACCTGTCGCGTCTAGGGATCAGGGTCGTCACCATAGCGCCTGGTTTGTACTACTGGTTCTCAGAAGTTATGTTCGAATCGACCAAACTGACGTCAATACTCCCAGGTCTCTTCTCGACGCCACTCCTCGCCGGGCTTCCTGAAAAAGTGAAGTTACTCCTGACACGCTTGGTACCTTTCCCCTCTCGCCTCGGAGACCCTGCTGAGTTTGCACACCTGGTGACGTCCGTGGCCGAGAACCCCATGATCAACGGAGAGGTCATCAGACTGGACGGAGCGATCCGCATGCAGCCTTGAGAACCATCGCAAGGAATGTTACCGCAGTCGTGACATTGGACTGGAACTATAGCAACACATCATGACACACATTGCAGGAGGGCGGATCATAATAAACTAAAAGATTGTTGGTTATGAAAGTTTCTTTCTCCTCGTTCATATTGGAAGTAAATTATAACTTCCGCACCTCCGAGACGATAGGTGGCGCCAGAGACGTACGTTTGTCGATCCCGGAAGTGAGTTTGAGTAGGGAAAAGTTGATAGTATTTTACACGATATATTTATTAACGTATCATGTTAAAAATACAGTTTACAGTAATCAATACATTTTCCCCAACAAACGAAAAATTCAAGGTAGAAAAAATTGTAATAACAGTTTTTTAAAGTACTAGATTAAAAAAAAAAAGAAGGAAAACGTCAGATACGGTTAGTGAAAAAGAATGTGTATTAAAATTTTTTATTCAAACAAATCATTCACAGAAAATGTACAGTCATTACAAAATAAATATAAACATACAAATATACTTAGGTTGCGTTAAATGATCACTATTATTTTAATGCAAATTATATTTGACAATTAAAATAAACCGTTCCATTGCACTGTTTATTATTATTATTTCTCTTGTATGTTTTGTATATGTTCTTTATCCCTATTGTAATTTTGATAAACCAATTCCGGAGTCGTCCACAACCACGTAAAATTCCATGTATGTGTACTAATATGTACTGGCGAATAAAGCTGCTCTTGAATCTTGACATCGAGTATAATTTTGTAGAAAATATCTATTGTATAACAAATATGAAATTAAAGTATTGTTTCAGGTTGAAATCAGCCAAAGGAGAGAATTCTTCCATCTTTTTCCAAATAAAATTGTAGCGTATATGGCGATATATGTAAATATGAATAAAAATAAACAAATGTACGTGTTTGTCAGCAGAAATGTAAGTTAAATTACTTCGAATTGTTTTCATGTATTTTAATAAATTAATTTTAATCACGATCAACTTTAAGTGCATTGTTTAAAAAAAAGTTCTCAAGGGCATCGTTTACACAAATAGCGAATGTCTACGGAACTCGGATCTTGAATCTAATTGGTCAATAATCTGCTTCAGCGGCCAATCATATTTCAAGGCGACCCATGTGTAGATCCTGTCGTCGAAGAGGAAAACAAGACCTCTTTCTCGTTCCATTTTTCAGTTACGTTAATGTGTACTAGTTTAATTTCCATTCTTTTTGTTGAATTTAAAAAGGTTATATTCCGTTTGGATTTTTTTTTACTCCATTTTATTTAGTGTCAAGCAGTGACTGAGAAACCTTAAACGCAACATATATGCTTAAACGATAAAATACACAGGAGTCTTTCCTCCTGTTTTAAATAACAGATCTTGATCCAACATGGCGAACATTCGGTGCATCAAGGTGAGTGAGAAGATTTTAAATGTTTATTTTCAGAAATATTATCGCACCCGACAACTGACTATACATAAAAATGAATAGAACATTAAACCTCAAACTTATGCAGTTAAGGTTTATTAGATTATTTCTTTTAACATCATTAGACTCATTTCACATGAGCTGACAATGTTGACATCCACACGTGGTGTTTAAGAATCAGAAGTTTATCTCCTGCATTGCAAGACAATAAAGTGGAGAAATATACTGTGTATCTTTTAACTAACAACCTCGATTTTCTTTTTAAATTCTGGCTTCTTGTGCGATCGATTTTGACATCCCTGATCCACAGAAAACTCATAGTATTTGACTCCACTTTTGTGTTCCAACAGGGCATGGTGGGTGTGGTGTCAGGGGGAGCTTCAGGTCTAGGTCGTGCCACTGTTGAACGCCTGGTTCGAAATGGTGCATCTGCTGTGATCCTGGATCTTCCCTCCTCTGACGGACACAAACTGGCCGCTGAACTGGGAGACTCTTGTGCCTTCGCTCCGGCAGACGTGAGAATTGATCTTTATTTTGTGTCCATTATTCCCCATTTTATTTCATAGTATTTTTCACGTTGTAGTTTATACCATCAAATAACGTATGTATTAGAAATGTTTTAAAAGTCATGATGAAAAGATATTTAGCAGGAAAGTAATGTTACTACAATATTAAGATTGTATTCATTTGTCAAGTTTTTCATTCATGAATAAATGTGTCGTTGATCAGGTCACATCAGAGTCTGACGTGCAGGCAGCGATGTCCATGGCCCGAAAGAGGTTCGGCAAACTAGACTTGGCCGTAAATTGTGCCGGCATCGGAGTCGCCGCCAAAACATACAACACGAAATTTGAAGCCCCTCACTCCCTGGAGAACTTCCAGAGGGTCGTCAATGTAAGCCATACGCACACACATGCACGCACACACGCACACATGCACACACGTGCACACACACGCTGTTTGTCTCTGCAGGTCAACCTCGTAGGAACGTTCAACGTGATCCGGCTCGCGGTCGCAGAGATGCGAAAGAACGAATGCGACGCAGACGGACACAGAGGATGCATCGTCAACACGGCCAGCGTGGCGGCGTTTGACGGGCAGGAGGGTCAAGCGGCGTACTCCGCCTCCAATGGAGGCATCGTCGGCATGACGCTGCCCATCGCCAGAGACCTGTCGCGTCTAGGGATCAGGGTCGTCACCATAGCGCCCGGTTTGTACTACTCATTCTCAGAAGTTATGTTGGAATCGACCAAACTGACGTCAATATATCCAGGTCTCTTCTCGACGCCACTCCTCGACGGGATTTCTGAGAAATTGATGTTCTACCTGAAACGCTTGGCACCTTTCCCCTCTCGCCTCGGAGACCCTGCTGAGTTTGCACACCTGGTGACGTCCGTGGCTCAGAACCCCATGATCAACGGAGAGGTCATCAGACTGGACGGAGCGATGCGAATGCATCCCTGAGAACCATCGCAAGGAATGTTACGGACAGTCGTGACATTGGACTGGAACTATAGCAACACATCATGACACACACTGCAGGAGGGCGGACTTTTGTAAACTAAAAGATTTTTGTTTATGAAAGTTTCTTTCTCATCGTTCATATTGAAAAAAAAAACTTCCGCACCTCCGAGACGATAGGTGGCGCCAAGAACCGACGTTTGTTAGACCCGGAAGTGAGTTTGAGTACGGAAAAGTGATATTATTTTACACAATATATTTATTATCGTATCATGTTAAAAATACAGTTTACAGTAATCGCTATATTTTCCCCAACAAACGAAATATGCAAGGTGGACAAAATTGTAATAACAGTAGTAAAGTAGTACGTTTAAGAAAAAAAAGGGAAAACGTCAGAAAGGGTTATTGATAAACAATGTGTATTAAAATGTTTTATAAAAAACAAATCATTAATCATTACAGAAAATGTACATTCATTACAAAATATAACTAAATAAATATAAAAATATACTTAGGTTGTTTTATACAATCACTATTATTTTTATGCAAATTATAGTTTACACTTAAAATAAATGTTCCGTTGCAAGTTCAAATGAATCAAATATTTACATGTTTTAAAATAATAATAAAAAGTTGTTGGCCCAGAGAGGAAGCGGTAAAAAGACGAACAAAACAAAAGCATGACATATTTAATCATAGATCGGAATTACATTCTTATGATTTGTGAATTATATTTGCGCAAATCCCCCCCGAAACAATAAAATAAAAAAAACTATAATTTGATTAGAAATAGCTGATGTCATGCATTCGATGTCCTCTGAAGTGATTTTGTCGTCTAGTATCTGTGCTGCCTCTCATGCTGCCTGTAGACACGTTTTCGTAGGTGACAATCTGGAGAGAAGAAATAAATATACAAATATGGGCCATTCATTTATAAACCAATAATATGTTATCAATTTATAATAATATTAATTCACAGTATAACATTATTTCCTTTTTTGTGTAATTATAAAGTAATTAAACAGTCACTTATAGGTCGACTTTACCTCAATATTTGCCATGGGAGCGTTTCCGATGACCTCAACAACTGTGGATCAAATGTTGATTGTTTTAAGTGTACTTTTATTTTGCATTTACCGTCATGAAATGATTCGTTCCACTCACCGTTCAAACGCTGTCTCCAACAGAAGACAAATGAGAAAAACATTCCAACCAGCAGAAAAGCACACAGGATCACACTTACTATGACAACCAATGAGAAAGCTGCAAGAAACAAGCATTATATTCAGGCAAACAATTCATATTTTTAAATCAAAATACATTTGTAACCCATTGTTTACATTTTATTGTGCATAGTTTATACATATTATGCACATTTAACTCTTTAATAATATTATTTATTTATATATATATAACTTGTTTTATACATAACTTCAATAAACATTTATACAATGATGGATATCATATTATAAAGGCATTGAAGATTTTTAAGTTTAAAAAAACAACAACAAAAAAACATTTCGACACATAACTACGAACATATTTAATGCCCAATTATGTAGACAACCAAAACCCCCCAAAAATATAAGATTTAATTTAATCATTTCAATGAGAAAAACAGTAAAAGAACCCCCCCCCCCCCCCCCCCCCCCCCCCATTACATTATGTGTGTATTAATGTAAACCAGCAGAGGGCGCCACAGCAGTTTAAACGTACCAAGTGTACTGAAGGTCGTATCCTCAGGCACATACAGCACCGTCGTAGTTTCTGCAAACCAAATAAACAAACATGAAATACCTAAAGGGAATGTTTATAACAGTATCACAGTTTTCACCGTTATATCTTAAATGGTTATTAACCCAAAAAAAATCCAACGTTTATTTTTTACCGTACATTCAAGTCTGAATAAATCAAAACATGCTTTTAAATAAACTCATGCTTACCATCCTCGATTATAAACGAAGAGAAGGTGACGCCTGAAAAAATAAGAAAAGAACATCATTGAAAATACGCACATTTGCTTAAAATATGTGTAAAAAAAATGTGTGTATGTTTACCGTCATCAGTTGGTGTTGGTGTCTCAGTGTAGCCTGTAAATATATCAAATTAGTTGTTCCGCTATATTTATTTTAACAAGCATTTTATATAAAGGAAAAGTAGCTTTAATAAAAAAAAGAACGATTTTCAAAAAAGATTCACTTTAATAAAAAAAAGTCTTCCATAATTAAAAAAGATTATTCTTATGCGTACGTTTTTTTCTATTTATTTATTATTCTTATTGAGGAAACTCCATGTTATCGATTAAATCAACACTTCCTTCAAACAAATATCGGTAAGTAGGTAGATACAAACTGTATTTTTTATATATGTAGGCAACGTTTTATAGAAAAGACAAATGTAATATGAGGAAAGGATCATGATTAAAGCAGCAGTAAGTAAGATTAAAAAAAAAAAAAAAAAAATTGGCTCCCCACAGTGTCAGAACATTGTATCTGCAATTTTTCGTGTCCGTTTCTTGTTTTATCTTCCTGGTAAGTTTACTAGTAACCTTAAAAAAAACACAGAAAATGTACTTAAAAACGTACTACTTATTTACGCACAATGTAAGGTAAGGTAAGGTAAGGTAAAACTTTATTGATCCCTCAGGAGGTCTCCTTCGGGAAATTGTTTTTTACCAATAGCCAGAAATTTTTCATAAACAATAAAAAAGAATACATAAAAAATAAAATAAGAAGAAGAACATAAAGAGGAAGAACAAGATGACACAATCTAAAAGACAAAGACAAAGAACATAGGTCAAGGAAAGAAAAACAACAAAGACTTTTGTGAAGTCTTGAGTCTTGCATATGAGTTTGAAAAAAAGTTATTATAATAAAACGTGAATTATACCTGAGCCATCATCGTCTTCTGTGGTACTGAAGGTGTCGACTGGAGCTTCTGTCACACTCTGCCCTGAAGGACAATAAATCATATTTTCACACAAACACTGCAAACAGGAAGTCGTCACACCCGACTATACAACGAGTCATCCAGGCTCACGTTCTCTGACCCGGAGCTCCACGCGTCTCTCGGCGAGGACCTTCTGTGTGGTGGACTTCCTCACGCCACACTTGTAACCCCCCGAGTCCGCCTTCACCACGTCTCTGATGGTCACGCTCAGGACGTCGTCGTAGTATTTGATGCTGTATCTTCCACGATGACCCTCGCGGTCGTACGACGCGACGAGAAGTTCCGTGGCTTTGGGTCGACGCAGGTAGATCCGGATGTTGGTTGCCGTCACAGTTAAGGGGAATTCGAAGGAGACGGTTTGGCCTCTGAACGCTTCCACGATCAAGCTTTTGTTCTTGGTTTCGGGGACGATTCCTGAGATGATGGACGACAAGATTTGTTTCCAAAAATGTGTGTTTTTGTGTAAATTACCCAGAGCTTACCTGACATCAGGACCACCAGAGGAAGAGCCTGGAGGAGAACCATCGTGTATCAGACGTGTGAATCCATGGCCTTCTTCCAAAGTTTCTTCTCTTTGAAAAAAACCAAACAAGTCAATAATATTTTAATCAATTTAATCCAAACTGTTTTAATTTGATTCAATATTTTATCTGTTTAGGTTATTTCATGGGTAGAATATTGGTGTCATTATTATTTAATGCCATTTTCTTCCCAAACAACTTTCTTTTAATTGATTTTTCTACTGAAGTAACTTTTTCTTTTTGCTCAAATGTTTTTAAGAAAACGCAACAATATTTTTTACCCTTGGCATAGTTTAAAGAGCTTATTTTGTAACTTGGAGCGTTAATATATTTCTAAAAATAAAATATATTTTCTTGTTATTCCCCTTTTTTATTATTATTAATAAATAATATATTAATGAAACAAGCAATTTCCGAAATATCACTTTTCCTCCGAGGCAAATGATGGACACGATTTGAACCTTAAACTTTGCATCTTTTGATATATTTGTTGGTGGGAAATACGTTTTTTGAAAATGACATTCACAGCAGGTGGAAGTAGTTTACATGTGTTTTTTAAACTTGCTCCTCTTTCAATTACATTTATATTGAATATCACCTCTATTTCAGTAATATTCATTTTCCTACTGTGATTAAACTGACACTTTTTGTAATAAAAGTTCCATTATTTTCTCCTAACTTACAAGTTGAAATATTTATTTGTATTACCTTTCAGATAGTTTTCAAATGATTTGTGTAAAACTCTTCATGTTGTACTTTAAATCAGCTGCTGTCTTCACGCCTAGCAGTGACTTTAATGTGGATTAAAGGTTTTATTTATATTTGACGATGCAATAAAGCCTTTCATTTTCTGCTTTGCCTTGTTTCAAACCAATAAGGAAACAATAACAAAACCAAAGATTTACATTAACTAACAAACATGTTTTACAAGATTTAAAAGATGGATAGTTTAAATTGGTTTTCGTGAAGAAGAAAAAAAAGAAATGAAAAACAATTAAAGATGAAGAAAAACGATAGTTATGTAAACTCCTGTCTTTTCATGGAGTCACAAAATTATCATGCAACTTTGTTTTTCATCTTAAAATGGAAGAAGTTTAATCACAAGCGATTTCATTTGTGAACCTCAAGAATTAAACTGAAATTAAAGTGATATTATTGAAGAAAAAAATAACTATTTAAATGAGATATAACTTCAACGATAACATTTAAAAAGTCACTCTAAATATTTGTTTTCCTACATTAATTAATTCTTTTTAAATCAGGTTTTAAAAACTAAAACATATCTGTGTCATTTTCTTTGAGATACTTATAGATCACAATATATTTTTCATGTGGGAAAGGGTTATGGTTTACTTTGCATTGGGGGGCAATATTTTTTTCTCAATAAAGTTGTTCTGGAATTAAACATTTTATTGTATCTTTTACTGGACTTGTACTAATGTTGAATTCAGCCCCAAAAAAATATTTTTTAGAAATATGTCTGTTCAGTGTGACATTTTAAACATAGAAGTAAGGGGTAAAAAATATAAAAAGAAAAGAAAAATGAATATAAGACGATAAAAATACATAAAAGACAAGAAAAAAAAATAAAAAGGAAAAACATAGAAGACAAGAAGAAAACAAAAAATATAGAAGACAAAAATAAAAAGACAAGAACTCTGGGAGAGTCATGACTTCCTTGTTCCGGGTCAGGCTCCGCCCCTAGAAGCGGCGCCTGATGTCACAAACTCTGATCCATGATCTGAAGAGTTTTTTGTCAACATGGACGAATCTTTGCTCAAACGTGCTTTTCTTCTGACTTTATTTCTGCAACTTCACGACTGTCATGTTTACACGCTGAGCGACTCCGTGGGCTTAGGACGAGAATTCGACGGAATTGGCGGTTTGAGTGGCGGAGGGGTGAGTCGTTTTGTTTTGATCCAGTTTACTGATGGTTATAAAACGTTTAACCTGTAACTTTTCACAGTCTTTATTGAGTTGGTAACTGATAACTACACTGATATATTCACTTAAAACTACAGCGCACGGACGAAACGTAGCATTTTAACACCCACGGTGCTCCCCTCGATAAAATGGTTTGACCCACATTCGTTTCCTCATTCGTCATCCGAGTGCGCCATCTGCAGTAGTAGTTCAGTAAAACAGAAAAAGTTACAAACATCTTTTATCTGTGTATTTCCTTTTATTCCCTTTTATAATGCTGGGAAAAAAATAATTTCAGTTGATCTTTTCTTGAATTTTTTTAAATATATATTTTTATAGCCTATAACTTCTTGATAAATGCTTAGAATCCATGAAACATTTGATTCTAAGACTATCATGTGATTAACTATTTGTTTCAGGCCACCTCTCGTCTTCTAGTGAACTATGCTGAACCGTACCGCAGCCAGATTTTGGACTTTCTCTTCAAGGTAACAAACGAAAAAAACACTCACTATATTTTTGAGGAAAAAAAACACTAAGCCAAAGATGTTGTTTTGTATTTTCAGCCCAACTTTGGTGCCAGTTTACACATTCTGAAAGTAGAAATCGGAGGCGATGCTCAAACGACAGGTGATCTATGTTTGTTATTTATTACTACAATATTAGAAATCCTTCTTAAAACACACACTAAAACGCTCTAAGGTCATCGAACATACATGGCTAAACATTCACTTCCTACTTTACAGCTCAGGGAACATTTTTATAGCAGTTTTACACCAGGCCAGGTCGATGATCAACCCTAAAATCCCATCAGCCTTAGTTATTATTGACCTCACATGTCTTTTATCATCTTCAGAAAATAATATAAAATATACTAAAGTAAAGACAAACAAAGGTTTACAACAGAAAAGGTGTAGGAAGTATTGTAGAGGTTTTCTCATGCAGTTTTATTTTGACATTTCTGAAACATTAGTAAAGCTCCTCAAAACACTGTCTGTTGTGCTTTTTTGAAGATGGAACCGAGCCCTCGCACATGCACTATGAGAATGATGAGAACTATTTCCGGGGTTATGAGTGGTGGCTGATGAAGGAGGCGAAGAAAAGGAACCCAGAGATCCAACTAATAGGTAAGAAAAGATCGCTCGTTTTACGTGGTCCTCCGGATGGTTGGCTCACAGTCAAAGTAGTTTAACCTTCATGTATGGAGTCCTATAAAGTTGTCAGTGTTCAATATAAAAAAGGAAATATATTATGCGTTTAAAAAATATATATAAAGAGAATTTCAATAATAATAAAACGCACATCAAACGAAATTAAATTGATGGTAAAAAAAAACAAGGTATAAATATGACGGATTAATATTGTGAATATCGCAATCTAGATGAAACAAGTTTAAAGAAAACAAAAATTTAGAAGAAAAGAATAAAAAAAAGAATTAAAAAAAAGAAAGTAACCTCACAACAACAAATCTAGTCTTAATGAGACATGAATGGAAGGTGATTATTTACTCGTCTACTTCATCCTGTTGACGTCACTTTAATCCACATGTGACAGGTCTGCCGTGGGCTTTTCCTGGATGGGTGGGTCACGGCAAGAACTGGCCCTACGACTACCCAGACATCACTGCAGCGTACGTGGTGAAGTGGATCCTCGGCGCAAAGCAGTACCACAATTTGGACATTAACTACGTTGGAGTGAGTTTTGAATCATTAATTCTATTCTTAAAGAGCAATATCAACCAAGGTAAAAATAAAATAATTGTTTTTATTTTATTTAAAAGTAATAATCACGTTTTTTTTAAATAGATTTGGAATGAACGCAACTTTGACACCAAGTACATCAAGGTAAGAATACATTTGTTCACGTGTTTAAGGGTTTTTTGGTGTTAAAATATAAGAAAAAAAGCCATTTACATTGAGTTCAGTGGAGCTCGTCACTCGTGGTCTTGGTTCCTCTTGAGAGCAATATCTGTGTCACGAAGGTGCTCCGGCAGACCCTGGATAAAGTGGGTCTAACCGATGTGGGCATCATCGCCGCCGATGGTGACTGGAGCATTTCTAAAGCAATGGTCGATGACCCCGGTCTTTACCATGCGGTGCAGGTGATCGGGTGAGTAGAGGCGACTTTCAAATCGCACCAAAACACTTTAGATTTATTTATTTTTTATTTGCAGAAAGAGAAAAGAGGGTTTCCCCCTCATTAGTCCGATCTGACCTCAATGTGGTGGCTATTTTTCTATGGCTCATTAGGTGTAAAAAGAGTGGACCGAATTTACTTCATGATCTCACCAGTAATATACAGTAGTTGGAGATGGTTTGATACTAGTTTCACTAAACCATGTTGCTTAGCAGATATGTCGATATTTATGAGTCGTAAAATCATGTTCAAGAATTAGGTTTATTCCTGCTGTCCATAAACACAGTTTTATTTATTACATTATTTTTAAAATTCAATACCTTTTCTTTAACCTCTGTACAATATGCACGTCTCTTGTCTTTATTCTATTTTGTAATGTATCTGAAACACCAAAGGAAAAAATAATTAATTAATTTTTTTTTTTGCATTACTGGAAATAAATGTGTAATCTTTCCAAAGTTTAATCTGGAAACACATACGGGGTAGAATCTGTTTAAATGATTTGTATTAATTTGCATCTAAATAAGCCTCTTATTTAGTATTTATTGTTTGTATTTGTCCATCATTTTTTGTTATTGTCTTTTTAAATGTTGTTCCCTTGCATGATGCAGTTTGAAACCCTTTATCCAAACATGACAATTTAGGAGTAAATTCTCCCTTACAGGGACATTTTTTATTTAATTTAAACGGATGTTACATATATACCATAAAAGAGAGATTAAGTCCATCTACGGTATGCACGGTACGTTAATTCAACGACAGTAATTATGGAAGTATATCAGAGTATTGAATGGTTTAATTAAAATAATTGAATTAAAAAAGATTTTCAAAATAATTCTTAGTTTATTATTCCAATTCTATAGATGGCTAGATATACTTTAAACTTTATTAATCCTCTGGAGGTCTCCTTCTGGAAACTGTTTTTCCAGCTTACAGCAACACAGACGATAATTCATAAACAAGAACAAAGTGCAATAAAAACAAAGTGCAAGATGACACAATCTAAGTCTAAAGATAAAGAACATGGATCAAAGAAACATGGAATATCATCTTTTCACTCCACTCCTGCCCCCAAACTCAGAATTTAACAGCCTAATTACACGAGGAATGAATGAGTCCCTGAGTCTATTAGTGTCGCATCTAAATTAAGTACATTTTCATTTGTATTTGTACTTTTAACCTAAATATACAAATCTTGGTATACATTTGAGGTGGGAGGAAATTTGCAAAAAAAAACAAGAAACAATTAATGAAAAAACAATTAGTCCCAACAATAAAATGTAAAAAAAAAAAAATCAACATTCTGATGGCACTTATACTTCTATAGATAAAGACAATTTTCAACTTCTTTGGTTTTACGAGCAGGCAGTTGAATTGAAGCTCAACGTTGAATGTTTGTTTTCTTCTCCCCATGTCCCTGTGATACTCAGTTACTGCGCTACACTCTGGACAAAAATGGCCTGAACACAGTCAGGATCATAGCAAGTGACAACCTGTGGGAGCCCATAGCCCTGTCTGTGCTGCTGGACGCTGAGCTCAGCGAGGCAGTAGATGTGATTGGGTACGAGTGACTCCTCCTGTGTGTCAGCGTTAATCTGTAAATACCTTCTCTCTCACAATCAGTCAATTGACTCTGAATGCAAAAAAAATCCAAATCAAAGTAGATCAATGTTCATGTTGATATGGTGACATTTAAAGATTTAAGACGATAACATTATGTGATACTGTAGTAACAAGGATATATTTGTAGTATTGTCGAGTACTTGACTCTGGTGTTGCAGAATTTACAGACCACATGACTCTTGACGAAGTCGTAACTGCTTTCATTTGTTTTGAAACCAATATATGCAAACATCAGCTTTAAAAGATGCTGGAGTCCACTGTATCCTCTCGTCCTTAGTCAAGTCAGGATTTTTCGGTATTTTAGGATTCCTTTTGCTGCGGAGGATGCGATGACTGCTGCCCTCCAGCGGCCATAAGTTTAATTTCTACACAAATAAGAAAAAAAAAAAGGTTTGAATATTGGGATATTAATTTTAAACAAAAACAAAAATTGTATTATATTATTTTATACATACACTTTACTGAAATATAAACCATAAAATAACTAATATGAAAATAAAATGTAATTGTATATTTGAAATATTTTGTAAATCAAGACAGTGCTGTAGAGTAATCGAAAAATGAAAAAAATATAATAATTAATATAGATTGTAAGTGTATCAATATTTCCTTACTCGCCTGGATCTGATGTAAATATACATTTTGTCCCCTTCACGACTGTAATGGCCAACATATTTTGGCCCCTTGTGTGTTTCAGTCTGACTCTGCTCATAAATCAAAGTTCTACAAGTTGTTGTCGTCCATACGTCACATTGGTCAGAAGTGAATCAAACAGAGGAAGAATATTGTGTGTATACAGATGTACAAAGTCCTTTCCCGACACTGATGCTTTTCTTGTTTGTTTGTTTTGTCATCTTATATTTATTTCTAATCACATTTATTACCAATACTGCTTCACCGTGTCCATGTAATACAATAATAATAATTATAATAATAATAATATATAATGTATTATTGCTATTTTGAGTTGGTGTATTTTCAATTCTTTCAGGGCCCACTACCCCGGAACCACAACAGTACCAAACGCCCTGAAGACTCAGAAGAAGCTCTGGTCCTCTGAAGACTACAGCACCTTGAACGACGAGGTGGGAGGAGGCTGCTGGGCTCGGATTCTCAACCAGAACTACGTCAACGGACAGATGACCGCGTACGTGGATTCATATCTTTGACCGCATGCATCAAATATTATATATACAGGTATTGTCTGTAATTGTCTTGTATGTGAAGTAAAATATCTGCTTGATCTTCAGCACCATCAGCTGGAACCTGGTGGCGAGCTACTACCAGGACCTGCCGTTCGGTCGAGACGGACTGATGACCGCGGAGGAGCCGTGGAGCGGACACTATGTCGTGGACTCGCCTGTTTGGATCACGGGTGAGATGCCGAGCGGTTCAGTTCAATTTCAGAGTTTGAAAATGTTAAACGTTTAAATGATTCCTGCAGCTCACACCACTCAGTTCAGCAGGCCCGGCTGGTTCTACCTGCAGACGGTGGGACACCTGGACGGCGGCGGGAGTTACGTGGCGATGACCGACGGGAAAGGGAATCTCACGGTCGTCATAGAAACCATGGTAAGTGCCTCTGAAGAAGTTTGAGGAGTCGGTGAGTTGATGTATTTTCTCCTTGTGTCTGCAGACTCACGATCACTCGGTGTGCGTCAGACCTCCACTGCCTCCCTTCAATGTGACGCCACAGAACAGCACTTTCCAGCTCAAAGGATCCTTCGTAGGCGCTCGTTTGTTCTCCGTGTTTAAATAAAAGTGTCTGATTTCTGGGCGTTTGTTTTCCCCAGGCTTCCATTAAGGAGCTTCAACTCTGGCGTTCACAGTTTAACTTCAAGACGAAACAACCTTCTTTCTTCGAGAAGCTCCGTCCTCTGAAGGTGAGGCGCCCCGGACCACGAGAACGAAGGATCATTCATGGAACGTTTCCTCAGGTTACAGACGGATCCTTCACGATAAGTCTTCTGGAAGATGAGGTCTACACTCTGACGACCGTTCCCTCGGGAAGAAAAGGGACCTTCCCGGACCCCCCTGCTTCTGCTCCTTTTCCTATTCCCTACAAGGACGATTTCAACGTCAGTAAGTACCACGTCTTAATGGAGGGTCGACGCTACTTGGTCCTGTGGACCAGTTTTCCTCAGAGAACGAGTATTTTCTAGGGGTGAAAAAGAAAAGAAAATATTGATACACTTAAAAAAACCCGATGGAAAGTACTAAATTAAAGAAACCCCACTAGAACCTTGGGATGACTGAGGATGAGAGGATACAGTAGCAGCTTTTTATCAACCCTTTTTATTTTCAACCTCTCTCGTTTCCATACATACATATGCAATGATGGAGGTTGTTCTCCTTGACCCAAAGGATACCAAAAACAGGTTTGTTTTAAAGCCTTCGGGTCACCTTGACCCTGAGATAACACGAGAGTTAAAGCTGATGTTTGGACATGAAAATGAAAGCAGTTACGACTTCGTCAAGAGTCATGTGGTCTGTAAATTCTGCAACACCAGAGTCAAGTACTCGACAATACTACAAATATATATACTTATTTTTTTGATTAGTACTCTCTGAAAAGTGTTTTATTTTACATTGTATTTAGTATACAGTATTCTGTAACATTAGTTTGTGACTTTTAACACGTCAAGACGCTTGTTTCAGTCAAGTTTACTAAGAAAATACATTCGTAAACTAGTGAAAATTGGTGAAACACAAACTTATATATATATATATTTTTATGTTTTTACTGTGAATCTAATGGTGACATTAAACTGTTACCTGTTGCCAAAAAAGTTGTGGATTTCTGTTGTATAAAAAGAAAACTTTCCCAAAATCTTGTTACCCTGACTTGTGACTAATCGACCTCCTCTTTCGCAGGGAACCCTCCTTTCTCCGAAGCTCCTAACTTTGCCGACCAGACCGGAGTGTTCGAGTATTTCGTGAACCTGAGTGACAGCGGACCTCACGTCCTCACCCTGCGTCAGGTCATGACTGACAGGCCGGTGACGTGGGCGACGGACGCCGACCAAACCATCAGCGTGATCGGAGACTACCAGTGGTGAGATGATGTTCAGTCAGTTCTAGTATGTCACAATATTGACTGGTTAAATCTAAAATTCAAATGTTAGAACTCTCCCCGTGTTGCGTGGGTTTACTCCGGGCACTCCGATTTCCTCCTAGAGTCCAAAAACAAACAGAGGTTGATTGAGAACTTTGGAAATTGTCCATAGGTATGAGGGTGTGAATGGTTGTCTGTCTTTGTGTGCCCTGCAAAAGACTGGTGTCCTGTCCAGGGTTTCCCCTGCCTCTCACCCTATGATACTGGGATGGTCTCCAGTCTCCCTGAGAGCCCGGTTAAGGATAAAGTATTAGAAAATGAATGAATTAATAATTGATTTTCAAAATTCAAATATTTTCACAGTTTCATGTTCATGTTCTAATAAATCAAGAATACATTTTCCGCATACATTTTTATTAACATTTTAAAAGTAATATACAAATAATTGTTGCACCAATAAATGTGAACCAACTTAATCAATGAATCAATCAAATTGAATCAATTAAAACAAAATATTCAAATTTTAAAATATAATATTTGAATTATTAAAAGAAATCCCAACAAATTCCACTTTTCAATATAGAAATGATTGAATTCAATTAAAAAATAATTCAACCTTTTGATATAGAAATCATTGGATTAAATAATTAAAACGATATTAAATGGTTTCAACATTTGAAATGTTACATTCACTATTCTGATGCAAATCTTACACTTTATTATCAGTTTTCGATGTTAACTTTTCGATCTCCTCTCAGGCAGAATTCCACCGTCACATGCGACGTCCTCATGGAGACGGTCGGGGAAGGAGGCGTCTTCGTGGCGGCGAGGGTGGACAAGGGAGGACAGCTGGTGCGCAGCGCCAAGGGCGTCTTCTTCTGGGTGTTTTCAAACGGCACATACAAAGTGACGGAGGATCTCGGTCGGTTCTGATGATGGTCTGGTGCGAGCAGAAGTTTTTTTTCTTCTTCTGACCCGTTTGTTACTTCTTCTGTTCTGCAGCTGGTCTCAGCGTTTTGGCGAAGGGAGAGTCGGGAACAAGTGCAAACACTTGGTACACCATCTCGCTCACTGTTCATGTAAGTGTCCTCATGCGCTTTAACACATTCATTGTTCCTTTAGCCGGGAAGGATGTCATGACTGCTGCCATCTAGTGGCTGGAATTTAATTGCAACACAAAAATGAACAAATGGTTTGAATATGTGCATGTTAATTGTAAAAAATTGAAATATTTTACTTTAAACACAGAATATTTAACTATAAACAATAAAAAAATGGAAAAACATAAAATATTATTTGCAAGCCAAATATGAAAAAATGTATGTATATATATATTGTATTTAAAATTAATTACTTTTCACAAATAATCGATACAGTGTTGTCATATATTGATACAGTATCATGGAAAGGATATTGTGGATCTATCGCCATATGAATACTTTCTTACACCCTACAATAAACGCGTATAGTTTTTGACGTTAGGAATATAAAACGTGTCTCAATCATCTGACTCAGTCTGGAGAAAGTGCCATGACTATAGGGGGTTGTATTGGCAATAATATGGTTATATGACCGGAGCCTTGTTCCTACAGTGTTCAAGTTATTTACTTTTAAATATACTTGTATCAAGACATACAGCATACATTAAATTGTACTCCTCTCAGACCCAAGAGGCAAAACATGAAGACGGTTGAAAGGACATTAAATAAGACATTCAAGAAAATAAATGAATAAAAGTAAATAATCAACAAAATCAAAAGTTTCACAATATATCGTAATATATAGTGATACTGTAGTAACAAGAATATATAATAATTAATAGGTTTTGTATAGTGCTTTTTTGGAGGTCACTCAAAGACACTTCACATTGCATAGAATATACAACAAAAAAAAAAACACGAAAACAAATTCAAAATAGGATCAGGTATGGTATGGGAGTCAGGGGTCGTATGCTTTCTTGAAGAGGTGAGTTTTGAGTTGGCTTTTGAATGAGTTTATGGAGTCTGAGTTTCGGATGTTTAGGGGGAGGGAGTTCCAGAGGGTTGGGGCAGAAATGGCAGAAACTCTGTCTCCTGTGGTGCGGTGTTTTGATCTTGTGATGGGGGTCAGAAGGTTGGTGTCAGATGATCTGAGTTGGCGAGTGTATGTGTAGTATTGTCGAGTACTTGACTCTTGTGTTGCAGTATTTACAGACCACATGACTCTTGACAAAGTCGTAACTGCTTTTTGGTTTTGAAAACTAAATATGTCCAAACATCAGCTTTAAAAGCCGCTGGAGTCGACTGTATCCTCTTGTCCTCAGTCATCGCCTGGAATTCTATTGCCACCGTGTTTTATTACAACACAAAAATGAATGAACGCAGTGAATATTTTAAGTAAATTGTAAATACAAAAATTATATCATTTTATTTTAGACACACTTTTCTGCTCTTTACTTGTTGTCGTGAGGTGACCGAGGGTTCCATCTCTTCTCTGCAGGGTCAGTTTGCGTCGGTGCAGCTGGACGCGAACACACTGTGGAAGAACACGCTCGTCTCGGCACCAAAGAACGGCTGGGCCGCCATCGGAACTCACTCTTTCGAGCTGGCTCAGTTCGATAACTTCTCTGTGCGAAGGTGAATTTTGTTAGATCATTTAATAACTTTGTGGTTTAAGGAAAATGTAAAAAAGATTTCTATTTGATTGGGCTTTTCTACTTTTATTACTGTTAACTGCTTTAATAATGGATTTAATAACATGTATTACAGTCAACCTATGATGCTAAACTTGTTATCTTCAAAATGGCAAAATGCATTTCTTTATTCCACCTTAGAAGTCGAGCGTCTTTGCTGAAGATTATGAAATGATAATAATACTTGAAGAGTGGATGATTTTGTGAAGGACACTGTTGATCTCTTAAATAATTTAAAGTTGAATTTAACAAATCTATTTTCAATTCTTCACTGCTGTGTCTATAATTGTACATTTCCACTTCCGGGTTCCCCAGGCGTATTTTGGCGGCCTCTGGTGGACGTTTAAAGTGTAGCTACTTATACCAAATGAACACAATGGATGAAAAAATGATTTGAGCACTTTATTGTCATATTTATCAGAGTACAGTTCAGACTTCCTCTTGACACATAACAGTCTGAGAATAAGGGAGATAAAAATAGGTAGAGATTTATATGTATTTATATAGATATGGTTAACAGGATTTCTCATATAGTGGCGTTTATAGAATTGATTATCGACAAATAAATAACAGTCATAGTCCTGTAATAATGCAGACCTTCTTTCTATATTAAATAATATAAATCTGTTGCTCTCCCTTCAATGGCTTGTCTAAAACACAGTATGTTATAACCTGAGTATTTCCAAAAAGATAATTTCATAGAAAAATAACATCTGACTGCCTCGCTCTTGAGGAACAATAATAATAATAATAATAATCATGATGTTCAATTCATGCCAGCTGACGCACAGCGGAGAGCTCCACTCTGCAGATGTTCCGGAAACAAAGTCCGTGGATTAACAAGGAGCGCTTACATAGATCAGCTCGGCTGGAATGACTAAAACTCACCCACCTGTCGGATCACAGACCTCGCATGACGCCGCTGTTGGTTAGAATAAAGCGTTACCAAGGCAACGATACGTGGCTCTACAGGAACAGCACTCGCCGGATTATGACCGTTTCTTTTGTTTTCGCTCAATAAGACGCACAGTTGTGTACTTTTGGCATCTTCTGCTCGACGGCAGGAAACAAAAACATTCGGTGAACGATGGGAAAAAAGAAGGTCCGTCACAAACGCTACATCTCAGCGACGCACGTGGATAAGTTGGATATAGAGATCTGTACAAATGCATATCGACGCGTAAATACATGTTGGAGCTTTTTTACATGACACTGTACACTTGATAAGAAGACCAGTGATGACCGAGGTGACGATAAAGTGGGTCGAAGTCTTTTCTACGAAACCACTGCAGTTTGTGTTGCGTTCACAAGTAAACTTTAAGAATCCTTTAATTGAACCCAAGGGTGTCAAACTAAATCACATGAGGGGGGAAATCAGTAGAGGTCGTGGGTCAACAAATATAAGTCTGTTTTTATTACATTATTATCGAATCAATTTTTATTATTATTATTTTTTATTATCAACCTCAAGTATCTGTTATTGGAAGTCTTTGTATAATTCATGACATACGTAATCTCTGTTCATGATCTTATCTTAATCACTGTCATCTGTCACCATATTAACACGAACATTAATCTACATTAAATTAAATATGTACCTGTTTCCAGAACTTATAACCTCTCACTTTCCAGTCGAAAGAAAGACTAATAAAAGAATAATAAAAAGACCCTTTATATTAAAGGAGAACTAAGAAAGAACAGAGAAAAAATTGGATCTAGTTTAATTTTATGCAAAAAAAGCACTATTATACTGAATAACACATTTCTTTGTAACAAATGATTGTTTTTTGATTTCTAAAAAAAATCTTAAATTACATTTTCAGTATTCTTTCAAATAAATAAATAATTAGTTTTAGCTAAAAATCAAAGTAGATCAATTTTTATGTTGATAATCTGACCTTTAAAGACGTCAGCGTTTAAGATAAGATAAGAAATGATGGACGTGAAAAATTCACACTGTAAACTGTTATTATTACTAAAAATCGAAATATCCGTTTCAGGAAAACCTTTTATTTTTGTAATAACAGGATAATGTTTTATGGTTTGAAGTCGCAATAAAAGTACTTCTTGTCTGTTAAGGGCTGCTTTATCTTATCGTCCCTGATAAAACAAAAACGGCAGTGGTTTCGTAGAACGACCTCTCGACCTTGATGAGGTAAAAGAGGAGCTGTGAGAGGCAGAGGTTGAGCGTAAGATCACGTGTCAAAGTGAGCGACTGCAACTGGAACTTAAAAAAAAAAAAAAAAAAAAAAAAAAAAAGAGCCACCACCTCATCCGATATTCAGCAGCTGAACGTCAGCTGAAAAAGGCACAAAGACTTGATGGAGAGAGGAGAAAAAAAATAAAAATAAAAAGTGAAGCTGCGTCAAGTCAAGAGACGGCACTTCTTTGTCCCTCCTGTTGGACCGGAGCCGGAGCTCTACCGGCTGGGCGTGAGCCAGGGCCCGGGCTGGATGGCGGTCCTGCGCCCGCCCGCCCGCGCCGCAGCCACAGAAAGGCCTGAGATGCTGGCGGCAGACGCGCTGCCGTCCGATTGGCTGCCGCCGGACTCTGACTCCTCCTCCTCCTCGTTGTCATCTCGCGGGCGAGGGGAGGCAAGGAAGGAGAAGGGCTCGCGTTGGGACGCCGGCGGAGCGACGTCGGCTTCGCCCGACAACCATCTGAACCGTGCAACATCTTCATCATCATCATCATCATCATCTAACATGTCCCTCACGTCCCTGTACTCCTCGGCCACGTACCATTTCTCCTCCTGCTCCCTGCTCTGAGGCCGAGGTAGCTTCCTTGTTTCATTGGGAATAGGTAGATTGGGATCCTCTTGCTCTTTGGTCGACTCAACTCTCTCTTTTTCAACTCTCACTTCCTCCTCTTTTTTAACTCTCACTTCCTCCTCTTTTTCAACTCTCACTTCCTCCTCTCTCCTCCCTCTTTCTTCTCTCCTCCTCATCTCCTCGCTTCCTTTCCTGGACCTCCCTCTTCCCACGTCCCCCGGCTCGGACGCCGGGCTCCGCACTCGCTCTTCTCCCTCGGACGCCCAACTCCTTCGTTCCCGACTCCTCCTTCTCCTCCGATCATAATCCAACATGTCCCTCACGTCCCTGTCCTCCTCGGCCACGTCCCATTTCTCCTCCTGCTTCCTGCTCTGAGGCCGAGGAAGCCTTCTTGTTTCATTGGGAATAGGTAGATTGGGATCCTCTTCATCTTCGGTCAACTCAACTCTCTCTTTAACTCTATCTTCCTCCTCTTTTTCAACTCTCACTTCTTCCTCTCTCCTCCCTCTTTCTTTACTCCTCCTCCTCTCCCCAATTCCTTTCCTGGACCTCCCTCGTCTCGCGTCCCCCGGCTCGGACGCCGGGCTCCGCACTCGCTCCTCCCCCTCGGACGCCCAACTCCTTCGCTCCCTCCTCCTCCTACTCCTCCTCCTCCGCCGATCATCCGTTGACTTGCTTCTCTTCTTCTTCTTCTCCTTCCGTTTGGAGCTGCGCCCCCTCTGCCCGGTGGACGTCACTGCAGCCAAACCCTGCTCCGAGGGGTGACGCAGGTCGGAGGAGGAGGGGGAGGTGATCCGGTGCTCACGGCCTGAGGAGGGGAAAGGAAGGAAGGCGGGAGTTAAAAGCGGCGAAGGAGTCAAGTCGGGATAAGTGAACTGTGTCGACAGACATCAGCAGAGAAATGTAGAGAAACAGAAAATGGGCGAACTAACAGGAACCATTACCAACCGCGTATTCTCGGTGCGACCAATGACATAGAAGCACGGCTCGCCCAGTTTGGAGTTGGTCATGCACAGAGACAAACTGGAGAGCTCCACTGAGAGGAGGAGGAGGAAATGTAGGACAGTAAAGATAGGATCCCGGGACAGAAGAAGAAAGGACAGTCAGGTTAGCGAGAAAAAGGAAGCAGCGGAGAAGAAGTTTGACTCTCGTGTCTCACCATAATCCGGGACGTAGCCGTTGCCTCGCTTCAGGACCAGGTGGATGCGATGACCTCCTCTACGGATCTGCTCCACCGCCTGGCTGTGGGTCATCCCCGCCGTGCTGTCGCCGTTGATCTCCACCAGCTGATCGCTCACCTGCAGGGTTAACGGTCGTGAGCAAAGATCCACTGGGGAAGGATTTTTCACGCTCTGGGTTTTTTTTTTTCTTCACCTGGATCTTCTGGCTCCGCGCCGCCGGCCCCCCGTCCATCAGCGCCAGGACGTACAGCCCCATGTTGTACTCGCTCCCGCCTCGGAGGCTGAAGCCAAACCCGGACGGCCCGCGCTCCAAGTCGGCGCTGTAGTACCTGGAGTCGCGCTGGAAACAGGAAGTTAAAAGATTAGCAACCCTTTTTTTTGTTGGGGGCGCTCTCTCTCCTCTTACCTTTGGTCGTGACCTTTGACTCTTCCTGCTCCTGTGCCTGAGGTCGTACTCGTTCGTGTCCGAGAGGCTGGTGGAGTCTGCGGATTCAACAAAAAACGTTAAAAGACGAAACTATTCGTTTTTGTCGTTGGATCCCTACATGTGCTGGGCCGCGGGACGATGGTGAGGCGCAGGGTGTTCCCGGCCCGCCGCAGGATCTGGGCGAGCTCCCGGTGCGGCAGCGTCGACGCCGAGCGACCTTCCACGGCCTCCAGCCGGTCGCCCGGCCGGATCTGACCACTCTTGGCCGCCGGGCTGCCGCGGCGAACCGTCACGAAGCGGTGCGGGAGAAGCGAGGCGGCTGAGGAGAGAGAGGAGGACGCATTGGTTTATTATTCCAGGACTTGTCAAACCACGACACTCAAAACTTTCCTTTTAACTAAAGACGATGAATAATATATGGACTGGACTTGAAACATTTAGAAGGAGGACAATTTACTCCTCCGTGCGTCTGCCAGGATTCTTTAAAACAAGCTGTAATTAAACGTCGGAGGATTCTTTTGGCAGCGTTGACACTATAAATTACGTGGACAGGACACTTCCTCCAGTGTCTCCTTGAAACACTCCTACGGCTTCTACACTTGCTGACGCTGGGAAAACTTCTTGGAGTGTTTGTCTGGATCTTAAAAAGACTGTCAGGGAACAGAACTGTCCGCTCGGATCTTTAAACCCGTCAAGTTTGGAGACACGTTACACACTTTTAAGAGTTAAAACGAGGCTTAATCGAGGGCGAGAAACTTTTTAACAACATAAATATTTAAACAATAACCTCGTAATAGATTTATTTTTAACTTGTAACCAAGGGTGTCAATACATTTGTCACAAATACTAATTTTGAGGAAAAATATTATACAATATTAAACATTTTATAAAACAAGGTAGTAAATAACGAGTGTAACACAGGGCGTCCCAAAAGATAATTTTATTACCCATTTTCTTTTAGTATAGTTTAGGTTTTATCTGATACTACAGACCTTTTAATTAAAACAGTATATTTATTTCCTATGCAATGTTTTTTTCTGGTAATATTTTCCGACGCATTAAATACTGTATGACTTTAGAAAAATCTGTTGTTGTCAAGAATTTACTGCTTTATGGAAGTAATCTTAATATTCCAAGTATGGCTAAAAAAAACTCAGAAACAAGCTTTTTTTAAGTTAAAATGTAAGTGTTATTGCTCCAGACCATGAAGTCGTCTCTAATGTTTTGGTAAACCATGTACATTATCAAGATGGGATACATGATATAAGGTATATTTAAATGATATATAGTATACATTTGTATATATTTTTAAACATTATCAACAGTATTATTTGAATTGATCTTGTTTATGTACTTCTTTCCTTTAATGATTTGGTGTGTTGGATATAATTTTCCTTTTTTTAAAATCGCATAAACTAAAAATGTTTAAATCATTTAAAACTTTGAGAACATTTCTACATAATTTACAGTTTCCAGACTCCCTTGACTCTTGGTTTAGGAAAAAAAACATAAATTCCAAAAATAGTTGGACCTAAAAACTACAATTTTTTGAGTGTACTTTGGGTGAAGAACAAATGTACAACACAGACCTGCTGCTCAGAACTTGTTTCTATCTTTGATAATTCCGATTAAATAATGTTTTTCTCGTGCTATTATAGAACAAATGTTTTATTTTTTTAGAGTAAATTAGGAAAAGCCGACTGATGCCACGAGGTCACGAGG
Source organism: Callionymus lyra (assembly GCF_982586985.1). Taxonomy (NCBI): domain Eukaryota; kingdom Metazoa; phylum Chordata; class Actinopteri; order Syngnathiformes; family Callionymidae; genus Callionymus; species Callionymus lyra. The sequence continues at coordinate 11,545,075 of NC_141836.1, read as the reverse complement.
CGGCCGATTTGCACCGTAATTAAGAGGTGCTGGTGTTAATCCCAATCCAGCATTTGACAGCAGATACTTCACACATGTCACAAACATGCGCGCCAAAAAAAAAAAAGCAGAAGCTCGTTGTTAATCTCTCGCTCGACCAAAAAAAAAAAAAAAAAAAAGCTTCTTATTGCTGGACTTTCTGTCCCTGTTGACTTAGTTCTAAACCACCTCTCACTCTCGCCATGACCCCTGGTTTGAGGCTGTACTTTAGTGACAGCTGCCTCCTCTTCCCTCGCCCCTTATGTAACCCTCCAACACCCCGACTCTCTGCTCGACGCCCTCAGGGCCCAGAGATGGCGAGACAAAAATAGCGAAAGTGGGGCAAAAAATGAGTCTTATTGTTATTTAATCCTGATGAGTCATTTTGAGAAAATGGATGTAAATCACAGGGAGGGGGGGGGGGGGTGAAGGGAAGGGAAGGGGGGTCGCGTCTCCTGACGGGACCTAATCTGGGTGACCCAGGCTGAAACGGCAATCAGGTCAAAGCCGGCGCGGCTTTGCATATAGTCCTCTTATCATGTATTATACATCATAAACTCCAGCCAAATACTCGCATGCGAACGGACGCACAAATGTGCTTGTTGCACACACACACTCTCTTGCACACGCACACACACACACACACACGTCCAACATTAGTTTCATCCATGTCGTCCGTCCATGTGTAATCCTGCTGCAGTGTCCAGGAGCGAGGGAGCTGCATGATCACGCCGCTCAGGAGTGGAAGAGGCAATGTTACCTCACCCTCCATTCCCACCCACCCCCCATCTCTCCCACCTAAACCCCCCCACTCTGCAGTCCACATGCACCAGCAGACATTCCTACTGCAGCTCACGGGGCGACAGCGCACTGTTGATCATCGCACACTCACACAAGAAAAAGAAAAGGCGTCCACACAATACCAATCAGATCCGCCCGCGGTGCGTTCAAGGGACGGTCGCACCAGTAGAACGACAGGAAGTGCTGCCTCTAAACTTCCAACACATTTTTTTTAACAGAAGAATAAAAAAGGATAAAGATTACGTTTCGACTCCTTCACAGTTCTCAGAGCGGACTGTAGTTTCTCCAGCATCTCTCCGTGGGGGGGAAGAAAATTCCGTCTGATTTTCTATGATTGACAAGGGTTTGTGAAAAAAGAGAAGAAGTGAGCGGAGAGTTGTGATGTCCCTCCGTCAGCGGCTGAATGTCCCGGGCGTCCGAGCGTAGCGAGAGAGAGAGAGAGAGTGTTTTAATCTGTTAAAAACTCGACCGGACGCTTCCAGCGTAGCGTGAATGGAGGAGGGAGACGGAGGGAGGAGGCGAAAAGACTGATGGATGCAAAAGACGGGACGGAGCGAGAATATAAAAAAAAAGGCGGGTTCCGGTGATTGAAGGGAGGAATGTGGGCGACAGGTGCGACTTTAATCTCGTGGGTTTTCTTGGGGCCGTAGATGAAAATCCAGCTGCAGTCGAGAGGCCATTATTATCATGGAGCAGGAGCAGGATCATCACCAGGTGTGACCAGCATCAGGACCACAAGTGTGGGCTTTGAAAAAGCGTGAAAGTATGAGCCGATCCAGTCTCGGACCGGTCCATGTTGAGACGCCAAATGAGGTTTATTTAAAGCCGCACTATGTAACTTTTTTTTCATTTTATATTTCCTGTTGTTCGAGTTAGTCGGAGTGTGTCACATGACCCCAAAACTACTTGAGTCGGAGACGGTATTTTCATGCAAAGTACTGAGAAACTTGTTCTTTACGTTCCGGGTTTTCTCTCGTTTAGTAAACTGATGTGGCAACAGATGCTCTATGGCATTGCAGTTGCACTGTTCTGACACTGTGGGGAGCCAAAAGAAAAGTTTTTAAAATCGGACGTATTACTGCTTTAATCATTATCCTTTCAGAATAGTACATTTGTTTCTCGGTACAAAATAAGCTCCTTTTTAAACTTGATGTAAGATAAAACGACGGATTTGAGGTAATATGACAATGTTGCAGTTACACTGTTTGGGCACTAGGGGGCAACTCTATATCTAACAACTGAAATCTGATTTGCTTTATTCCCCCGTTTTAAAATCTATGTCGCCTTAAAATATGAACAAATATTCAACTGTTATATGAAACAGTCACAAATGATTAATAAAAAATTTTGAACGGAAGGAACGTTACGACGGAAATAAATTTGGCCTTTTTTTATTGGGGGTTAATGTTCTGAGAAAACAGAAATATACGAAGTAGTGACCATTCCCCTTTTTTTACTTCTTTAAATTAACATTTATATTATCTTGCATATGAAGTACGATCCCTCTCTACAACCTTCTTAGTAATGGTGACCCGTCCGGCTCCAACGATGCTTTGCCGCCCAGCCAACCAATCATGACCGCCTGCTGATCATGCACATTGTTTAGTTAAATTAAATCTCTTAATTTTTGTATTTTATAATTATTTATTTAAATGACATTTTATTTTATTAATCAGTTTATTTTATTCATATTATTTCATGTTTGTATTTGTTAATGCCACAATTCAATTTAATACCTTTGACATTACAAAGTAGAATTTAAATTAAGTATTTTAATGATTAAGTAGAGCAGCGTGTAGAAAGGCATTATGGGAGTTTACTGTTTTTTGGCGCCGTAATTAAAGTGATTGAAATCCAACTGCTAAAGGTGAGCCACATCATTTAAAAAAGTATCATATAAAAACTTAAACAATACTGGACCTGACTCGTGAAGCTCAACATATAATAAATCAAAGTGACCATCAGAAGGTGAAATATGGAACATGTCACTTCCATCACCATGAAGTCCGTCAGGAACACAGTGGAGAAGGAAACGGTGACTCATGCCGTGGCACGAAGCCACTCCATAATATGTCATCTCTTAATGGCTCTTGTGCTCACAAGGGCAGGAGAATAAAAACCCGCTTCCCCGGACGAATCACCAAATGGATCTACTGGAACAGACACAAGGTTCTCTCCTACCTTTGCCGTTCTCCACGTCCTGCGAGGCGATCACGAACCCGAAACCTTCGCCGGGTTTCCTCCTCAGCTCCACCTCGAACCCTCGGAGGGGTCGAGTCCGATCTTCTGCCCGTCCTCCCACCAGCAGGGGGTCGGGCGGCGCCTCGTCCTCCAGCCCCGTGTCGATCCAGTCTTTGGGCTCCATGGTCAGGGTGACGGGGATGGACTCCAGGAAGCTGGTGCTCTGGACCAGGGAGGAGGACCGCTGGGGGACCGGAGAGGGGGGCGTGCTCCTGGAGATGCGGGGCACGGGGAGGACGTCCGAGAAGATGTTGGAGTCTCCGGGCGGAGGAGGAGGCCGGAGCAGAGGAGAGGGGAGTCTTCTGAGGGGACCCGGGGAGATGGAGGACTGGTAGATGCCTGTGACACACATGAGGGCCCCGGATATTAATTGTTTTCTTGCTATAATCACACAAATGTGTCTATTTGTAGGTTTGCTGGCTCTTAAAGTATTTATTCAATTATTTCTGGCATTAAAATTATAAAAAATATAATGAATTTAACATGTCTAATGTTGAAACTTTACATTTTTAAATATAGAATTCACTAACGTTTTTGTTTTTAATTGAATAACTTCATTTTAAAATGTGTAGCCTCTAGAATTCAACCAAAAATAAATCTGGTATAATAATGCAAACATTTTTATATTGAATTAAATAAAGCTATGAATAAAATAAATATTAAATTGAGAAAATGTAGTTGTTTTTTTAATTATTGGAATTAGAATATCAAAATCTATGCGTAAATAATGTTTTTCCAATTCATTTTAAGTTTAAATTTGTAATTAAATTATTAAAAACAATGACAAATTAATCAATGTATACATTATTGAATTAAATTATAAAAAAAACGGAATTAACCTTTAAATATATAAATTTCTAATTAACGTATTTAAATATATAAATTATTTAATTAACGTATTTAAATATATAAATAAATGCTTCAAAGTCTCAATATTTGAAATTTTTTAGCTGATATTCTGATGTCACTTCCATAAACAAGGTCCTAAAACATTCAATATTGTTGTTGCCATATGTGATTAATTCAACTCGGATTATTAAAGTAATTATTAAATTATTACTGGCATTAAAATGACAATCGTTTACTCACCTCTGTAAACCAACAAGATGACCTCGTCTTGTTTGGTGTGCTCCAGCAAAACCGTTTGTACCTGTCAACGAAAACAAGAGAAATAACGAAGAAAAAAGATTTTAAATGATGTTTAAAAACAAATTAAAACATGTTATTGTGAATATACTATCTTATTCAACCAGTGGCTCACCTGTGCACAGCTCAGACTCTGCACGTCAGCGCCATTAATCTTGATAATAGCGTCCCCTGGCTGCAGCGTGTGGCACTGCTTCCTGTTCCAGACCCTCTTCACGACCGAGAACCTTCCTGACGCGTCGCTGGTCATCAGACTGAAGCCCAGGTCCCCCTCGTTCTTGGCCAAGGCCACGGGCACCAGCTCCCCGCCGCCGCTCAAGCTGCCGTTCCCCAGACTCATGCCCCCCGGGGACGACATGGGGCTCATGCTGGTGTTGAAGACTCGGCGCTGGGGGCTCTCGGGGGCCCCCAGCGGGGCCCCGTGATGGTTGTTGGTCTGCAGGCGGAAGAGGCGGGAGCTGGCGCTGGTGGGTCCGCCCGGGGAGGACAAGGGTCGCCGGGGGGACTGGGGCAGGGGGAGGTGGGACTCCGGGGCGTTGAAGGTGGACAGGTCGCTCTCCGAGGACTTGTACGTGGCGTAACGAGAGGGAGGAGGAGGCGTCGACAGAGAGTTGTTGTTATGGTTACGGATCATCGAGGCTCTGAGGGCAGAAGAACGTGAAATATTAGTATTTACTTGTTTTGTTATTTAAAATAAGTTGAGCTCTTTGATCACAACATGATAAAGTGACAAAGACGGTGAACATCAGTTTAATTTTGTCACTTGTTAGTAAGTTTTATTCTGATGTTTTCTTTACTTTTTCCTCAAGAAAACGGCTTTTATTAGAAATTTACCGGTAATATTTGTGATTTTCTTTGTTAGGATTGATCTTAAAAAAAGGTATCGGAAAAGGTCAAAGGTTAAGTTTGGTATCGAAGTCCAAAAGTTAATTTTCGTACACAGCACTTTTATCACAGAAAGAACTCAAAAAACAGAGTTTGTGAGGATTTTGTGACGACAAAAATTGTAGTTACACGTTAGTAAATCGAGACTTTGGTGATGGACGGACGGAAAAAAAAATGCAATCATTCCTAAATGATGCATTCAATGACCCCAGGATTGCTGCGATGCGTTCAATAGCGTAGGATATATTGTAAGGAAAACACTAAAACTGAAGGATTTTTAACGTCAATTAACAAACTGACACATGGTCTTTTATGGTAAATGTTAAATGGCTCTTACTTATATAGCGCTTTCTATGCTTATTCAGCACTCAAAGCGCTTTACTCTAGTTACAAATTCACCCATTCACACACACAATCACACACTGATGGGAGTAGGCTGCGACGCAGCACGCCAGCTCAACCATCAGGAGCAATCGGGGTTTATAATGATTGAAGTTTTCTGCTCATTTTTTCGATTATTACTAATTATTTTAAATTTAACACATTATTTTAATGCACCGTCAGTTTGTGATAAAATATTTGGGTGTTTTGGTTCAAATAACTTTTGTTTTTAACGGGATCTTTAAAACTTCTTTGTATTTATTTTGGAAATAGGGCTGGAAAAAAAAAGATGGAAACATTTTAAAATATGTGTCAGTTTGACACATGAACAGCTTCAAAGATCGATTTGATTGAAAGGTTAAAGTTGTTTTTTAGTTTATTAATTGAATTTAATAGTTTATATATTGAATTTGTTTTTGATCGTATAATTTAAAAAAATTGAATATTTTCAAAATAAATAAAACATATTATACATAGATTTTGATTTTATAATTCCTATTATTAAAAATGTTGTATGTTGGCATTATTATACTTTATCGTAATGATACTCCTACTTCCTGTTTGTTAAATACCAACATCTTTTTTGGGGCGACACCAGGGCCGGGTCTAGACAGGCATGTATGAGGGGGCAGCCACAAATCTTGAGGGGGCATTGTGCTGTTACTTACTTACATGTAAGTTTGAGGGGGCACAACATTTATTTGAGGGGGCCAGGCCCCCTCTTGCCCCTGCCTAGACCCGGCCCTGGGCGACACTGATTTCGCCCCTCAAATCATTGAATTTCAGCCCTTGCTTTAAAACAAAAAAAAGTTACCGGTGAGAGCCGATGGCCGACACGACCTCGCTGTCGCTCTGACTGGCCAGGGTGGGGTCGAAGGACTGCAGCCGGGCCAGACTCCTGAAGGTCCGGGGCTGGAGGGCCGGGGACGAGGAGACGGCGTTGCTCATGCTGGAGCGCCTGTAGGTGGGCTGCCTCATCACGAAGGGCGACCCGTTCCCGTCGGAGTCCAGGAGGTCCATGTAGTTGCCGTCGTTGGGCTCCCCGTTGTGGTAGTGCTGGTTCTGGGGCGTGGGCGTGAGCCGGCGAGGTAGCAGAGGTTGAGGCTGGGTGGTGGTGGGGAGCAGGACCGGGTCGCCGGGGTGCCTCGGCGACTGCTGCTTGGGTCGACCGTCCGGGTTGTACAGCATGGGGTACCCTCTCCGGACCTCCACCTCCACGCTGTGACCCGCCGGGATGGTCTTCAGCAGCTCCACCACTTCCTTGTGGGACACCCCCAGCACACAGGCGTCGTTGATGTAGACCAGGATGTCGGCTGAGAGCAGAACCCGCAACATTTAGAGTCCATTTTTTTGGAAACATTATTATGTGAATCAAGTCCAGCATGTAACTGTGTCTCCTCTACGCAGATGACGTCACGTTCTCTGAAGGGTTCGTACTAATCCAAGCAACTAATCCCTGTCAAACAGACTATTAGCAGATACGGACCCGGACCCGTCCCCGCGGACCCTCGTCTGGCCCTCTGAAGTGGAAACATCCGCTGATCCGGAGTCAGTGCGTCTCTCGATAAATGTTGCGATCGTTAGATTACGGCGAGGATTAGCCGCGGATTGAAGAAGTCGACTTTTTTTCTCCAGGACATCAGATAAACTGCCAAATTCAAAACCCTTCATGTGAAGTGAGAAGTAAGAGGTAGAAAAGGAGTTCAATCATAAACGTACAGATGAACTATGATATACTGTGTTCTAATACTGTAGTAACAAGTATATATTTGTAGTATTGTTGAGTACTTGACTCTGGTGTTGCGGTATTTACAGACCACATGACTCTTGACGAAGTGACGATGAGTTTTAAAACTAAAATATATCCAAACATCAGCTTTAAAAGCTGCTGGAGTAACCTGTATCCTCTCGTCCTCAGTCATCACCAAAATATGTCCAAATATCAGCTTTAAAATCTGCATTAGTAAAGTGTATCCTCTCGTCCTCATAATCACCAAATTATGTCCAAGCATCACCTTTAAAAGCTGCTGGAGTTGACTGTATCCTCTCGTCCTCAGTCATCACCAAAATATGTCCAAACATCAGCTTTAAAATCTGCTCTAGTCAACTGTATCCTCTCGTCCTCATTAATCACCAAAATATGTCCAAACATCAGCTTTAAAAGCTGCTGGAGTCGACTGTATCCTCTCGTCCTCAGTCATCAGCCGGAATTGTATTGCCACTTGGCGTCAGCAAGTTTTATTACTATATTTTTTCATAAAAACAGAAAATGTCCATAAAGTCTGACATATTAACATCACAATAGACGAGAGAAATGTAGGTTTTTTCACCAGTTTTTAGAGCTGAAGGTCCGTTCGCCGTCACACTGTAGATCTGCAGCAACTCTCGGGGTCGACTGCCCCCCACGATGTTGAACCCGAATCCTCTGGAACCCTTGATCAACTGCGTGTGAACCGGGAAACCCCGGAGCTCATCGGGATGATCCGTGAACCCTAAAAACAATACAGTCGTGATGTCAGACTTTGAGGAAGAAAAACCTAAACATAAGCTCTGAAAACATCCATTCATGTTAATGTCCCTATTACAGAAATATTAGTTTAAAATACTATTTTATAAAATATATATAATGATCAAGAAATTTAAAAAAGGATTTTATTTTATAGTGAAGTATATAAGTTCCATAAGAATATTAAATAGTTTAATTCAAAATGTCAAAAGTTGAAAGAATTGTTTTCAAGCATTTAATTATTTATTTAATCATTTAATATATTGTTTTTTAAACAATAACATAAAAAAATATTTGTACTATATTCATACATTTCTAAAGATATATTTTTACACATAGTTAGTACATAGCTCAATACATGATATTATTTTCCCATTAATTCAATATTCAATATAAATCATAAAAAATATTATACCAGAAATTTTACAATTACATTCAATGTAAAGTGCTACTAAGAAATATATAAATAAAATGATTTAAATTAAAATAACAAACAGAAAAAACATTTTAAAATATTTTCTTTCAATTATTAAAAAAAATAAAATGAAGGCAAATTTAATCTTTAAATATACTTATTATTAAATTAAAGTATTCAATAAAAATAAACTCAACCTTTCATAGAAAATATAGAACAGAATATTATTCAATTTATTATTAAATTGAATAATTATTAAAAAAATACATCAATGCTTTACAAAAGCAATTAAAGCTATTTGTAGATTTAAAAATGTAATATTCTGATAAACTTTCATAATATTAATGCATAAAAAATAAACATCTGTTTCAAAATGTATATGATTATATTTTTGCAACAGATTTAAAAAATTAAAATATATACGTGTTTATTATTTATGTCTGACGAGCACAAACGGCGACTTTGCCGCCCCCACCTGGCGAGTGTAATGTACTTCACTTAAGAGCAGTATCACAGTACTTGAGTTCATAAACGCCAGAAAAACATCAAACCCATCATGCAGATTCAAACATGGACTCTGTCACATGACGTCTGGTCCTGGACCTCCAAAAAAAAAAAAAAAAAAAAAAAAGCCTCTTGGCTTCCCACCAAACAGTTCCGAGCCGGAGGCCTTTAACCACTTACTCGCCTCCGCTCGGCTCACAGCTCATTCAATCTGGTTCGACTCTCGACAAGATGGCTCTCGTCGCGGCTTCCGCTCTCCACGCACGTGCAGCTTCGTTCGGGCCGTCGAGCGCCTAATAATAAACCGCAGACAAAAGACTCACATTCGTTCTTGTAAAGCGTCTCGCGGCTCGACGCCCGGGAACCCTGCCAGACGCCCCTCTTCACGCCGTGACTTCGGGAGGAAGAAGAAGAAGAGATTTTGAGGCTTCATTAGAACAAGAAATGAGCGGATTGATAAGTCGACTTCTTTCTCCAGGGCATCAGATAAACTGCCAAATTCAAAACCGTTCGTGTGAAGTGAGAAGTAAGAGGTAGAAAAAGAGTTCAACCATAAACGAACAGATGAACTACGATATACTGTATTCTAATACTGTAGTAACAAGTATATATTTGTAGTATTGTCGAGTACTTGACTCTGGTGTTGCAGTATTTACAGACCACATAACTCTTGAAGAAGTGACGATGAGTTTTAAAACTAAAATATATCCAAACATCAGCTTTAAAAGCTGCTGGAGTCGATTGTATCCTCTCGTCCTCAGTCATCACCAAAATATGTCCAAATATCAGCTTTAAAATCTGCATTAGTCAACTGTATCCTCTCGTCCTCATAATCACCAAATTATGTCCAAGCATCAGCTTTAAAAGCTGCTGGAGTCCACTGTATCCTCTCGTCCTCAGTCATCACCAAAATATGTCCAAACATCAGCTTTAAAATCTGCTGTAGTCAACTGCATCCTCTCGTCCTCATTAATCACCAAAATATGTCCAAATATCAGCTTTAAAAGCTGCTTGAGTTGACTGTATCCTCTCGTCCTCAGTCATGAACCGGAATTGTATTGCCACCTGGCGACGGGAAGTTTTATTATAACACAAAAATGAATAAACGCAGTGAATATTTTACGTAAATCGTAAATACAGAAATGTGATTTAATTGAATAAAGTGTGTCTAAAACTATGATTAAATATATATATATGAAATCTGAAATCTTCCTGGCAATGATTCATGGGAATTAATATTCCTTCTCCTTTGTTCCAAACTTCAATTGGTTCCTTGAATGACTGAGGACGAGAGGATATTGTGTGGCCCACCATTGGGATTTTTTTTTTAATTTTATTATAAAATAACCTGCATAACTTCACTTAACCAGGTTATATACAGTATAATTATTGCTCCTTAAATAATGCTTTTTAACCATATAACTAGAAAAAGATGTAATTGAAATACGTTTATTTACATGCTATGGTTCGTCCATAGTTTCACAAAAAGTGCTGACACTCACTCGAGGTAGTGGCTCTCTCCGGTGTCACTGACGGCCTCCTCCCAGTGGTCAGGCGTCACCCCTCTGAACCGGGACCCTCCTCCTCTGTAGCCGTTGAGTCCGTTCTCCATGACATGACCGTCACCCCCGCTGGACGTGCGGGGTCTCCGGGGCGAGCGGTGGTGCTGGTGTTGGTGTTGGTGGAGGTGGTGGAGGCTGCTGCTGACGCCGGCAGATCCTCCTGCTGGTCGACACGAGGGGATGAATATGGAGCAGCAGGTGTCGGTGTCTGACCGACTAATGATCCGCCGAGGCCGGTCAGGAAAGACCTGAGGTCAGCGTCGCACGAAGATTCTCCAGCACGCTGTCCTTTGCGACCTTCAGCCGTGACGCTAGTGCAGCATCTTTGGTTGTTAAGAGCCGCCCCCCCCCCCCCCCCCCACTAAAATAAATGTTTAAATTCAATATTTTGTCATTTGTAGCCTTTTAATATCGGTATTGTCTGGTACCACTATTAACCTTAGTGTTATCTCTGGGTCAAGGAGACCCGAAAACAAACGTGTTAGAGGTATACTATACTATACTATATTAACATTTTAATATAGAATTTAAAAGGCTACAAATTAAAATATATTGAAATTAGGACATTTATTTTAAAATATAGGATTTAGAATATCAAAACGTTAATTCTTTTTTTAATATTCCAGTTTTTTATTTCAAATATTCAATAAAAACAAATTCAAACCTTTAATATATGTCACGTTCCTCTTCCCGGCGCTTTTATTTTGTATGGTTGTTTCCTGCTCTCTCCCTTCACAGGCGCTGCTCTGCGAGAACCACAGCTGCTGACGATGAGCAATCTAACCTCCGGGTATAAAGCCGGGATTTCTCTCTGACTCGGCGTCAGTATTTTGCCCTTGAAACCCCGATAAATCTCGCTACTCCCTGACTTTTTCCTCAAACTCTTTTTGATCTTTTTCCTGACCACTCTTTTCGTCAAATCATTTTGTTCTCTTTGGTGAGTTTGATTTCGGTTTCTCCTCTTCCCCAGTGGATCTCTTGACTTGAAGCCAGCCTCGCCGCCCCTAAAGTCTTTCTCTTGTTGTATTACACTGTGTTTTTGATACGTGGATAGATAAATGGATACGTAGAGAGATGCAGAGATAGATACGTAGATGCGTAGATAAATACATAGATAATTAGATAGATACGTAGATGCATATAGAAATACGTAGATGCATATAGAAATACGTAGATGCATATATAAATACGTAGATAAATACGTAGATGCATATATAAATACGTAGATAAATACGTAGATAAATACGTAGATACATAGATAAATGTGTAGATAAATACGTAGATAGATAAGTAGATGCGTAGATAAATACGTAGATGGATGCGTAGATAAATAGGTAGATGGATACGTTGACAAATGCGTAGATGCGTAGATAAATACCTGGATAAATACACAGATGGATAGGTAGATATGTAGATAAATACGTAGATAGATTCATAGATAGATGCGTAGATAAATACGTAGATGCGTAGATAAATGCGTAGATGCGTAAATAAATGCGTAGATGTATACTAAGATAGATGCGTAGATAGATACGTAGATGCGTAGATAGAGGGGTAGATATGTAAATAGATATGTAGATAAAAACGTGGATAAATGTGTAGATGCGTAGATTGATACGTAAATGTGTAGATAGACACGTAGATGGATGAGTAGATACGTAGACGCATAGATAAATACGTAGATAGATATGTAGATAAATGCATAGATGCGTAGATAGATGCGTAGATAAATACGTAGATGCGTAGATAGATGCATAGATACGTAGATAAATGTGTAGATAGATATGTAGATAAATGCATAGATGCGTAGATAGATACGTAGATAAATACGTAGATGCGTAGATAGATACGTAGATAAATGCGTAGATAGATACATAGATGCGTAGATAGATACATAGATATGTAGATAAATATGTAAATAGATGGATAGATAAATACGTAGATATGTAGATAAATGTGTGGATAAATGTGTAGATAGATGCATAGATAAATACGTAGATAGGTAGATATGTAGATAAATACGTAGATAGATTCATAGATGGATGCGTAGATAAATACGTAGATGCGTAGATAAATGCGTAGATGCGTAAATAAATGCATAGATGTATACTAAGATAGATGCGTAGATAGATACGTAGATGCGTAGATAGATGGGTAGATATGTAAATAGATATGTAGATAAAAACGTGGATAAATGTGTAGATGCGTAGATTGATACGTAAATGTGTAGATAGACACGTAGATGGATGAGTAGATACGTAGACGCATAGATAAATACGTAGATAGATATGTAGATAAATGCATAGATGCGTAGATAGATACGTAGATAAATACGTAGATGCGTAGATAGATGCATAGATACGTAGATAAATGTGTAGATAGATATGTAGATAAATGCATAGATGCGTAGATAGATACGTAGATAAATACGTAGATGCGTAGATAGATACGTAGATAAATGCGTAGATAGATACATAGATGCGTAGATAGATACATAGATATGTAGATAAATATGTAAATAGATGGATAGATAAATACGTAGATATGTAGATAAATGTGTGGATAAATGTGTAGATAGATGCATAGATAAATACGTAGATAGGTAGATATGTAGATAAATACGTAGATAGATTCATAGATGGATGCGTAGATAAATACGTAGATGCGTAGATAAATGCGTAGATGCGTAAATAAATGCGTAGATGTATACTAAGATAGATGCGTAGATAGATACGTAGATGCGTAGATAGATGGGTAGATATGTAAATAGATATGTAGATAAAAACGTGGATAAATGTGTAGATGCGTAGATTGATACGTAAATGTGTAGATAGACACGTAGATGGATGAGTAGATACGTAGACGCATAGATAAATACGTAGATAGATATGTACATAAATGCATAGATGCGTAGATAGATACGTAGATGCGTAGATAGATGCATAGATACGTAGATAAATGCGTAGATAGATATGTAGATAAATGCATAGATGCGTAGATAGATACGTAGATAAATGCGTAGATAGATACGTAGATAAATGCGTAGATAGATACATAGATGCGTAGATAGATACATAGATATGTAGATAAATATGTAAATAGATGGATAGATAAATACGTAGATATGTAGATAAATGTGTGGATAAATGTGTAGATAGATGCATAGATAAATACGTAGATAGGTAGATATGTAGATAAATACGTGTATACGTAGATAGATGGGTAGATAAATACGTAGATGCGTAGATAGGTATGTAGATAAATACGTGGATAAATATGTAGATACGTAGATAGATAGATAGATGCGGACAGTAGATATGTAGATAGATATGTACAGTAGATGCATAAATGGATAAGTAGGTAGATAAATATGTAGATAGATACGTAGATGCGTAAATAAATGCGTAGATAAATACCTAAATAGATAAGTAGATGCGTGAATAAATACGTAGATAGATAAGTAGATGCGTGGATAAATACGTAGATAGATACGTAGATACATACAGTAGATGCATATATAGATAGATACGTACAGTAGATGTGTAGATGGATACGTACAGTAGATGCGTAAATAGATAGATAGATGCGTAGATATATAATTAGATGGATACATACGTAGATACTTACAGTATTCTGCCCGTAACAACTGCCTCACAAACATCCCCGGGATAATGACCTCCTTGGCAGATGAAATGACCGTGAAACTACCTTCCGTTGCACCTGTGTCAGGTGAGACAGACGCCCACACCTGGCCTCATTACTCCTCTCTCTCGTGTCTGCAGACCCTACACCCCCTCCCTCAAACCCCTGAAGGCATCCTGACCTTCCTCTGGTGCTGATCCAGCGATCGATGAGGCCGCGGCACGGCGGGAAGTTCAGAGCATGCTAATCGTGCTAATGATCGATTCATCAGCAGCGTTTTGCTGCAGTTTCCCCCCGAAGCCTCGCCTGAGAACATTGGACCACAGGCTTGTGTCTCCAGAAGGTACTCGCCTGAGTCGTCCTCGCTGTGGTCGGCCTCCTCCGCGCTCTTCTCCAGGTTGCTGAGGGATCTGCTGCGAGTGCGGAACGTCCGGAGCAGGTTGCAATGTTCCTGGTAGGTGATGGGGGGGATCTCGGCGGTGATGTGGACGGGCCGGGGGGTGCCGTAGTAGTTCCCTACCACACAGACGTAGAAAAAAACATGGTTTTATAAGTGAAAATCAACTTTAAATTTAGCTTAAAAGTGACTTTCAACTTGTTATAAACACGTTTTTTTCATAAAAATATACAAATAATACATGGATTTTCAAGGACTTTCATTCCAATAACAAACTCCACTATTGGCTTTAAATTGAGCTTCTTGTTTGATTTTTTACGACCAATTATTCCTTCCCCGTTAAGCCGAGTCGGCGCCTTTTTATCGAAGGTTCAGCAGTAAAATGTTTCTGCTGATGTCATTGGTGCCATCGTGACCCCCGACATAACCTTGTCGTCCCCTTGGTGAGTCTTTTTTTTTTTTTTTTCCTTTGTGCGTTGAAATGTCGGCATCATGGACAGGAAGATTCTTTAAGACGTTTACATTTAGAAAAGTGGCTAAAAAACACATCATTTATGATAGTAGTACATTTCTTGGATCTTAAACTGTATCTGTGGAAAAACCTCCATTTCTTCATTTAATATTTTTCCTTCCATCAAAATTTTACTGTACTAATTATCTGGAAGACCTCAGTAATACTTTCTCTTTCTTATCTTTAAAAACACAACATCAACATTAACCTACTTTGATTGTCATTTGGCCACAGAATGACTTGTTGTTCAGACTATGATGACAAGTAGGACTTCGAGTGCCGTAATGTCATTAAAAAACGTGATCATAGCAGTTAAAATGCTTTAAAAGATATATAATTACATGTATATTTAATAATATAGTATTAATATAATTCACTTTTAAACAAAATAAAATAATCTGAGATTCCAATATAAAAGAAACTGACGTCGAAGGGAAGATTGATTGTTTAGTGACGATAAATGACATTATTATGAATAAATACATGTATAAACACAACTAAATGTATAAAAACATGAAAAAATATAGTTTTTTTTTGTTGTTGTAGCTTTTAAAATAACATGAATTGTAAAGGACAAAAAGTAGGAAAATATCAATGAATAAAAACCTCAATGTATCAATATATGAATAAAAAGCAAAATGTTGAAATAACAAAAAACATACATAATTAAATGTACAAATGAATGACAAAAAGTCAGAAGTAATTTATTTATTGATGCATATTTTATTGTAAAAAACTTAGTTATATATCAGATTAATAGATGTTCATTATTATGAATAAAAACGTGTATAAACACATAACTATATGTTTTAGCTGATTTTTTGACATATGTTGGTGATGACTGAGGACCAGAGGATACAGTTGACTCTAGCAGAATTTAAAGCTGATATCTGGACATACTAGCTTGTTGTAGCTTTTAAAATAACATGAATCGTAAAAGACAAAAGTAGGAAAAAAACCTAAATGTTTTAATATAAGAATTAAAAGCAAAAATGTTAAATAACAAAATATATAGATAATTAAATGTACAAATGAATAAATGTATATATAAACAGAAATTGCACTGTTTGACAAAAATAAAGTCAAGTCATTTATTTATTGAAAAACTTTTATATTTTTAAATGTATTTATATACTACATTAATAAATGTATCACACTCAGAAAAACGGAAGATTTGGGTAAATATAAAAATATTTAGTTTAGACTTCAAGGATCTTCCTTGTTGGATAAAGTTCCTCTGACATTTCTTATTCAACATATTGAAAGCGAAAACAAAGACTTGACCTTATTCATCAGTTTTATTGAAAGCCTTGTTACGGGCCGACATAAATTGGCCGACGACTGCACATCTCCTCTGAAATGCCAGCATCATAATGAAGTCACACACACACCAAACAAATGTAGCTGATATTTCCAGCCCGGCCTGACGAGCATCAATATTTTACTGAACCGGGGAAGTATTTTTTCATATTTTCTGTGCAGGTATGCAACCCTCCGGTCGTGTTTGTGGTCGAGCCTCTCGTCTACAACCATCTGCTCGTGCCGCTTTAATAAAGTAAATTAAATCACCTCCCCCACATGTGGGCCGCATGGAAATCCGAACCGGTCGAGGAATAACATTAGGTTAGTGATACCAACCCGGGGAGGCCCCTAATGTCTGCGCCAGATTGTTTTCGCCGGCGACTACACGTCCATCAGTGTCGCCGGTGTTGGCGGGCGGCGATGACGTTTATTGCCGCCGCTGAAACGCCCGATGAATTATGGGAGTTAATCTACAGAGGGTCTTTAATCAGGTGCAGAAGAACCGTGACCCTCACAGGTGCTGGGTTCAACAGCAGGTAACCAAGCAACTGGTAATATTTCAACTCCAGCTAACTATGATTTACTTTGTCGCCTTTTAAAGTCAATATAAAAATGTCACTATATAAGCATGGAAGTAAATCTGAATTTGAATACAATTTTTGGAAGATGTATTTTTACAGCATCAAAATCTGACTTTTAATCTGAAAAACACTTGTGTTTCAATCGTTCTAAATCATTTTTCTTTTCAATGCATGAAAAAAGGTTAAAAATTAAATTTGACATTGAAAAGACAAAAAAAATACAGTGTAAGAAATTCGACGTGCAATGTGTCGAGTAATATTTAGTATTAATTCTTACGAAGGCAAATAAAGTAAAGAGTCCTTTGTCACCATTGGTTCACCATTAAAAACATTTTAAGTGTAAAATCAGCATAGAAACAAATGTTCATTGTAGGAATTTCAATATGCAATGTGTTGGGTAATTTATAGTATTTAATGTTATGAACGCAAATAAAGTAAAGAGACCTTTGTGTAATGTGAAGCGTAACGTCAGGGATCGTTTGCTTTTCCATGTTGACGCTGAATTTTGTTTACACTGAATTTCTTACACTGCGTATATTGACTTTGAATTTTGACATTGAATTGTTTATACTTAATCTTTGTTTTAATTTTTTTTTGTTTTTAAGATTAAATTTGAAACTTAAACTATTCATGTATTAAAAGTAAATAGACAAAAAAAGAACACAAGCAATTTGATTTTCCAATTCAAAGTCCGATTTTGAAAAATTCAATGTTTGGAATTATTATTCAAAGTCAGATGTTGCACATTTATTTCCATATATTAGAATTTGGAGACAAGTTTGGCTTGAAGAACGTTCTAGTGCTCTTTGGTTATATTCTGGTGGCGCTGGTATACCGACATTCTTATATTGAATTTAAAAAGGATTTTACTTAAAAAGTATTGAATTTAGAAAATTATTTTTTGAATTTTTTAATAAGAAAGTTAAAATGAACATCAATAATTAAGAAAAATCTTGAATTCAATTATTAAAAAACTAAATTTAATTTAATAAAGAAATTGTTGTATGAAATTAATTGAAAAAAAAAACAATTAAATGCAAAATGTCAATAAAAATTGCACTGATGAACTTCAATAGTTGATGTTTGTCAAAATAAAGTTAGAAAATACAGTTTGAGTTAAAAACTAAAATCTATGGGATGTGGTTCTGACTGAAAGAGTCCCTGAGGGGCAGACGTGTATATTCTGATGATGTCAGATATTCAGAGACACATTCATGATTTATTTATAGTCGGTGTGTAGGCGGTCGAGGGTTGAAAGTTCAGAGCGACAGTGTTATGATAATTTCTATTTTAAGCGTGAAACACTTGCATTGATTTGTATGAAATATAAATGATGATGTTTGACTGAATAATGTATGTGGAAACTGGCAACACAACAAAAGAAGGCATGAATGATCAAGACTTCACCTGTTTCTTTGATCATCTTTCATGTCTACATCTGAGCTTTTATTTTTTCAAATCAGTCGATGCTGACCTAGTTTGAAAACAAATTAATTTTTGTTTTATTTAAAAATTATATTTCATTACATTTTTATTTTACTCAAATGGATAACTGTTGTATTTTGGCCTCACAAATGTGTCAATATTTACAAATTAAAATACAAAAGGGTAAATATATCATTTTAAAATAAAGCCATTTGCAATGTTGTATGATGTATATTATCTTTGATTATATAAAACAAACTCTTGCATGTAAATGAGAAAAAATATATTTTATGTTAAACGTGTAAAGAATAATTAATATAAGTATAAAATTAAATAAAACGTTAGTTGGTTGGTCTTTGTATTCTTACACAAACATACATGTACACAGAGAGAAAACCCAGATAGATTCACAGACAGATAAACACACAGACACAAAGATACACAAACAAACAGACACACAGGCAGATACTCAAACAGACACACAGGAAGATACACAAACAGACACCCATGCAGACACACAGAAAGATACACAAACAAATAGACACAAAGACAGATACACAAACAAATAGACACAAAGACAGATACACAAACAGACACACGGATAGATACACAAACAGATAGATACACAAACAAACACACATGCAGATACACAAACAAATAGACACACAGGAAGATACACAAACCGACCCACACACGGATACACAAACAAACACACAGGCAGATACACAAACAAACACACAGGCAGATACACAAACAAACAGACACCCATGCAGACACACAGACAGATACACAAACAAATAGACACACAGACAGATACACAAACAAATAGACACACAGACAGATACACAAACCGACACACAGGCATACACAAACCGACACACAGGCATACACAAACCGACACACAGGCATACACAAACAGACACACATGCAGATACTCAACAAACAGACACACACACGGATACACAAACAAACACACAGGCAGATACACAAACAAACATACACCCATGCAGACACACAGACAGATACACAAACAAACACCCAGGCAGATACACAAACAAATAGACACACAGACAGATACACAGACAGACACACAGACAGATACACAAACCGACACACAGGCATACACAAACAGACACACATGCAGATACTCAACAAACAGACACACAGGAAGATACACAAACAGACACACACACGGATACACAAACAAACACACAGGCAGATACACACACAAACAAACAGACACCCATGCAGACACACAGACAGATACACAAACAAACACCCAGGCAGATACACAAACAAATAGACACACAGACAGATACACAGACAGACACACAGACAGATACACAAACAGACACACAGACAGATACACAAACAAATACACAGGCAGATACACAGACAGGCAGGCAGACAGACAGACAGACGTATGTTACATAACTATCTAACCTACTAAAGTTACTCTGTCATAACCCCGTAAGACCACAGAGCGGCAGCGTCTCCTCCTCACCTTTGAACTTGCCGCTCTCCAGCAGAGCTCCAGACTCCTCCAGCGAGAAGAAGTCCTCGATGGAGACGAAGTTATAGTCCACCCCTGAGATCTCCCCGACTCTTGGCAGCCTGGTCGTACCTGGCGAGAGAGCGGCAGCAAATAAAAGCTTCAATGTTGTGAGGTGAGAAAAAAAAAGGCAATGAATCAATGTTTTATCCTTTTATCTGCAGCTCATGAATCACCATCAATTCCTGCCTGTGTTTAAGCACCAGAGCCATTTAGCAGGAGATAAATTGAACACGCTTGAGGCTCGACAGAAGCTGTGTTTAACATAATGAAGGAACCCAGGTGAGACCACACACACTATTACAAACACACACGTAGATACGTACGTACGTGGATAGATAGGTAGGTACCTAGGTAGGTAGATGCGTAGAAAGATACGTAGATGCATAGATGGATGCGTAGATAGATGTGTAGATAGATGGATAGATGGATAGGTGCGTAGATAGATGCCTAGATGGATAGATAGATGCGTAGATAGTCGTACATTGATGCGTAGATAGATGCGTAGATGGATGCCTAGATGGATAGATAGATGCGTAGATAGAGTCGTACATTGATGCGTAGATAGATGGATAGATGCGTAGATAGATGGATAGATGCGTAGATAGATGTGTAGATGGATGGATAGATGCATAGATAGATAGATGCGTAGATAGATGTATAGATAGATAGACACTTAGAGATATAGATGCGTAGATAGATACATGGATGGTTAGATAGATGCGTAGATAGTCGTACATGGATGCGTAGATAGATGCATGGATAGATATGTAGACGCATAGATAGATGCGTAGATGTGTAGCTAGAGTCGTACATTGACGCATAGATAGATGTGTAGATAGATGGATAGATGCGTAGATAGAGTCGTACATTGATGCATAGATGTGTAGATGGATGGATAGATGCGTAGATAGAGTCGTACATTGATGCGTAGATAAATGTGTACATAGATGGATAGATGCGTAGATAGTCGTACATTGATGCGTAGATAGATATATAGATAGATAGACACTTAGAGATAAAGATACATGGATAGATAGATAGATGCGTAGATAGATAGATACTTAGAGATATAGATGCGTAGATAGATACATGGATGGTTAGAAACGTAGATAGAGTCGTACATTGATGCGTAGATAGATGCATAGATAGATGTGTAGATAGATATATAGATACTTAGAGATATAGATACGTAGATAGATACATGGATGGTTAGATACGTAGATAGAGTCGTACATTGATGCGTAGATAGATGCATAGATAGATGTGTAGATAGATATATAGATACTTAGAGATATAGATACGTAGATAGATACATTGATGGATAGATAGATGATTAGATAGATGCGTAGATAGATGCGTAGATAGATGCGTAGATAGATGGATAGATAGACGGATAGATAGACGCGTGGATAGATACATGGATAGATGTGTAGATAGATGTGTAGATAGATGCATGGATGGATAGGTAGATGCAAAGAGATGCGTAGATATATATACTTTGATAGAGATATAGATACATGGATGGATAGATAGACGCGTAGATACGCAGATAAATGGATGGATCCGTAGATCTACAGCAAATCCTGGCAGGAGCCAAGGTTTTAAGCAGGCAAGTTTCTACTGATTAGATTTGGTCTGTAAAGCTCAACTTCACCACAACTTGAAATGTAATAGTTTAAGAAAAACGATACATCTTCAATATCAATAGTTAAGAACCACTTCCAGCCGTTGGACTCGCGGCTCAATAACCATCGACCCGCACGTACCCTTTGGTTTTGTGTGGACGACACCAGGCATTTACCGAGACCGCTTTATTAAGACCCGCTCGATGGAAATTGAATGAAACCGTAACGAGCCTTTGTGCAAGTCTCTCCGTCACCGCTCATCGACGGCGCGCTCGCATGATCGATGGCCCGTCATCGCTATTGATCCACGTTGACTTTGGAGGACGACGCCGAGTCCAGACCTCGGAGACGGAACATCCTCGACCGAAAGCGTCATGGCGTCATGCGGTGGGATGCTTAATGTCGGGTCAAGCCTCACATTTTTTATTAATCTGGTTTGTGTCTCCAGGGCAGCGATGTTTGACCTTGAGACGGATAAATTTCTCTCTCCCAAGACAAAAGCAGAACCCGAGGTCGAATCTGTGTCCTTGTCCTGGAGGACCTTCTGGTGATGTCAGTGGATTCACAACCGTCCACGGCCTCATGATTAATGCACAGCTGCCCCTTAGAGCCGTGACACACACAGGACTCTCAAGCCCACAAGGAAGTGAAAAAAGACTTCATGGGGGGGGGGGGTGTCGTTGCTCACCTTGTAGGAACACCCTGACCCGAGAGAACCACATGAGCCCTTCGAGAGAGAAGCTCTCCTTTAAGCACCGTCGAGGAAATCGACTCAAAGCTCTTCTTCTAACGTGACAAACTACTGTACGTGACAGTGGGCTTCTGTGGACCGACCAGCTGACCGGAGCCGAGCACAAGATCTATTAGGACCGACTTAAGCCGCCCACCGTGACTCGGCGGGGGCCTGAGGTCGAGTGGCAGGTGAGTTTAAAAATAAACATTTTATAATGATTAAAGGAGTAAGAATACACTCGATACACCTAAATATCCCCATATTTCATTCCATGATACTGGATCTATACAAAGTATGTATGTATGTATGTTGTTTATACTTCAATAAAGTGTATATAATATGAAGTAAAACTCTTTTTTTTTCACAATTTACATGCAAATATTCACTGATTATTATTTTTTGTTTGATTTAACAATTAAATTTCTGGCCGCTAGATGGCAACAGTCATTTCTTCATGAAATCCCAATTAAATCCAACTAGATCCAGATGATGACTGAGTACGAGAGGATACAGTCGACTCCAGCAGCTTTTAAAGCTGATGTCTGGACATATTTTGGTGATTACTGAGGACGAGAGGATACAGTCGACTCCAGCAGCTTTTAAAGCTGATGTCTGGACATATTTTGGTGATTACTGAGGACGAGAGGATACAGTCGACTCAAGCAGCTTTCAAAGCTGATTTTTTTTTTTTACATATTTTGGTTTAAAAACAAATACATGTAGTAACAACTTCATCAAGAGTCATGTGGTCTTTAAATTCTGTAACACCAGAGTCAAGTACTCGACAATACTACAAATATATCTTTGTTACTACCGTATCGCAATATATCGTATAGTCTTTGTATAGTGATACGTATCATATCCACAGATACGTTTCACTTTTAATGATTTTTAACACTAACACACAAAACAAAACCATTTTTATTTCAAGACAGATCTCAAATCATCTTGTCCTTCACAGCCTGGAAAAGAAAATCCGGGAATTCATCTATTTAAATTGAACACAGACTGTGCTGCCAGGTTACATTTTCTCTTTTGAGGATTAAGTAGTTAAGTAATTACCTTTGAGAGGCAGATAAGCTTAGTTAATAAAGGTAATGACTTTGGAGAGGAAGGTTTTTGTATCGAAGAAAATGTGTGCCACCAGATTTTGAATCAATCCATGCAATAATAATAATAATACAGTGAAAAATGTAATTTGTAAAAAAAGATATTCAGTGTGAATAATGCAGTGTAAAAATGTCAGTGTAATTACATTCAAAAACAACAAGTACGTAATTAGAAATAACTTTTGTTGCTATCAGCACCCTTGCTCAATAACCAATCACAAACGCATCTTGAACCCATCACTTTAAATCCAACCCAGCCTGTGATTCCGCTGTGTTAGATTTTCTCTTTTTGCACATTTAAGCGAGTAATTAAGGGTGAGAGGCAGATTAGCTCGTCGGTAACCATCACGAGTCCGGCGGTCGCGGGTTTAAAGCCAACATAAGGAGCGACCACACCCCTCGCTGACCCCCCGAGTCGTCGCTAATGGTTTCCAGCGTTGATCCGTCACCTACAGACAGGACTTAGAAAAAAGGGTCTTTAATTAAGGATAAGAAATCTCCGGATGACAAGTGACGCCTGAGTTATTTTTCTCCTCCCTCAGGACACACAGATGCTCCTGCATGAGGCGAGCATTCATTATCGATGCCCCCCCCCCCACACCTCCTCTAACAGATTTATGTGACATGTCAGCAGGGGTGGGGGGGCGGCGGCAGGATGGATTATTGACATCTTCTTCTTCCTCCAGCCCTGTGGGTGCACCGTCACCCGGAGACGGGGTGAGGCGAGGCAAATACAGAGAGCACTGTATCAACACCTGGAGACAACTGTCTGTCAAGATCATCACACGGCTAACGACGACGTCTGCCCGGCGACAGTCGGACGGGCAAAAAAAAAAAAAAAAAAAACCCAAAATGATGTCGCTTATCTCCGACTCACTCCGAGGACGATTACAAAACGTCTTTTTTTTTTATGGAGGAGACAAAAGCGGGTCGAGATGATGACTTTGGCGCCGTGCAAGGGCGTATGGATGAACGGATGCTGTGATTAGTGAGTCTGGATAGTTGAGCAGCCGAGAGGTTTTTCTTTCAGGGTTTTTTTTACATAAGGATACAAAATCTGATCCTCTGTTGTGAGACAAGAAGCTGGAAAGTATAAAAGTATATCAGTGGCATCAGGATATTGAATCTTTTATTTATTTTTATTGAATGTTGGACGGTTTTTGTTTAAGTATTTTTTAAGTAATTAAATTCCATTATTTGTATATTAAAAGTATGAATTATGTTATTGAATAATTTATTTTATAAAATATATAAATTAAAAGGTGTCATTACTTTTAATAATGGGATAAAACAATTGAAAATTGACTAAATGAATGAAATTTTTGCAACAGAGCTACTTGATCGAACTTTTTTTTTTGCTTTTTGTGTTACAGTCATTACGTCCTGAAATCCCATTGAAATCCAGCTAGATCCCGGAGATGACTGAGGACTAGGGGATACAGTTGACTCCAGCAGCTTTTAAAGAAGATGTTTGGATATATTTTGGTGATGAATGAGAACGAGAGGATACAGTCGACTCCAGCAGCTTTTGAAGCTGATTTTTGGACATATTTTGGTTTCAAAACAAAAGAAAGCAATTAAGACTTTGTCAAGGGTCATGTGGTCTGTAAATACTCGACAGTACTACAAATATATCCTTGTTATTACAGTTTCACTATATATCCTTTCGTCTCTGTATCGTGATAAACATCGTATCCGCAGATACTTTCCAATAGTTTCAGCCAATCATACGACACGCAGACTTAGTCTTCGCAGTTCAATACAGTAGCTGTACTCTTTAAAAATATTGTCTGGTGATACTGTTATCCGAATGTTTTTAAATTGACTACTAATAACGAAAAAAAAAAGTATTTTTGAAACGGGTTTTCAAATTATTGGAATTAGAATAACAAAGTCAATGTGTAAAAAATAATAATAATAATATAAGAATATTTATATTCAATTATGAGAAATGAAAAACAAATGTAACCTTTCAGTAAACAAATTATTGCATTACATTTTTTGTTTTAATTATTGTTATTATAATATAAATGATCTGTGTGAAAATATTAATTCATTTTGAATATATTTCTTTTTTCTTTTATTAATAAGAAACAAATTTATTCATGTTTTATTGTAACAAGTTGAGTGAATTTAAGCCAATATATTATTGTGATTTTTTTTTTTCTTTTGTCACAAAAGTCACATTTTTCTGCATCGTTTTTATTTTCTCTCATTTGGAAACAGAAGCTGCTGCCGCGGATCTGCTGCCGGGTGTCACCTCGTATTACGACCAAATAACTTTTCATTTCTGTTCGGCTCAGATTCGGAGCGAAGGCGTGACCTCCGCGAGCTCCGAGCTTTTTCTATTCCAACAGAATCTACTGAAGTGAAACCATTTCAACGTCGAGTCAAACTCACTTCTGGCTCAAAATAATGAATTAACGACTTATAACAAACGACGTGTCTCAGGTGGTTCAGAGGCGAGTCAACTGGACTGGGAACTGGGAGTTCTGGGAAAACGTGTCACCTTTTTTTCTTCAGTTCTCGGTCCAGTTAACTCACCTTTGAACCACTTGGATAACCATGACCTGGTTGAATGAGAACCTTCAGGGATATAATGCGTCTCCATGGTTTTATGTCAACATATCTTGGCAGAAATGTAATTGAGTCATTCAAATTGTACTGAAATAAATAAAGAAAACACTGTAAACTAAAGTAAAAATAGCAGTTTGAAGTCATTCCATGTGGCCCTGCTCGATTGCTGTGTCAAAAAATAAAGTAGATCAATGTTCATGTTGCTATGGTTACCTTTTATAGATGTCACTGTTTAAGATGAGTTAAGGAACAGAGATTATAAGTGTCAATAATAAGAGTAAAACTAAAGTTGTTTTGGTAAAGAAGGACAATCGGCCATAATTACAATAAATGGAGCAAGATTTTGGCCCCTAGTCTGATCGACACCCCTTTATTTAGAAAATAAAAGCACAAAATAAGAAAAAACGTTAAAGTGAAATTAAAAGTTAAAAATATATATAAATATAATAAAACAATGAATCATCTTTGATCCAATCACCTGTTCCTCGCTACTGTTGGTTAAATTTAAATAATCCTTTTCTGAAGTTATTTTGCTGGACAGAAACAATGCAACAAACCTCTGCCAGGTTCCATATATTTAACATCTGTCACTTTAAATAGGACCCTGTTAAAAACCAAATGTTCCTTTATTACCTGCTTCTGCCTCCACAAAGAAACATCTGCTGCACTTAACGAAAACCCACTCTCATCTACCAGAGTAGTCTCCTCCTCCACTTTGTTTTTTTTAATTCAATTCCACCCGCGAGATCATCGATGCACTCGCTTAACTTCATTTTCTTCCCTCATTTACATTTTTATGCACTGCCCTCTTGACTGACGGAACCTCCGCAGAGATCTCACCATCGGTGCCAACATCCTGGTCTGACGGAAACATGGGGGGGGGGGAAGCGCAGATAAAAACACTTACATCAAGACTGAGAGTCACACTCCTGCAGGAGACCAGGCTGAGCCGCCGATGCATCTGATTGACATTCCTCCTTCATTGAGCACAAAATCCTCCTGAGTAGATGTAGGAAAAGCTACTTCCTTCTAGCAGCCAGAGGAGGGTTTTTGGACTTGTCTGTGGCTGACTCAGGATCAGGGGGAAAAAAAAAAAGCACGCGCGTGTTGGTGTCTGCATGTCAACAACGGAATCTTACTGTCTCATCTCAAGCAGATCAGAGGATTACTGACTCGTGGGCGGACCTGCTCTTACTGCCACTACCACGGAAAGTTGTCTGACAGTTCGCCGCGTGGCTTAGAGGAGATTCAGTGAAGTCTGGAGATGATATCGTACATCTTTTTGCACAAAAAAAAGACGTTTTTAGTTACAAATATGAGCAAGATTGTAGGATAAAGCTAGAAAATCCCCAAGGAGCGCAGACCTCTGCCAAGCAGCTTCATTTCACTCAATATTATCGCCCCAAAAATTAATTTAATCTACATTATTATTTTTTGCACTTGAATGTTAACGCACTGTTAAATTGTATTTACTTAAATAAGCAGTTGGTCATTCAGAAAGATAATAGTACAGTACATTCTTCAAAAGATTAGTGGATCCGGGTGGTAATCCTGAACATGTAATCCATCTGTTCCCTGTTTTACAACATTTTATGAAAAAGTCGGTAAAATCTGTTTTTGCTAGGACGTAATTTCAAGACAGTCAAGCCAACGGACAAAATTTCCAACGTTTTAATCATGTAAACCTGAAATATATGCCTTTTTCTTAATTACAACTTAAAAGAAATGGCAATAAATAAACTAAAATGATTATTTAATATTATTATTATTTAATAAAGATATTGTTGCTTGGTTTTGTAAATGTAGTTATCTTATGCAGGTAGTACTAAGCCCAAAAAATTGTTTAATTATGTTTTTGCAAATATTGCCCAAAATGATATTTATGTACATTAGTTTTTACTTTTTTGGCACTTGAAGTCTAATTAGCGATTAAAAAGTAATAATTTAAAGTAGAATTTTGACACTCAGAAGGACAACACATGCTTCAAAAGATTAGTGGATCCAGATGGTAATCCCTAACACCCCCGCCAACATGTAATCATCTGTTCCTTGTCTCAACATTCGCTGAATATGTCAGTGAAATGCATTTTCATGAGGGTTTCTCCATAATCTCAGTCAAGCTAACATTTTACTCATTAATACCTGCTTTATAAATATATATTATTCAAAGCATAAATGGGTAAAATAAACAACAATAATCAACCTCTTAAATTATTCTTCAACATTAAACTTGTGGTTTAAATAAAATGTATTCTATTTACATTATCAGTTACCCTTTTAGAACCTTTGGACATGCAGGAAGATAATAAATTCTTCAAAAGATTAGTAGATCCAGATGGTAATCCAGAAATTCCAGCATGTATTGTCTAAACAATTCCTGAAAATATTGGTAAAATCCCTTTTTATCCCTTTTATTTGGATTGTCACAGAATCTAAAGGCAATTTGATAGATGGTCAAGATTTGAATCATTAATACCTTATTTATATACTAGATTATATAGACTTTATTAAACTATCTATCTATATTATTGTATAAAAGCCTTTTTTAGAGAAAAACACCTAAAATAAATTGCAATAAATACCTATAAAATTGTCATTTAACGCTAACTTAGCGGGTATAAATACATTTTTTTTCTTTGTTTTGTAACCGATTCTGCATCTCTGCAAGGGTTAGGTTACTCAGGGTAATAGTGTTTGCAAAAAAAAAGAAGAAAAAAGGTCAGTTTATTTATGTGTTTGCAGAGTTCTGACCCGGACCGTCAGCGGGCGTGTAGTGTGTCAGCGCCACCGACTCCCACATGACCTACTTGCTGTATTAAAGGAGAGATTAGCCGATACTCCACAGAGCAAGAGTGAGAGGTCAAGAGTGGTCACTCGAGTCCACGATTTAAAAAAAAAAAAAAAGGAAGAAAAAGGAGCAAGGTTTGAGAGTGATATGATTTTTTTTTTTTTTTTTAAAAGCTGATTTGTTGTTGTGAGGAGAAGCCACACTCATCTGCTGTGTCCTCTGGCTGTATCCAGTGACGTCATGTGGCGGAGGATTAAGATGGCAACAGATGCACTACAACTAGCTGCGTTTGGCTGCCATTGTACATCATTTTATTTATAGCCATCAAATAAGTCTTTGGACATCCAAGCGCTTTTTTCAGGAGATTAAACGGAAAATGTAAAAATATCCTGTCTACGCTGCCGCGGACTCGAACCTGCAAAAAATCTTGATCCAAAATATTTCAGAATATTTTCAAGACTATTACTACTACTAAAAAACATTATTTACTTCTGTTCTCCGATATAGCCTTGTGATGAATTTTAAAAGGTCTTTACTGTTGAGGGGTTTCACAAAATGTCCACATAAAAAACCACACTGTGAGGCATTTTTGAGGCTATAAAAAATGGATTTGAAATAGAAATGTCCTCATGACAGCCGCGGATAAAAGTGTCCATCAGACGATGAGGTTCGAAAGTGTGAAGAAATTAAAGGTATAATCTGTAGTTTTCTACATTTTGAGTTTAATAGCATCTAAAAAAGTGACAGAAAGGCTTATAAGTGTGATTTATATGCAACTAAGTATTTGCTTGTCATTTTTAAATATAATTCTTGACAACATTTTCTCTTAAATTTTCAGTATTTTGAGCTTTCATGTAATGCTTATTTCGATTATTTTAATTGCAATGACTGTCTATTTTTTAGTTCTACGTTACCATCTGGATCCAGATATCTTTCAAAGGACTCTTCACGTTGTTGCTCAAGAGCTGAAGCAGGGTCTTATTTACTGTTTGTGTTGTCCAGGTGAATTCCCTGGAGAGATACTGCCACCTGCTGGACCATTGATGCAATGCATGACATTTCAAATGCTAAAAAAGGCATTTGATCTTGATATTTGTTTCCCAAAACCATTTTCTTGTTTGATTCAGTCATTACATTTCCGACGTAAATACGCTAAAATGCTTCACAGTGATGCCGAACAACTGATCTTATTATTGCAGGTATAAAGAACGTCAATGGTTCCGATGACAGTTCCTGAAACTAGCGTGAAAAAGAAGAGGAAGGACTTACAAGGGACGGCGCGGAGGTAGAGGTTCTCTCTGATGACCTGCTGGAGTTGACTGTCCACCGATCCGGGAGTGAAGCACTTGCTCAGATACAACCTGAGGTCTTTGCACAACGTGGTTCCTGAGAAGGAGGAAAGATGATGACGACGCACACGTGACATATTATATTATTTATGATACAGTTTCTATTAGGGATGTTAGAAAAAATTCTACTCTTAAATAGTTTTTTTCACGATACCGAAACAACATTTTAAAGCACTGTATCAATGTATTTATTCGTGTTCCTTTTAGAAGTCTATATGTATCACACTTAAAATCATACTTCTTTGCGCTATGACTGAGGACAAGAGGATACAGTAGATTTTAAAGCTGATATTTGGACATATTTTGGTTTCAAAACGAATGAAAGAAGTGAAGAATTCAAGAGACATGCAATCCGCATCGCAAAATGAACAGGGAACGAAGAAGCTGATGATGAAGTGCAAGAATGCTCCTTCCCATGATGCAACACTAATAGACTCAGGGACTCATTCATTCCTCGCGCTATTATACTTTATAATTCTGAAACTAGGGAGCAGAGTGAAAGTATGATTACTTTTATCTTTGAGTTATTTCCTTTTGATATACGTTCTTTATTTTGATATATGTTCTTTATACTTGCACTTTGTTCTTTTGTTTGCACTTTGTTTTTGTTCTGTTTTTTCATGAAACTTGCTGTCAAGAACCTATTTTCCCGAAAGAGATCTCCAGAGGGATCAATAAGGTCTAATAAAAATATCATACTGTTGCCCTTTTATCGTGATACATATCGGCTCTAGATTCCTGCGGATGCACGATGTTTAAAAAGGACTGCATTTCATCCCTCGACAAGCGACGACTTGCCACGGTTCCCGAGCTATCTGTGCCACCTCTCCGGTATCGGATGTGTTTCCCCAACTCTCTGATGCATAGAGAATAATCTGCCGGAGATAATTGCTCCCGACAAACAAGCGTGGAAGCGTTTCACCAGGGAGTCGGAGCTTATCGCCGGGGCCTCGCTCTCCTCGCTCTGATCTCTCAATATCATCTGTGAACGAGATGTTATTGATGAGTCGAACACATGGTCCGCTCTGTCACTCTGACAGACGCCTGTGCCCCCCCCCACACCCCCCAACAGCTCTTCCCGGTGGCAGACGGAATGTTTGGTAAAAGAAAGAACATCCCTTTCAAAACTTGATGAGTGGACCGTGGACCGTGGACTGCTGTCTTTCGGGAGGATTGATGGGCTCCTGCTCCGCCTCTTACGAAACAAATCGTAGGAAACACTGACCCTAATGTTGCTTCTTCTTTGTGACTAATTGGCTTGTTTCGTTGAATCCTGTCCGTGAGTTTAATGGAGAATATAGAGGAACATGCTGGAGGCTTTTTCTGTCTAAAACACAGATGTTTGATTTGTTATAATGATATTTAACTATTTTATACAAAGACAACGTACAGACGACTAAACAATTACCCAGGGAGCTGAGACTTTATTGTAATTTATTTACTCAATATTATTTAATCAATATACTTATACCAGTGGTCCTCAATAGGAAAGAATGTAGAAGGTTTTATTTTGGTTTTACTTTGTACACTCACTTCCTGTTCTCTCATTTCCCCGAGTTTACTAATGGAACACAGCTGGACCTCATCAGCAACTTCAACTTACTTCACCTTCCTGAGTCAAGACTAAAGGTAATCCTGCACTGGTGTGGTAGTTGTTAACCTTTTCTATCTTTTTGTATATTACTCTTGGACCCTTTTGTGGTTTTGCCTCATGCATTGGTGAGTGTTTTAGTTTTCGTTCAAAATAAAAGCTTTGACCGCCGTGTTTTCTTTTCTGTCTTCCGGGTTTCCTGTTTTTTTTACTTGTTTCCTTTTTTATTCTTGGATTCATTGGACGCTTTGTTTTTGGACTCTTAGAGTCCAATTTTCAGACTGTTTTTGTGGACTTTTGTGATGGTATGGATTGAACGCTGTTATTTATTAAATTGTTATTAATTCCATTCGTATTTTGTATCCGCCTCTGAAAAATACTGACTCGTGTATGAATAGAGCTATAGCTGAGGGATTGACAAATCCTTCAAAAGATTCCTGGATCCAGATGTAAATCCACATTTCCTCAAAACACAGTTAAAATCAGTTGTTTGTAGATTATTTTTTCAAGAAATCTGCCAACAGGTTTTTCTCCTTAAAGACCCAATAGTGACCTTTTGGGTTTAAATTGAATCAGGATTCAACCCTTGGACAGCAGTTTAGTGGTTTACTCCCCCCTTGGGTCCATCAATCTTTTTTTTTGTCGCCCAGGCTAGGTTGACCAGAAAACCACTCACACCCTGTTGATAACTCTGATGATGAAGCGGTTTCTCCGTCTTCGTCCACCGCTCCATATGTTGCCGGATTAGTTCATTGATTATTTGACTTTGGTGTCACTCGTTTTGGTCGACTCGTATTCTAGCGACGGATGATTTCATCGCGTCTAAAAGTTTGTCGACAATTAGCTCAGGGTGTCCCCTGCCTCTTGCCCCAAGTAGATGGGTTGGGCTAAGTTCTTGCGGTTTGTGGCCTCCCTGAATGTTCCTCAAAAAGCTGAACCAATTACCTCTGACAAGAACATCAGTGTCACCTCAGAAGTGGACACTTTCCAGCTCCATCAACGGAGCCGCTTCATTGTAATCCTCCCCGATACCTCGGATCGTGGGTGTAGAATTGGGAACCAGCTCATCCATCAACGTCCACCGCTCAAGTCCGACTGGGCACACTTCAGGAATGATAATGGATTTAACTGTGGCAGAAGGACCAGAAGGGGGCAAAGGTCCCACGTTTACACCCTTGGGACCCAAACCAGCTATCAATCAACGGAGCGAGGCCATCGGGAGCCCGGTGGTCCGGTGACACGTCGGTGACATATTCCCTGTTCGGGGAACCAACGACGCCCCCCCCCACCCCCCGGCCTGGAGATATAAACATCAAGGTCCCCGGAGCGTCTGATTGACAACTATATGTCGTCAGGATTCCGACCCTCTGGCCACATATTGACACGTCGCCTTGACACGAGTGGAAGAATTGACGGTTGCAAATTAGGAAGCGGAATGTTTCGGCGGCGCCGATTGGGCGGAGGGTGATTCAGCGCCGGACTGAGTCGGTTGCAATCGGATGTTAAGTTGAACAGTGTGGAGGGGAAAAAAATCAGGAATTGGAAGGATCTTAATGACTCTTGAATAATTCATGATGTCATTAAAAAGCCATGAATACTCGGATCCCTGAGCATTGGCTTGATTATCTGATGCTAATTGTTTTCATAATTAAAGTGAGGACGATGAAAACCTTTTTGTCTGGTCGCACTCTTTCAAGGACACTTAAGCATGTACCGTGAATGAATATTGACTTTCTTTTCTTCTTGACGAATCATCCAAGAAGATGGACAGATTTATTTTTGTGTTGGAAAACTTTCGTGGTTTGGACTGACTCGGTACTGAAAAGCTTAGCTGGATTGGTGATTGTATCCGGAAGTTAATCTGAACTTCGTTGTTGTCCTACAGATCATCCTTCTTTCTTTAATATTTGGCTTTTATTTTCTAGTTCTTTTCGTGATCCCGACTCAGTCGCATTCTTCCTGCAATATGATACGTATCACGATACAGGGGCATAATACGATCTACTGAGATACTATCAGAATAATCCAGAATTTGTAGTATTGTCGAGTACTTGACTCTGGTGTTGTAGAATTTACAGACCACATGACTTTCGACGAAGTCGTAACTGCTTTAATATGTTGCAGTATGCTGGAATCCACTGTATCCTCTCGTCCTGAGTCATCACCCAAATATGTCCAAACATTAGTTTAAAAAAGATGCTGGAGTCCACTGTATCCCCTCGTCCTCAGTGATCACCAAAATATGTCCAAACATCAGCTTCAAAAGTAATGACGTCGACTGTATCCTCTCGTCCTCAGTCAATGCGTGGATCTAATAAGTTTTTTTTGTTGCTTCAACTGCGATGGACGTATTGTCTGCTGCCATCTAGCGGCCAGAAGTTTGATTGCAACACAAAAAGGATCGAACAAATGAAGGGAATTTGTGTCTAATTTAGTTGTTTTTTTTATATTGATACACATATTGCGAAAAGCTCTGTAACTGTTTCTAAATGTCATTTGAGTTTGTAAAGGGGCTCACCTGGCGCCACAGTTCTGATCCGGATGGGCTGAGGGCAGGTATTGATGACCCCACGGACATCTCCGAGTGTCATCCCCAACACGGGCGTCCCGCCGATCTCGAGGACGATGTCCCCGACGGTGGGGCCCCCCCCGGGGGCCGAGGTCACGAAAGGAAACTCTCCATAATCCGCCCCGCCGCCGACGGAGACCCCCGGCTCGCCCAGGGAGCCCAACAACGGCACGAAGCTGTCCTGCGCTTTGGACCGCCAGTGTTGCTTCTTGGCTCCCGTTTTAGACATGGCGAACGAACTGGAGAAGAAAACAAAGAGAAGCAATTCAGAGCAGAAGAAAGAGTCGACTAACATTCTCAATATCACACGCTTGTTGGTGTTGTTTAACCTTTGTCAGCTGTCTGAGGCGGCGGCAGCTTTTTCACATCAGAAAACTCGGAGTCATGAATAATTTCCAATCTCTAAGGCTGAGGGTCGACATGTGTCGCCCGGAATATCTGGAATAACCGCACCAGGGACGGCGTCTGTTTAATCATAAATACAGTCGTGGACCAGGGCAGGGACTGACAGCCCTGCACAAACCGGTACAGCGCTCCCATGACGACATGTTTTCAGGTAAACACACAAAACCTGAACCTCCCAAAAAAAGTATTTTCAGCAATGACGTGTCAAAAACTGCAAGTAAAATGGATCAAATTTTGATTCTTTATGACATAAACTGAGTTCTTGTGTTGTAGAAGTATTTTGCTGACACTGTTTTACTCAAATATTATCACTACCTTAACAGTAAATTCAAAAATGAACGCACAAAACCACATTTAACTTGAAACTAGTCCTGGAAAAAACTATGAAGAAAAACAATATGAGCAAATGGACCATTTGGTAAAAACTTTTTAGGCAATTTGCTTTTTTTGAAATACAAAATACACATATTTCGATATCGATGTACACATTTATGCGTGTATTTATTTCACAATAGCCATTAAAAGAACTGTCTATTCCCCTCGATGTCACTATTGCCAAACGCTTTATTATAATTTTACACTGACCCCTTTAAGAAGATTTATTTTCACAATTTTTTTTATAAAAATCGAGTAGATTTGCATTTTTATAAAGTTGCATTAACTCAATCCGGACCAGAACCTGGCCGACCGTCTGATCCGAACAGAACAGTACAGAGAAAAAGGAGTTGTTTTTTTCTGCTAGAGCGACAGTAATTAAGTCCCCCACTGGTATAGGAACAGTAAAATCCCGAAAATGACTGAGGACGAGAGGATACAGTTGACTCCAGCAGCTTAGTTAAAATAACTGATGATTCTTTATGACATAAACTGGGTTCTTGTGTGTCTAGCTGCTGTAGAAGTATTTTGCTGACGCTGTGTTTTACTGAAATATTACATTACATTAGGACAACCCTAAATGAATAAATTAAAACATAAAACTAAAAACCCACATTTGCATTGAAACTAGTCCGTCATCAAACCACATTCAAACTATATCTAAACATGATGCATTTAACAAGATTTTTTTCATGATACATAAAGTGAGATGCAAGAGTTTTTAAAAACAACTGATTAGATTTGCAGTTTAAAAAGTTGCATTAAATCAGCCCGGAACTGATCCAAATAGAACATGTTGAGTCAATACAAAATAAAAGGGAAAAAACGAATCTGTGTTTAAAAAAACTCAATTAATAACTGTTTTTTTCATGTTATGAGTTGTATATGATTATTATTATAAATAGTTTTATTGATTTTGTTTAATTTAAAATATTGTTGTTTTCTTTACATTCTCCCTTTAATATACAATGCCCTTGTATATGTTTCTCATGCGGGATATAGTTACAAACAAGAGAATACACTCCTGTTCTGCTCATAGACGACCAGTGAAAATAAAAACCCATCCTGTTCCATCAGGTTCAGTCGTGCGTGAGGTTGTCGCTGACACCGAGAAGATTTCTTCCCCTGACTGGACAGAGATGTGACGCCACGTGATGCCTCCGGGGAGAAGACGGTGTCGGTCTGACCTGAGCTACTAGAACACAGGTGAGTTCTTTTTTTTTTTAGTCGGAGTGTCTGCTCCTGGTTTAGTATCATGAAGGTTTTTCCCAGAGTGCAGCAGTGATCCAAGTTCCAGCCAGAGGCGTACCCCTGGCTCTCTTACAGCCGAGGACTTAATAAGGAGGAATCTTCTCTGGATCTTCTCCACTTGGCTGCTCTTTTGACATGAAGGTTTGACAACGATCTGCACATTTTGAGTCTCTGGTGACTTCAGTCTGACGGCAGAGGAAGTCGGGAAGCATCTCCTCTGAACTGATGAGACATTTAAGTGAATATTTCATGTATTCAAATGTTTCAGCATTTCTTTTTTTCAAGTTGTTTTGTCTGCATAAACTATTAGTTATAATTGACTTGTAGATTAAATATTTTGATTAAATTACAAAAATATATTTTTGTTTGTTTGTCAAAGTAAAGGATGTATTCCTGTATTATTGTGGATGGAAACAAATGTAAAACTTTATAAGTAAAAACCTTTTTCTTTTTTTTTTAGATCTCCCTCTACTAAAAAAAAGTACTGTAGTTCCAGCCAATCAGGCGCTAGATCAAGTGGCACTATTATACTATTTTTATATTGAATCTAAAAGGCTATAAATGGAAAAAATATTGAATTTAGAAAATGGATCGTTTAATTATTGGGTTAAGAATATCAAACTCTGTGTGTAAAAATATTTAATAAGGAAAATATTCCAATTTTAAAAATAGTGAAAGCTTAAAAGACATTTTAATATAAAAAAATATATATATTGTTAATTAAACCGTTCGATATTCCGATTATATTACAAAAAAAGACCTCATAAAAAGCAAAACGTAAATATGGAAATAACCGTGGATCACGATGATGAACATGATTTTAACTCGTTTTTATTTCGAGCCATATTTAAAGAACTTGTGAGCAACATGAAAATGACTTGAGTTTGTCACATGAATGAGTGCATGCATGTAAAGATGGCCGTTCTTGTGTCGACCTTGCAACAAACGCCTACAAAAAACAAAAAAGGAGAAAACGCCGGGTCAGCAACACCAGGTCCTGCCCGAGTATTCTCGTCTCATTTGAAACGAAGGCGGAAGGTAGAGGGAGGGAAGAGGTCGCTCACGGATGGAGCGCTGCCACTCACGACACAGGACTTCCTGGGTTGACCTTGCAGTGACTCGTGACGCCCACCAAGATTTTA
The DNA here is from genome assembly GCF_982586985.1 of Callionymus lyra. Classification (NCBI taxonomy): domain Eukaryota; kingdom Metazoa; phylum Chordata; class Actinopteri; order Syngnathiformes; family Callionymidae; genus Callionymus; species Callionymus lyra. Next base: position 11,507,689 of record NC_141836.1, on the reverse strand, counting down.
AAACAACAACAACAACGAATCCATTCCTCTCTGAGCCAAGTTGTGTCAGCGACACTTTTTAAGCTCATTATTTCATACTTGGCTGGTCACCCTGACCCTCCGGTCCTCATCTCTACCCCACTGTGCAACCTTCTGGAGCCGCATCGTTGACCCGCTTCGCCATCGAACACACATCGCATTCAGTGTTACACACGTCAACAACAATACGATTTCTAATCACGTGTACACAATTCCAAGGGTTTATATTGGTAAAAATCTGACAGTACGATTTGTATTGCGATACAGGGGCAACAAACCGATATATTGTGATACTGTAGTAACAAGTATATATTTTTTTTCTGCCTCTGAAACATCGTGACTGGTATATACGAATAGAGGTATAGCTGAGGGATTGACTAAATCCTTCAAAAGATTCCTGGATCCAGATGTTAATCCACATTTCCTCAAAATGCAGTTAAAATCAGTTATTTTAACTTAAGTGCTGGAGTCAACTATATCCTCTCGTCTTCAGTCATTTTGCGGGATTTTTACTGTTCCTATAGCTGTGGGGGACGTTATTACTATCGCTCCAGCAGAAGAAAAAAAATCGAAATTGCTACACAAAAATAAACAAATGCTGCTAATGTTTTCATTTTCATTTTAAATTAGAAAATAATAATAATTTTAAACAGATTTTATAGAAATATAAACTGTTTACATTATATGTTCAAACATCAGCTTTAAAAGCTGCTGGAGTCAACTGTATCCTCTCGTCCTGTCATTTTGCGGGATTTTACTGTTCCTATAGTTGTGAGGGACTTACTGTCGCTCTAGCAGAAAGAAAAAAAATCGAATTGCTACACAAAAATTAACAAATGCTGGGAATGTTTTAATTTTAATCATAAATTTAAAAAAATGTAAATATTATTTTAAACACATTTTATAGAAATATTTAAACCATAAATTAAACTATGATAAACAATTAAATATGATTTGACAGCCTTATTAAAATATAATCGATACAGTTCTGTTGAGTATCATGAAAATAATGACCCAATATTTAATAGTATTTATATTTTCTTACACTAATTCCCGCCTGTCTCGCCGCTCTCGGGCTCGGATGGAGATATTTTTCCTGAACTTCCTGAACAGTTGGCAGGAAAATAATTAAAAATTCTAAAATTAAAAACGTCTCCTCGGTTGTTATCAATCCCCGCTGAGTCGTGTTGTGTAGTTGATCGGCGCGGAGACAGTGTGTTGCCGGCACCGGAGCTGTTGTGTTGACCTCCTGCGTCTGATGGAGGTTTAATGAGCCGCGGCCTGTCAGGTCCGCACTCGTCCTGTCACTGACTCTGACACTGCTGCGCTGCAGCCCTGCTGTCCATGTCAGGACTCCATGAACAGGACCTTCTTCCCTAGAAGCCACGGGCGCTGCTCTGCCACAGAGATGCACTAATAACCCTCTGTTTACTTTGTAGTCCACAACAGGCGTCTGCTGCACCGATATCTCCGGCATTTTAATGACTTTTATTCTATTTGAATAGATTTTTATGGACCACTCACGCCGGTTCACCTCTGTGGGAGTAAACTAGGAGTACCTGGAGGAGATCAGACGCACAATGGAATGATTAGTTTTGATATTTATTTATAATTTCAATGCACTATTCAGTTTAAAAAAAATGGGTATTCTAGTGTCATTTCTAACTCATCAGCATTTCCTCTGAATTGGTAAAATAAAATATAGATTTAAATACATTTATACAAATGTTTATTTTCAAATTTGAGTTTTTCTTTTATGTTCTTAAGGTAATTTTTTCTGGGAATATATAACGATTATGATGATTATTTTTATACATTTCAATTTTTATATGAATATAATTGAATCAAAATAAATGCATAAATAATATATATACTTGTAATACTATATATATTTTTATTTTATTAGTTTTACTGTGGATAACAACATATATATGGAAGTGTTTTTACATTTTTGAATACTTACAAAATGTAGAGCATTAACAATTAATGATGTGAACTTAAAAACTTGTATATTTTTTTCTTTACGTACTATGTAGTATTAAAACAAAGGTTTTCTAGTGGGTTGTTTCAAACACTAGAAATGTATATATAACTTTCTTCTTGATTAGGATTAATAAAATAATTGTAATTTAAAAACAAGTTTAAATCATACTACAAGTATAAATATTTAAACCATAAATGGAGGAAACCATCATTTGTTATTATTAAATATGTCACTTTATCTTCAATATTTAATTTAAGCTCAAACAGACTTTTCTATTTTAGAATGTATTTTTATTTAGGGTTAGAGATTTTGTTAATTAAAAACAATAACCATTACTTACTTACTTACTATTATAAATGACTGTGATGATGCTAAATGTATTGATGAACATTTTATTCCATGTTTGCAAATAATAATTTCCCTTAATTGATTATATATATATTTTAACAGTCGTTTATTTATAAAGATCTAAAATAAACATATAATTTCAGGTACTTGTGTTGCTTTATTAATGAGAGAGGATGTAAAAAGACACAGGAGAGTCTTTTGTAACCTGAACTGATTCATTAAAAAGCAGCAAAAAAAAACATTTTCCTTTCAAGCGTCATGATGTTTTATGTCGGGATTTAATCAGCATTTGGCTCGTTCTCTCGGTACGGATTCATGATGCAGAAGAAAAACATGAGTCACCGACTGCTGATTAAACCCAACGCTCGCCAATGTTCCGTGAACGCATTCATCAAATTTAAGGGAGAAAAAAAAAATCACATTGAAGACGTTTAACGATGCGAGAAAATCGACATGTTACAAAACCGTTGGATTTTCATCTCCATCAAGAACGAGCTTTAATTGGCACAAAAACGAGGTCCGAGGTTCGACGGAGAACCATCTGACCTTTAGGACAAAGAGCTGACCGAGACATCTCTAGTTTCACCGACTTCCTCCGCAGCCGCGGATCCTTCCAGTGTAACTTCAAACCCCGAGCCCATCCGTCAGTGTTGGACGAAAAAACTGCCACGGAGAGCTATTCTTAGAGCTCATTTTTTACCTCTTCATTAGACCTGTCTGTTAAGAAAGCATATGCTCAAGGCCGGCGCTGCCCGGTAAACATCTGTGCCACCCAGAGTTGTGTGTGTGTGTGTGTGAGTAATGTGTGTTTGTTTTCACCTTTTTTTTCTTTTTTTTATTCATCACACCTTGTTAATGAACAAACATAATAACTGGAGCTGAGCTGAAAATCCTCCAAGGAAAAAGGAAGCATTTCAGGTTCAGAGTCTCTCGTTTATTTAAGAAACGCAGCTTCAGATGAGCTTCGGGGGAAGATTAATCCTTCAAAGTCGACCACGATGATGAGGACTCAAGGACAAAAAGAGGAGTCGTGGTCCACACAGGGGGTCATCGTCGCAGAGGCCAAACATCAATGAGGACGAGTGAATAATTAAAAAGTCTCCAAGAGAGATTGTGTCCAGTGAGGAACTTCCACTTAACTTGAACATGTTTCTTGCAAATGACCGTCAATATCTTTCAAAGTTCATCGAGTTGATTCTTCAAGAGTCTTCAAGTGTTTTTAACGAAACTGGAAACCATGCGAGTTGATGCAGTGATTTTGTTGCAACAAGTTAAAGTTTTACTAGATTTTTGTTGCATTATTGTGTTGAGAATTTCTCTTATTCAACGCAATAGGATGAGATATTTGAGTTTTTGAGGCTGTATTATCGTTTTTATTGTATTTGTGTACTTTATGTGTGTACGTGTATTTACAAATGTGTGTGTGTACATGTACGTGTACGTGTGTATACGTGTGTATACATGTGTATCATTGTACATGTGTGTACAAAATAGTGTACAATTGTGTACATGTGAGTGTACATGTGTGTATGTGCATATCGTTGTGTAAAAGTGTACATGCGTGTAAAAATGTGTGTACAATTGTGTAGGTGTGTATGCAAATGTGTGTTCAAATGAGTGTACGTGTGTGTACAAGTGTGTATCTTTGCAAAAGTTGTGTACATGCGTGTATAAGTGTTTACGTATGCTTGTGTGAACAAATGTGCGTACAAAGTGTGTTTGTGTGTGTACATGCTTGTACAAATATATGTGAAAGTGTGTACATGCGTGAACAAACGTGTACAAAAGTGTTTACCTGTGTGTACAAGTGTGTACGATTGTGTACATGTGTGAATAAGTGTGTGCAAAAGTGTTAACATGTGTACAAGTATTTATGTACGTGAACAGGTGTTTACGTGTGTGTACATGTGTGTACAAGAGTGTGAACAGGTGTTTAGGTGTATTTACATGTTTGTACAAGTTTGTAAATGTATGTATAAATCCCTGTTTGGATCTGTTTATAATAATTTGTCTTGACATGTGACTCACACAAACAAAAGGGGAAAAAAGATGAATTTATTTTTCCAAATGTGTTCTTGCATATAAATCTCAATGTATTTCTAAATATGAGATAAAAACTGGGCGAGAGGATGATTTAAGTTGTGTAGACGAGTGGAAAAGTGACAGTTTGTATGTTCAGAGACAATCTGAGGCGACATCAGTCGGTGAAGAATCTTCTGTTGCCAAGACGACTCACACAATCTCCTGCCATGATCTTAAGAATTCACCTTTAAAACAAGCTGACATCTTTGTTCGAGGAAACTTTATCCTCTCTCACACACACACACACACACACACACACACACACACACACACACACAGACACAGACACAGACACAGACGCACACGGACACACTGCTAAAACCATTGCAGCAGCAGTAACAGGTGCGAGTACTTTGCAACACTTTCTTATGTCTGGTGTAAATTAATGCGTGATCCAGTGTTTGGATCACGATCTTCAGTCCAAGTCTTTGTCTTATTATATAAACATCTTTGTAGTTATGAAGAAAACTTTAAAACACGTCTTAAAGAAGTTCTTGTCTTTATTTGTCTTTCACGCGCACCTTTAGATCATATACATCAAACTCATGTCAGGTACAAGTTTCTACACGTGTGTACAAGTGTGTATGTGTGTATACTGTATGTGTGTACATGTGTGTTCATGTGTTTACTAGGTTCGGACGGAAACATTCATAATTGGCAGTTTGATACAAACTGAGGATGAATTAAAAAGTTTAAAATGTGTGTACAAGAGTGTATGTTTACTTGTGTGTATGTGTGTACATGTGTGTACTAGTGTGTGTACAAGTGTTTATGTGTGTGTGTATGTGTGTACTAGTGTGTGTACAAGTGTTTATGTGTGTGTGTATGTGTGTACTAGTGTGTGTAAAAGTGTTTATGTGTGTGTGTATGTGTGTACTAGTGTGTGTACAAGTGTTTACTTGTGTGTACGTGTGTGTACTAGTGTGTGTACAAGTGTTTATGTGTGTGTGTATGTGTGTACTAGTGTGTGTGCAAGTGTTTACTTGTGTGAACATGTGTGTACTAGTTTGTATGTACAAGTGTTTACTTGTGTGAACATGTGTGTACTAGTGTGTGTACAAGTGTTTATGTGTGTGTGTATGTGTGTACTAGTGTGTGTACAAGTGTTTACTTGTGTGTATGTGTGTACTAGTGTGTGTACAAGTGTTTACTTGTGTGTACGTGTGTACTAGTGTGTGTACAAGTGTTTACTTGTGTGAACATGTGTGTACTAGTGTGTGTACAAGTGTTTATGTGTGTGTGTATGTGTGTACTAGTGTGTGTGCAAGTGTTTACTTGTGTGAACATGTGTGTACTAGTTTGTATGTACAAGTGTTTACTTGTGTGAACATGTGTGTACTAGTGTGTGTACAAGTGTTTATGTGTGTGTGTATGTGTGTACTAGTGTGTGTACAAGTGTTTACTTGTGTGTATGTGTGTACTAGTGTGTGTACAAGTGTTTACTTGTGTGTACGTGTGTACTAGTGTGTGTACAAGTGTTTACTTGTGTGAACATGTGTGTACTAGTGTGTGTACAAGCGTTTATGTGTGTGTGTATGTGTGTACTAGTGTGTGTGCAAGTGTTTACTTGTGTGAACATGTGTGTACTAGTGTGTGTGCAAGTGTTTACTTGTGTGAACATGTGTGTACTAGTGTGTGTACAAGTGTTTACTTGTGTGAACATGTGTGTACTAGTGTGTGTACAAGTGTTTATGTGTGTACTAGTGTGTGTACAAGTGTTTACTTGTGTGTACATGTGTACTAGTGTGTGTACAAGTGTTTACTTGTGTGAACATGTGTGTACTAGTGTGTATGTGCGTATACTGTATGTGTGTACAAGGTGTACATGTGTGTACATGTGTGTACTAGGTTCAGACAGAAACATCCATTGAGGATGAATTGAAAAGTTTAAAATGTGTGTACAAGAGTTTATGTTTGCGTACGTGTGTGTACAAGTGTTAAGGTTTGTGTAAAAATGTTTCTACATGTGTTTATGTGTGTATGTGTCTGTTAATGTGTCTACAAGTGATTATGTGTGTGTACATTTATGTACAAATGCATATATGTGTGAACATACGTGTGTACAAGTTTATACGTGTGTGTACATGTGTATACAAGAGTGTGCACATGTGTGTACTAGTGTGTGTACCTGTACAAGTGTGTATGTGTGTTTATACTGTATATGTATACAAGGTGTACGTGTGTATGTGTGTTCATGTGTGTACTTGTGTGTACAAATCCATCCGACATGAGACAGATTCATCTGTGTTTGTTTAACTGTCGACCACATGTCGACACTAAGAGGCTGTCGATTTAATCCAATAATTAAATTTATCCCACATTTCTAATCCTCATGTTCATCTGGATCAATAGGTGAACGAAGGCCCCGCCGGCTCCCGTCGTGACCCCCCGGGCCGGGGGTCCGGATGTCCGTCTCCACGGCGACCCTCGCCTCCGTCAAAGCCGTCTCTCGGCATCACTCTCTAACGTAATCGGCTTTGACCACAACCCCGGTTCTAGGAACTTGTGCAAACATGGTTAACTTCCCAAAGCCTTTGTTTGTCTGATAACATCTCGCTGATCTAAGGACCAATCAGCAAACGGCATTTTCCTTTGGCATCGGCTCACAAACTATTTCCGCTCCAGATAATAATCTGCAGGAATAAAATAAATCCCAATTATTCCATGAATTCATATAAGCTTATTTGTTTTTGTGGCCACAGGCGGGGACTCTATTATTCTCTATTCTCCACGTGTCTATTGAATATTGATGGAGCGGCTGCAAACTCTATTGGCTGGGATGTGACCAGCATCCATGAGCAACACATTTGTTTATCGTTCTGAAGGCGCCCGCGGAGCAACAGACCACTTCTGTCTCCAGTGAGCGTAATCATGTCGCCGTCTTTCGTATCAATAATATACGAAGGGTGGTCCATTCAAGGTGAAGAAAAAAAAGACCTTTAAAACGATGACCTCGTTGATCTGTCACTCAAGCGTTTCTTATGAATATGCATCAGTGTTAAACAGTTTCAAATATTACTTGGAGGCGCTCTACGTCCATTTTTTATCTTCGTATTCCAGTTTTCCCTCGCAGTCTGAAAAGTGCATGAAGGTTAATTGGAAGCTGTGGATTATCCAAATTGGATCTTTTTTTCTTCTTCCAGTAGTCAACTCATTGACCGTTCAACTGGATAATCAGTTAAACAGAACTTTATTAGAACGTCAGTCACACTTTAAAATAAACTCTTCGTAAATGTTTTTGTTATTTCCCTGTTTAAGTTTAGCTTGACAAATGTTGTTCATTTCAAGAGAAAGATTAGAGATAAAAAGAATGTGTTTCAATGCAACACAATCTACACTTTTTTTTTTATTATAATTATTTTCTCAGTATTTATGTAATTTATGTGCGCACTTGATAGTAAACTATACATTAAAAAAAAAATTAAAGTATAATACGTGTATAAAGAAAATAAATAAATCATCCCCTGAGTTACAAACTATCTAAGATAAGTGTCTTTAAGATTGATAGACTTTATTAATCCCTCTGAAATAAAAAGAACAAAGTGCAAAGAGGTAACAAATTGCAGGTATAAAGAGCATATATCAAAGGAAGTAAAAGTGCAAATATAAAGAGCATAATTCAAAGGAAGTAAAAGTGCAAAAATAAAGTACATACTGTAGATCAAGGGAAGTGAAAGTGCAAATATAAAGAGCATAATTCAAAGGAAGTAAAAGTGCATAGTTCAAAGGAAGGAAAAGTGCAAATATAAAGTATATAGATCAAAGGAAATAAAAGTGCAAATATAAAGTACATAGATCAAGGGAAGTGAAAGTGCAAATATAAAGAGCATAATTCAAAGGAAGTAAAAGTGCAAATATAAAGAGCATAGTTCAAAGGAACTAAAAGTGCAAATATAAAATGCATAGTTCAAAGGAACTAAAAGTGCAAATATAAAGTGCATAGTTAAAAGGAAGGACAAGTGCAAATATAAAGTACATAGATCAGAGGAAGTAAAGGTGCAAAGTTAAAGAACATAGGTCAAGAGGAAGATGATTAACTCGGGGAAAGGTACAGGAACTTGTAATATTTGTGTTGCTTTGTGTGTTCAGTGGAATTGTTCAGTTGTTGTTGTGTTATATAGTTCTTTAATTATAGTTATATATTTATTTTTTACGTTATCTTTCGTCATCATCGTGTTTTGTTTGGACCTGGTGTGAGTAAACATTGAAATTAATGATAATAAATGATACAAAAATAAAGAAATCAAAAACAACATTACATAATCTGAAAAAAAGAAGGGAATATTGAATTAGCGCAAAACAAATATTTTAAAGTAAAGTTTTGGTTTCCTGGGTTAAGTGTTGACGTTTCCCATCATGCAACATTCACCAAAGTACGTTCTATTAATAGCTTTCCTGCGAAACACTTAGAGTTGCAGAACAATGAGATGTTCTCATGATTTGTGAGTAACTTTTAAATCGCCGAGCGCAGCAAAAATGTTTCTTTAATGCACATGATAGAGTTATAAGTTCTCTGACGGCCTGAGATATCAAACAGCCGACGGACACGTGAGAGCAGCGTCGGAGAGAATCCGTGGCGTTCTCTCACCTGGCATCTGTGGCCCGACCTCTCCATCCAAAAATCATTTACATCCAACAACACGACGCGCACTAAAGCTGCCTGACGCTCAGTCACTTTTGAATCTAGGGCACACCAGTGGCGAACACAAAATAGACAGCACTAGCAGCTTTAAAAATAAAAGATTAAACGTTGAAGGCTGGAGAACACATTACACATGCCCTCACCCGCCCCAACATTCAAAACATAAAACAAGCTTCTTCACTTCCAATCAACCATCCTTCGTTTCTTCATGCTGTAGTGAGTCAAACGGTATGTGAGAGGTGTAAATAAGGGAGTATTTAAGATTCTGCCTCCAGTTAAAAAGTGTCTTTCCGATCAGGATCAAGACTAGGAAGGGGGGGGGCAATTAGTCAGCCTTGTTTTCGTCGTATCTCTGCTTGTGACGAATACCTGCGTAACAACATGCGTCCGCAATCTAACAAGAATCATTTCCATTTGAATCTATTCTCAGATGTAAAATGATAGTTTGCCTTACAAGCCGCTATGCCTTATGTATTGATTCTGGTTGTTCTTACTGACTTACTGAACCAGTTTAATGTGGTTCACAGAAATATAAAATCTATCAAAATGTTTGAGACCAATTTTAGTAAGCTCTGTAGCATTACTCCGGGAGACTTTGTACTACTTTTACCTCAAGGCTCCATAGTATTACCTCACAAGGCTCCGTAGTATTTCTCAGCGAGGCTCTGTAGTATTAGTCTGGAAGGCTCTGTAGTGTTACTCTGCAAGGCTTCTTGTTTTTACCCTGCTAGGCTTTGTAGTATTATTCTGCTAGGCTTATTAGTATTACCCTGCTAGGCTTCTTAGTATTACCCTGCAAGGCTTCTTAGTATTACCCTGCTAGGCTTCATAGTATTACTCTGCTAGGCTTCTTAGTATTACCCTACTATGTTTCTTAGTATTACCCTTTTATGCTTCTTGGTATTACCCTGCTAGGCTTTGTAGTATTATTCTTCTAGGCTTATTAGTATTACCCTGCTACGCTTCTTAGTATTACCCCGCTAGACTTCGTAGTATTACTCTGGAAGGCTTTGTAGTATTACTCTGCAAGGCTTCTTAGTATTACCATGCTATGCTTCTTAGTATTACCCTGCTAGACTTCGTAGTATTACTCTGCAAGGCTTTGTAGTATTACTCTGCAAGGCTTCTTAGTATTGCCCTGCTAGACTTCGTAGTATTACTCTGCAAGGCTTTGTAGTATTACTCTGCAAGGCTTCTTAGTATTACCCTGCTATGCTTCTTAGTATTACCCTGCTAGACTTCATAGTATTACTCTGCAAGGCTTTGTAGTATTAATCTGCAAGGCTTCTTAGTATTAGCCTGCTAGACTTCGTAATATTACTCTGCAAGGCTTTGTAGTATTACTCTGCAAGGCTTCTTAGTATTAGCCTGCTATGCTTCGTAGTATTACTCTGCTAGGCTTCTTCGTATTACCCTACTATGCTTCTTAGTATTACTCTGTTTTGCTTCTTGGTATTACCCTGCTAGGCTTTGTAGTATTATTCTGCTAGGCTTATTAGTATTACCCTGCTACGCTTCTTAGAATTACCCCGCTAGACTTCGTAGTATTACTCTGCTAGGCTCTGTAGTATTAGTCTGCAAGACTCTGTAGTATCACTTGGAGAAGTTCCGTAGTATTCCACTGATAGGGTCCTTATTATTACTCTGTGAGGCTTCGTAGTATTACCCTGGAAGACCTTGTCGTATTACTCTGCCAGGCTCCGTATGGTCTAGAAAATATGGCATATATTTCGATTCCTTTTTTAGCATTTGAAACACGACAAATAGCACGGAGCTCAGTCGTACAGCAGGTGTCACTAGAGCAACCTTCTCCTGCCACATCTCCTGAAAATGAAATGGAGATGATGTGATCATCAGAGAAGGTGTGTGTTAACCTTTCAAATGAAGAGCGAGCGGCGACAATAAATACAATAAAATGAATAATTCATCCGGAAATGAAAGGGGGGAGGGTCAGCTCATTGGAATGAGTGAGGTCGCACTTTGGTAACTTAAGCAGGGCTTCAAGTGTGTGTGTGTGTGTGTTTGTGTGTGTGAGAGAGATAGTGCTGATTCAGTAGGGATGAGTGAAGGTGACCCTCGGCTGCTCCTGCTGCCTGTCTCACCACCTGATATCGATCCGAGTTGTCCAACTCAGATGCGAGTCAAGGATACACGGATTCATCGCCTTCGTGGCATTTAAAAAAGAAAAAAAAAATGGCTGCGTGTAAATTGTAACTCCAAACACAACCATCGATCCCATTGATCCCTCATCCTTCGTCGGAGTCTAACTACTTAACCACGGCTCGTCTGCTCGGTGACGAAGGAGGAGGGCGAGATTTTTCATCTCAGACTTCAACTGTTGAGACGAGGAAACTAAGAATAGAAGCGGGAGAGCAACTGCGGAATCTAAATGCAGTGGCTGGGAGCAAAAGGTTTGGACCACAGATGGGGAGAGAGTGTGCCTGCACAAGCCCTGCCCTGTCAAGGATAAACTACCTTCGCACACATGTGTGCGGGCGCCTCTCACCTCGGAGAGCGGCGGCATGAATATGCAGACGAGCCCAAGGACACTGGGAAGCACATAATTAAACAATCAACAACTCCCAGAAGACGAGCATTAGTGGGTAGAAGAAGAACACCTCGCTACCTCCTCCTGGCTAGTTATAGCCGTGACAAAAAGTGTTTGCATGTCCAGAGAATCACTAAATTAAAAAAAAAAAACATGTCGTTCATCATGTACAAACCTGCAACAAATTAAAGATTCATCATCATAAACAGTGTCACCTTGACTGTCCATGGCAATATGCACACACACACCGACCGCCAGGGTCACACACATCCATCATTCTTAAAACAAGCACACAATGTATTGAGCAGAGACACACCCTGAACAAACAAACACACCCCTCTGGGGGCACAAACACTCACACCTGGGCACAGTTTTTCAAGTCGATTCCAATTGAGAAAACGCAGCCAGAGGCAGTTGAAGTTGCGAAAAAGCAATCATTGGAACAGTTGATGTGGAGAAATAGAAACTTTTTTTTTTTTATCCTTAAAGAAAAATCTGCAAAATGTTCAACTCTGGCCAAGACTAGTTGACATGCACACATGTTTACACGGTTGACACACACACCCACCCGCACGCTCACACACTCGCGGGATTACACACCACAGATCCTCAGATTTCTCGTGTTTTCAGGATAAATACTGACCTGCCCTGGCGCTGACACACACACATTCTCTTCAAGCAGTTGAGCCTTTCAAAGAGAATCCGTTTGAACGCGTCTATATACATTGACCCGGTGTGTCAGTTAACGCTTCACTACAGACATAAACACGAGTGGTTCCGAGAACTGCCGAGCAAAAAATAAATTAATAAATAAAATAAAAAGCGAGATTAAAGTGGATTGTTCATGATAGTTGGCAACGCAGTATCCCAGAGAAAGTCGGAGGACGTGCACGGCGGATCAGATATTTGGACACTAGTGATGCTCTGAGAGCTGTGGTGCTGAGGAGAGAGAGGGAGGAGGAGAGAGACACACACGCACACGGATACACACCCACATTAAAGTGCAAATAACCTACTATATAAAAAAAAAGAATCACGGTTTTCACTCGGTCTCACAATTTATTTTTCTTTTAAAAAATAAAGTCATACCTTCATAGTTGTCCAGCTTTTCCTCCGCAGGTGGTTACAGTTTATGTTTGAGCTTTTTTTAAAAAACGATTCCAATAACAAGTATCGATGGAAAGCACGTGGTGCGTTCAAGCCCGAAACAACCACCGCCTAGTGGTAATAGATACATCCATTTAGTCGAGAGATTTGTTTTAAAACGAGGGTTAACTCGGTGGGTATGACGAGTAACGCCCGTGGGAAGGAAGTAGTAGAAGATAAAGTGAAGTCGAGGCAGGGGAGGGAGGAAAAGAGTAAGAAAAAAAGTACCGCCCTTAGTTTGTCTCACCTGCATCAACACCTGACACCCGGACCAGGGCATGAAAACAGTAAATAGTGATACGTTTTCCGATTGATAATTCAAACTTAATAAAAGCAATCTTAATTATTTAGTCGCTTATATAGATAAAAAAAATGTTTAACAAAAACATAATAATTATTAGTGTTATTACAGCTACATTAAAACATTTAAAAATAAATAAACTTCACTGTAGCATTTATTTTCTCCTTGTTTTAAATTATTTGTTGGTTGATATTGGTTTAATTTGGTAAAGCGTCGCGATCATAAACACTATTTTAAAGTTTATATTTCTCTTTTACATGACAAAGCCCCATTAATTAACTGAAAGTGTTGTTAACGTGACTATACCTTTAAAAAACTATGACTTCTGGGAGTTGTCGTTTTTTCACATGGCCACAGCGACACCGATGCCCCCGGAAGGGGGGAAAAACTACAACAACCATAGTTCATTTCGCAAAAGCGTCTGGTGGTTTTCTAAACAGTAATGGCGTCGAACGGAAGAGAGATGGATTTCGCGTCTGAGGAACACGATGAACAAAAACAAAGTGCCGTTTCTTTCGGTTTTACCAAGAAGATCAGCAAATTCAAAGGCGCAAACGGTCAACCTGAGAGCGAAAACGACGTAAAAGATCTTTTAACTGGAATAAAAGGAAAAACATTTCAGAGGTACGTTTATTGCTAATGCTAACTAGCGTGTTGGCTACGTTCATCCACATTGCATTAGCATCAAATAGAAACAGTAAACGTTATATATGTAGAGATTTAATTTTGGTATTTAATGGTTCGAAACTGTTTACTGTAATAATCTGTGATTTATTTTCTGTACAGTGTAATACCGTCTGAACAGTCAAAGGAGCTCATCATTCCTCTCATAAACAAGAATCGTTGGCACAAATCTGACCAAAGTGAGCAAAATGGAGAAGAAAAAGTTAACAAACAGGATAATAAAGAATCTATGGAAAGTCAAGCTGTCAAAGAGCTCATTGAAGGTGAGTGAACATCCTGAAAAACATGGAAACTTAATTGAAGTGTCTTCAGATTTTTTTTCAAAAGGTCCATATCTATATCTGATGGTTGTATTGCTTTTTATAGATTCAAGGAGGCAGCTTGACTTGTGGGAGAATGGTCCACAGTCAGAAATGCCCCTGAACCTCTCGATCCCGCTGTTGATGCAGAACAAAGTACCTGACGGATTTGAGGATGGAGATCATATCAAAGTGGACTTGCGACCTGAATCGGTGAGTAAATCATTTGAATCCAAGAATCGGTTTTACTTATTATTATATTTGGGGTTTAAGCTTGTAATGCAAAATACATTTCTTACACTCGCTTGCTTAACATAAATCTTCACAACCAATACTTAATGTAAACATCATATACAAGTATACAAAGTGGGAAAACACATTCGATTTTTTCTATGCATCTTAAAGTGATAGTTTCACACATTTCTACTCACTCTCATGTAGATTAAAAGATTATTTTTAGAGTCATCTTTGTCTTTTTGAAGTTAGTGTCTCACTTTAAAAGTATGTGCTTATCACGATCACCACCGGAGCTCATTTTTCTTCGTCCAAAAAGACACTTAAAAACTTCAAAATACTCCTGTAATGTAGCCCAGACATGAGAAATTGTTTGGAAAAAAAATAAAAAAGTTTATGCATTAAGTTTATTTTATTTAGCTTACAATATAGACTTGTTATATATTTTTTTACAATTACTCTTATGCTTCATCTAAAGATGGACGTTACATGCGAACTTGCTGGAGGTCTTTGGATGTTTTTAAGTGTGTTGTTTAGGAAGAGGAGAACAAAGAAAATTATCTCTGTTTGCGATCGTCATATGGACCTGCATTTCTTCCTGTAACTCGAAAAATACATGGATTACTAACAACAACTATCCCAACCCTTAGTCGACATGAGTGCGATTAGAAAATTACTGAAATGTATACCTATACCTTAAATGTATTTATTATATATTATAAATTTAGTTATTATTTTAATTGTATACGTCTGTATTAGTTTCACAAGATTTTTACTTATTAATATTATTTAAATGCAGATACAATTGGAAATGTGTTTTGGCCAAAAAATGCCTGTAGCTAGATTTGTGTGTGTGTGTTTTTATATATATATATATATATATATATATATATATATGGCTGAAGATTGCTTGGTCAGAAAGAGGTTGTCAAAATCCTCCCCACTGACAAACCAAAAAAAACACAATCTTGTTCATTGCATTTCATCTGAAGCCTGATGCAGCGTCACTGTCACTCCGTATTATCTCTCTGTGGACATGACAGTCGGTGAGGGAGGAGCTGCCCGGTGACTTTTAGTCTATTCGGTCTGACAGCCTAGAGTCAAATGGCTGAGTAAGACCAACGTCACACACTTGCACGTTTTCTCTGGAAAGCTGACATAAGCTTTTTTCTTTTTTTTTCATGATGTGATGCATAAGAAACCTGATTTTCATTTGATCGTATCTCTTAAAAACTGTGTGTTTATCAGTCAACAGAAGCAGATTATGAGAGCATTCCGATCAAAGCATATGGACTGGCCATGCTGAAGGGGATGGGATGGAGCAAAGCTGAAGGAATCGGGCGAACATTTAAACAGTAAGTTGTGTACTGTGCAGATTGACACCCCAAAAAATACTTTTACCTCGATGTGTTGACCCAAAATAAAAACAAATTGAAATTTAAAGCGACTGAAAATAAAACATTTTACTGTTTTCTCTGGATAACCAGGACCGTTTTTACAGCACAATCATTAGATTAATTTTAAATATTGTGTTATTTAAATAACAATTTAAATGTAATGCAGTTTCCATTGTGAAATCCATCATGTGAAATATGTAGATTGAATAGTTGGTCCACTTCTTAAATGATTTGATCATTATTCACTGAACTGTCTGCTGGAATGCTTTGACTAAATTAAACAGTTGCTGGAATGAAATTGTTTTCCATCTTCTTCAGAGACGTGAAGCCGATAGAATGTCAGCTCCGCCCAAAAGGTTTAGGTCTCGGTGCAGATTGTTCCGCAATCAAGGACCTGATGCCCGACAAACGGCGACGCCCCCCCAAACCTGGCGAGGAGCCAAGCAAGGACGATGAGCTGGCAATGGGCCCGGGGGGATGCGTGCTGGTGGAGTCGGGGGCACATAAGCGACTGTATGGCAAGGTGAAGCCGACATACCCGAGTGTGATCCTCGAAGAGAAATGTATTTCATTTATTTTTAACCACACTTGTGTTGCAGATCGAAGGTGTCGACCCAGACAACGCACGGGTCGTAGTGAAGCTGGCTATTGGCGGCCAGACTGTAACCATCAGCCAGTATGCTGTTAAAATGGTCGGGCGTAAGGAATATGAAAGAAACAGCAAAGACCTGAGTAAGTGACAAAAGATCATTACTTATGACATGAATGATTTTTTTCTTTTTTACAAATGACGTATAAATTGTTTTTGTGCTGTAAACCACTGGTCCAGGGGCCGTTACCGACCGCAAGGCAAAAAGAAAAATATATATATATAATTATAACTGTCTGAAGGTTGTTTTGTTTTGAAAAAATACGGTATTTCCTCAGGAGTAACATTGGCCTGTGACTCTTGACACTTCAAGATGCTCATTTTAGTAAAGTCTACTCGGAAAAGAAACCTCAAAATGAGCGAAAAAACAAACGTATGATTTTATTTAACTGCTTTCTTCTAAAGGTATGTGCACAAACATAATGCAAATATTAAACTGATAAAAGGTGCATAAAAAGGTTGTACTCCCATAATTTAGAGATTTTTGGAGGCTCCGGCAAATGGATGCATCAAAAAAAAATTTGGGAGTTTAGGATTTTTTATAACATATATGTAACAATTTCTGGAAATTTCTTTTCCATCTATTAAGGAAAAATCAAATGTGGAATAAACAGCGATGTGTCAACGAAACTTTAATATTTGTTTTTCGCATACTTTCCAGGTCGACTCGGTAAAGCTCATAAAGAAAAGGAAGAACGGGATAAAGAGAAGGAGCGGCACAGACGGGAGGAAAAGGGTAGATCAGACGACGTTAAAAGTTCAGAAAGAGATAGTCGGAGTGACGAGAGGAAGAGGAAACACAAAGATTCAAGGAAAGACAGGTATTTATTTTTTATCCATCTGTCAGGCCCAAACATGCCGATTAAATCAAAAGACTAATTAAAAAACTTTATTTTCTTTTGACTTTCAGAGATAAACCACCTGAAAAGGAGGCGAGGAAAACCCCAGCAGCTCCTTCTTGGCTCCAGAGAGACCTTAAAGTCCGATTCATCGACAAATCCTTCAAAGGAGGAATGTACTACAACTCTAAGGTACTAATAATCTTTCCTAACCTGAGTTATAAAGGAAAATTATTCAAACTGTAACACATTTATTGAACCTTCAGATGCGAGTGGAGGACGTTTTGACACCGGATACGTGCAGTTGTCGAACAGAGGAGGGACGACTTGTAGATGGTGAATAAAATATGTCTTTACCTCTCAACGAATTACTGAAACCTTTTGACCATTATTATTTTTTTCCATGTGGCAGATGTAACGCAGGACATGTTGGAAACCATCGTTCCCAAAAGCGATAATGATCTTATAATGGTGGTACTTGGTGAGCACAGACGGCAGGTGAGTTAAAGTTTTTTAATCCCGGTATAAGTCTGAAGCTGGTGAGTTGACGGGTGTTTGTGCGCAGGTGGGTCGCATCCTTCAGCGGGACAAGAGCCGATGCAAAGCGATGGTGCAACTGGACCGACAGGAGGATAAAGTGTTCACATTGGACTATGACTGCATTTGCCACTATGTTGGTGCAACAGAACATTGAGACTTTTGTCGTTATTATGCTGGTTTCGATTTCCTCCGACACTAAATGTTGTTTTGTACCGCTCCAAAAAATACACATCATGTTTAGGAATCAACATCTATTAAGGCGAAGTACTGCAGTAGTATTGGTCTCGGTCGAAACTAAGGTTTATATCGTGTGTATTTAATACCTGTGCCAATCATTGGATTCAATGAGGAGAAACCCAGCTATGTCTATGTATAGATTTAAAAGTACTTTGTAATAAAAGCTTGTCAACATTTTCTTTTTTCTATAATTGATTATTTTAGAAAGTGTTCAATAAACATCACTGTAAGCTAAAGCTCCACCTTGTGAATTTAAAGAATCAAAACTCTTTCACAACCTCAAATTCAGTACTTTTAATGAAATCCTAGTAACGAGTATTTTCGCGTATTTACAAATCGGCGTAAAAAGCAAAATGATCATCAGCCTTAACAGTAAAACATCGATAAGAAAAAAAGTGTTGCTCATGGGACGAGTCACTCCGGCGGGGGATGGTTGGCGGCGTTGGCTCGAAGTACAGCTCCTGGACTCGGGTACGGTCGCTGCTGGAACAGAGGACCTGCTGCCGTCGTATCGGCTCCGGTCTTTGCTTCATTTCGTTTCGGGAGACCAGTCGACCACGAACCCCTAAAATAAAGTGTGTTATAAAAAGCTTTATGATAACAAAAAAAAAACAACAACAATTAAATACTTTGGTGCATCCGAGTAAGCGCTTGGATCCATCGGGTCCATTTCATCCTTCTCTTTTCCTGAATTAAAAAAAATATATAGTTAAGGAAATATCTGAGCGACACATTTAGATATTTTTTTTTTTTAAAGACTGGACTTATCGTTACCTCTTTTGCTTTTGTGGTACGGAGCCGTGTCCTCTCTCCGTTTTCTTCTATCTCTATCCCTCCCATCGTCACGTTCCCTGTCTCTATCCCTCTCACGATCGCGATCTCTGTCGCGCTCTTTGTCCGGCTTCTCAGGCTGACGCTCCGTCTTCTCCTCCCCAGCTTCAGCTGCAAATATAGTTGAAACAATTGCGTTACAGTTTGTGAAAACAACGCACACACTAAGTTTCCTACCTCTCGGTTTTTTGGCAGCTTTTGTTATCTGGACAGACGGGTCATGTGGGGAGAGCCAGGCCACCAAATCTGTTTCAACATTCCAGTAGTAAGGTAGACCACTGGGGGGGAAATGCAAAATAATTACCATCAGCAAACTGAATACGTTTACATCAAATTATAATTAGACAGTACAATTAAACATGGTGGAAGTGTACGTACCAAGTTGGGTCAAAGACTTTGTACCAGTTCGGAGGAAGACACTCGAGCCTCGTCGCTTCATAATCCACGTTGTTATCATCGTAGTCTTCTGCGATAATCTCCTCATCCGCCTCTGATTTTAAATATGTAACAGTATAAACGTTAGGAATAGGTTATAAAGTGTAGATACATGAGGAGATAATTAAAAATGTTTTACACCTTGATCTGATGGTTTAACAATCCCTCTTTTGGCCAGGCGGGCCAGTAGGGCTGCTGGAAGAGGCATGCTAAAAAACAGAAAAACAGACATGGAATGAATGGAAAAAAATACACTAAAACATTAATTTTACCTTACCCATGAGGATTCTGATCTCACATTGATAGATTAAACCTTAATATTCTACCTATAAAACTATATTCTACATAAACATCAACACATGTTTTCAAGAGATGCACAGTATAACTCAGTCAATGTAAACACGAATGCAACGCTTCAATAGTCGTAATATACACTTTTATCCATATCATCTTGAACTCAGATTCATGCTACACAACGCTATCACTCACATTTTTTATTTAAAAGATGAAAAATGCAATTACCTTAATCAAAAACCCGCCGAACGATAAGGAGAAAAAAGAGGTGCTACTTGAAGAAGCGGCGTACGCGTCGCCCACTGATGACGTAGTGTATTCACAAACACATGTATCAGTTGCGAATTAAAATATATATATTAAAAATCACCAAATAACCATGGTTAATATAGGAACGGTAGACGTTTTTTAAAACTTTTTTTGTCAAGTTTTTGTCTATTCAAGACGCGGGATGACGCCGTTGGTCACGATGACGTCATTTGTTTGTCACGACTACAACCAAGATGGAGGAGTATGCTCGGGAACCTTGGTGAGATTAGTAATATGTCCTAACGCGTAAATGTTTACCTGTGTCTCTTTAGTGTCCTTTAGTTTATACCTTAAAATCACATTTGTTTTTATATTGTTTATGTGATATATTTGTACGCTTGACACATTATGAGATAGTTGTTGTTTTTGAGCCAAGTATGGTAACAGACACATAAACATGTAAAGTTAGGTATGATGATGGTTGATTTCTAAGAAGGACCATCAGGTTCAGGTCTTGTAAACACGATCTCAGGGATATGAGTATCATTTTTCTGTGATCAATGTTAAGAAAGATTATTAGAACAGGTTAAATGCACTTATTTCTGGTCAGTCTCCTTGATACTAAGTCAAGGTGTGACCTTTTAAAATATGACTCTCAAAATGTCTTAACTTGCTTAATATTTACCCAATATAAAATTAAATTATAGTATCATTAGGAAGCTTATCTAAAAAAGATTGTCTAATAATTATGTTAACTTTTAATCAAATAATTAACGTTAAATTCGATTTTTTTCTTTTAAAATGTTCATAGAATAAGCGAATGAATATCCCAGATTGAACAGACACGTCATAAGTTAAATATACAGTAATAGAAGCATATAACACACTTACAGTGTATTTTCATTGATTACATTTATGAGATTAGTGGTAGTTAAAATTAATTGTGAATCAGTTTACAAGCGACAAGGCAATTTATTAATTTAAAAAATATTTGTCTGACTCACTGATAAATGTATACGATATATTATTATAGGGATTCCAACGTATATTTAACTCGCCTCAGATATTTCGCGAGGGGAGTTTTGTCAAGTAAAAACTTTTGTCAGAAAAATGTTGTCAGAGACTTGTGGCGCTTTTACTTGGTCGATCCAGAAATGTGGGTATTCTTGATGAACGAGGACATTTGTTCATCAGTATTGTTGAATAAACAACGCGAGCGCAGTTGAACCGGGAATACAGTGCAGGTATTCAAGATCGCACGATTAAACACAAAATCCTATTATTGACCGATGCCGATATCCAGGAAGAGGCAAATACACACATATTTAAAAGTTTCAGGACAGAGTTTGATTATTATCATGATTACATTGCAGCTTTAATAATACAAAAGACATAGAAATAAACAAAATAGGCCGTGATTATGTACAAAACAATCTCACAAATATATAGTTTTATTGTTTGATTTGACTTATTATTTAAAGATTAAAACTAAAATAGCAAAAACCTTCAATGAAAAATGCCAAATATTGCGTCAATTCAGGTATTCTTTAATCCCACAGTCCATGGAGGATAGTGGACGACTGTGGGGGAGCCTTCACTATGGGAACGATCGGAGGAGGGGTCTTTCAGGCGGTGAAGGGCTTCCGAAATGCACCTGCGGTAAGTTAAATTGTATTATTTCTCCCTTCCAATTGATGATTAAAACGTTTTTTTTAATTAATTCATCTTTTCCAGGGTGTTGGACACAGATTAAAAGGAAGCGTGAATGCAGTTAGAATACGAGCCCCACAGATTGGAGGTGAGGGTATGGAACAGGATTTTGTAGGCGTGCAGATGCAGTAAGACAAGTGTATTTGCAGGTAGTTTTGCGGTTTGGGGTGGTCTTTTCTCAACCATTGACTGCGGTTTGGTGCGTCTGAGGGGTAAAGAGGATCCCTGGAACTCCATAACAAGTGGTGCTATGACTGGAGCGATCCTAGCTGCGCGTAGTAAGAGAAAAAAACACGTCCCGGACTCAATCAGACAACCTAGATTATTCTTTAAATTGTCTTTTTTTTCACACCAGGTGGGCCAATGACCATGGTAGGCTCTGCCATGATGGGTGGAATCCTGCTTGCTTTAATCGAAGGTTTTGGGATCCTGCTGACCAGATACACAGCACAGCAGTTTCAGAATCGTGAGTAGAGATGGTTCTACTTTATGCATGCTCTGCCCTCTACTAGTTAACGCTAATAGTTTCCCACCCTCCACCTTAAATCAGTATTTGATCCTCAGCATTGACACAATGTTGCATTTTCTTGGTGGTGAGCCATCGCTATAACCGGAAGAGGGCCTTGCAGGCATTTGTAGAACAACGGTTACAACAGTAACCTTGGGTTTATTTGATGACTAATGCATGTATAAACACACTAAAAAATCTGTTTTGCTTTCCTTCCCAGCTCTTCCATTTGCCGAGGACCCAAATCAACTTCCATCAAGAGATGATGGTCAGAAAGGAGCTTTCATCAGATGACACCAATGGTGGAAAATAATTCTCAATGTTGAGGTTGAGATTAGAAGGATAAAAAAGGAGGACTACGTCAGTTTATCCCCTCACACGTTTTAAAGGTGCCCATCATAATTCTGCTGGATTACATTTATTTGGATCATACCTCACTGTTGTTCATTTTAATTTATTGCATTTTTTTTGCACCCATTTCCTGCATGTGTAAAAGCTTAAAAAACTATTTAGTGTGGGTAATTTGTATTATTTTAGCAGAGCTGTTACTGTTCAAATTTGTGTTTACCAAATTATCTTTTTAGACATGACTGAATTAAATGATATGTTTAATTATATTTCAAATGCGACCTTCTACGCCTAGATCACGACTTTAAAAGTCTTAGTTTTATCATCATTTGTCCCTAATTCAGAATTAAAAAGTACAATTCTGATCTTTAAGTTAGACGACACAGCACTTTTGATGGCTGAGATACAAGCACTTTATTCTTGTCAATTTATTTTTAAATAACATAAAACAATGTTTAAATGTTTGATGGAGAAAATGTATAGATTGTTTACTTTGTGTAAAAGTATATTTATAAGATTAGATTCAATAAAAACGTGAAATACTGAGCTGATTCATGTTTTTATTAAAGTCGTTTTCTTTATTCATTTTGCGAACCAGAAACTGTGATTTTCTGATTTATATACATTTTTTAAAGTTTATAAATAAGACATTACGTTTATTTCAAAGGCTTGTAAGTAAAATTTGTTTTGGTGAAAGTAAATACATCTTTTTTCTTCTTCCCTCCTTCTTCATAAATGGTAATATGGCCGAACAATGGTGCTTTTCTTGAAGCTTGTCTCACATGGAAACTGTTTTGGTAAAACCTCATTTATTTAGAAAGTCAAGAACAAATGTAAGCTCTTGGTTGTTTGTCGGTGTAAAGGTGAGTGTTGTTATTTATTTATTCATGATATTCACGTTTTGAATCTTATTTGTGTTCATTGGGCTTCTTATTGTCAACTTTTATAACGTGTTTGCTAATCGTTTAGTGTGTGAACACGAATAAAAACACGTGAAAATACAAGGAAATGTTATTTAAACTCGTTTATTAAACAATTGGGGCATATTTGTTGTTAGCTTAACACGTTCTTTGTTAGCATACACTTTGCAGCATCACAATGTGCGACAAAATAACCGAATTATTGGCCTGTTTTTGGAAAGTAAGAAATGTCAGTAAAATACTATCGTTTGACGGAAGTTGTTGTTACTATATTTATAGAAATAATCTTTTTTAAATGGAATTTAAAATAATGAATATTGCTCAGTTGGGCGACTTTCTTTTATATTTAAATTGTATATACACATGAATATATGTCTATATCTATTTGCTTGTTTTAATAACTGAAACGTGTTTTTTAAATTAAACAATATTCAAACTTTTTAATTCTATATACTTGTGACGCGTAATGCAAATCTTAAAACGGTGAAACAGCGCCCTCTGTCTTCCATGTGTCGCTATTGTAGCCCAGCTGCTTCTGTCCAAGGTCCTGATATCCGTTTAAAACTCGATTTGGTTCAAGATTTCGTCCCAATTTCAACACGCAACGCCGAAATAATTCAATTAAAATCAAACATTCACAACCGATTCCAGAGCCAAGCGGTCGTTCTGGAGTTTTCCTCCACCTTCCCGAGGAAGATTTCCTCTGTCATCCCTTTAAACGGCTCAGCTGCTCTAATCCTGCCGGCTGACCACTGTGGATATGGGGACGCGTTTGTTCTCTGCCATTTTGTGCCTGCATGCTCAAAATTACTGCACTTCTATGTCTTGGAGATAACCTTTTTAGGAGTTTGGAATTGCATGGCAACAGTCATGCGGCGCCGGACATCCTCCTCCAGCTTATAATGTCTCAATTCGGATGATTATTTAAACTAATATCTGTTGTTTTTGGACGATAAACTGACATCTGTGATCCTTTTTTGGATCTGCAGAGCAACTTAGAAGTTGATGGTGGGCTTTTACATTCATTTTTTAAAAAGTGGCAGACATGGATGGTGTAAAGAAAGGTAAGAGATCTCAGAATATCAAAGTTGGATTATTTATAATAGTGTGTTTAGATTTATATGATCATTATTGTGTAGTTCTGTGACATATAAATACTTCCCTTGTTCCGTACATCAGCTTTAACGATTTAAAACAAGTTGCATTTCTGTCTTCATCACTAAGAGGTTATTATAAATGATTAAAATGATCAATAGAAATGATCATTTAAATGATAAAAAGTACCTGCTCAGGTGTTCATGTATAGAGGTGGGGACGGCACTGGGCCGTGTACCACAGGGCTCCTATTAAAGAAGTAGGTCACATCTGGTCTACGGCACAAGACCTTTAGGTATGAAAAGTGTCTCACGGTGGACACACATGCCGTGGTTTGAGCTCGTATAAGAAAATGGCAGAAGGTGAATTGTGTGTCTTTAAAAGCAGCTTCTATTAGTCAAAACATACTTATGGGATAACTTTATAATTGATTGTTTCCGACAGATCCACCTGCTGGAGGCGATGGAGGAAAAACCGACACCCTGGGGTCGACCGGCTCCGCCAGGAAGAGGGGCGGGGGGGCCAAGAAGGCCATGCAGGCCAACAAGTCTGCTCTCAGGGCCCCCCGAGCTCTTTGCTGCCTCACCCTCAGCAACCCCATCCGCATGGCAGCGCTGGCCCTGGTGGAGTGGAAATATCCTTCGCTTGTTGTCGTTGTAGCGCATAATATAATAATAATAATAATGTTTAGTGTGAATACGACTGAACAATCCTGCTGTGTTTTTAAAAGCCTTAATTGAAATCTCTAAGCCCTTCGATATTTTCATTCTCCTCGCCATTTTCGCCAACTGTGTTGCCATGGGGGTCACCAAGCCGTACCCCGATGATGACTCAAACGCTACCAACCACCAGCTGGTGAGTTGACAGATATATCAAAAAATCTTTAATTAAATAAATATATATGTCGCTTTTAGTGGATTCTTTAATGTGGTTTGTTTATTTTCTTTTAATCTGTATTGCTTATACTCTATATGCTGTATTATTAACTAAAGGAATCGATCTGATCTTTAATAATGATGTTTATTTGTTATTTTTTAAATGAATAATGTTTGCTTTATCTCTGTTTTCATTTAAAAGACATTGTGGTTAATGTCTTAAAAGTGCTACATCAATAATAATAAATCAATATAGTGTATATGTTGTAGTTTTTGCCAAAGAAAAATTGGTTTGAGGCTCATCAGCAAGAAAATATTCCTTAATTTTTCTTCATATCTCTTTTTCTCTCGCTATAAATATACTGTATATATCAGTTTAACTTTCTAAAAGAGAGTAAAATTAAGAAAACATGTTTCAACTGAGATGTTTTGGCTCTTCACTCTCCAGTCCCTCTTATGAAAAGCACTTGCGCTGACAATCAGTGAGAAGAAGATAATAGCGTTAAAAGGGGAAATGTTGTGGTGCGACCTCGGCCATGTGACCCTGTCAGGGATCATGACTTACTTAAATACCAACCATCTGTCCCGCCTCCTTTTATGTTTGTCTCCGCAGTTTAATAGAAAGAAGGTTCACTTCCAGCCTGTGACCTTTTTCTCTAGTCGTCGTTAAATGAGGTTTAGTACGAGACGTTTGTGTGTTTTTAGTTCAAAGAGTATCAGGGGACAGTAGACACAGTGTCTCCTGCTTCAGGATGGATGTTGGCAGATCCCTTGATCGGATTGTTTGCCGGTGATAATCCGACAGTTAAACGCACACACTTCCACCAAGTGATTCCTAAACATAATTCGCACCTTTTTCCAAAACAAATATATATCTTGCTTTCTTATTTTTGACTTATTATGACCCGTTTTAGACATGAAGTGACGGTTCAGTTGTGGTGATTAGCATTGAGCTAATGCTAGCGAGATCAGGATCCATGCCCCGGCTTAAGTGTGTGTCAGGCAGTAGGTTAAGAGGTTAGAAATCCAGAGCATCAGGAGATCTGTTACAGTACTTAACTAGGAAAGTACACGTTGTCAAAGTGTGGTCATGTTGTCATCCTCCCAACTAAATTCTATTGTCAGCTTTTTAGAAACTCAATATGCTTTATCTTGTCGTTTCAGGAACAAGTCGAATACGTCTTCTTAGTCATCTTCACCATAGAGACCTTCACCAAAATCCTGGCCTACGGTCTGGTCATGCACCCGAGCGCGTACATACGCAGCGGCTGGAACTTGCTGGATTTCGTCATCGTCATCGTCGGGTAACGCCGCGTCTTCATG
This sequence comes from Callionymus lyra, assembly GCF_982586985.1. NCBI lineage: Eukaryota > Metazoa > Chordata > Actinopteri > Syngnathiformes > Callionymidae > Callionymus > Callionymus lyra. The sequence goes on along the minus strand of NC_141836.1, from coordinate 11,481,153 downwards.
AGGGTCTGATGGTGAACCCGAGGGGAGTTTAATATGACGCCACGGTGTGTCTGCGCAGGTTGTTCAGCGTGATGGCGGAGGGCATGACGGATCACAAGCCCGGGGAGGCCCACCACGCCGCGGGGAAACCTGGTGGTCTGGATGTAAAAGCCCTGAGGGCCTTCAGGGTGTTGAGACCCCTTCGGCTGGTTTCTGGAGTGCCAAGTAAGTTGGAAGAAAACTGGTCAAGCAGGGACTCATTTGATTAAAGATCAACAACTATAGGGCTGTAAGAAAATATTGATACACTTGAATATCACATTATTTTCTTAAAGATACTGTATCAATATTTGAAGCATTCAAAAAATGTTTTATTTTTTATCGTTGTTGTTTTACCCTTTTTTATTTCAATAACTTGTGAATGAAATAAAATGTCTTTTATTAATTTACATTTAACATGCGTTTGTACATTTTGGTAACGGAAAAAATAAAGCGGCAGTCATTACGTCCTCCGCAGCTAAAGGAATAATTGAATCCGGCTACAATTTTCTGATGACTGAGGACGAGAGGATACAGTCGCCTCTAGCAGCTTTTGAATCTGATTTTTGGCCATTTTTTGGTTTCAAAACAAATGAAAGCACTTACGACTTCGTCAAGAGTCATGTGGTCTGTAAATTCTGAACGCCAGAGTCAAGTACTGGACAATACTACCAATATATCCTTGTTACTACAGTATCACAATATTTCGCAATATATTGCGATGCGTATTCTTGCAAACACACCCTCCTTAACTTTAATATATTGAATTGTCAGAGGAATAAACAAAGATGTGCTTCCTTTATCCACTAACTTCGATAAATAGTTAAAATAAGTTATGTAGAATTAATACTTGAATATTTTTACCTAAATTATAGTTGGAAAATGGTCTAAACGCGATGATACAAATTTGACCCGCAGCGCCGGTTTATGTAGCCCCGACTGTTTAGCTTAAATCAAAGTAGATTAAAGATCACGTTAATATTGTGACCTATAATAGGTAAGTAAGTAAGTAAGTAAGTAATATTTATTTATATAGCGCTTTTCCAGACCAGGGTCACAAAGCGCTTTAACAATCAAAAAAATACTCAAAAAAGTATATACTTTAAAGATCAAGATAATACTGAGAACAACACAGGAGTTCCAGAAAATCAAGGAAAAGCCTGAACAAATAGAAACGTCTTAAGATGTTTCTTAAAGGAGTCAGTAGATCCATCAAGCGCAAAGAGAGAGGAAGATCGTTCCAAAGCTTAGGAGCAACAAGAGCAGAGATGCCTCCTGTCAGAGCTCGGTAGATAAAATTGTTTGACTCCTCAGGTCTCCAAATTGTGTTGAACTCCATCATGAAGGCCATGGTCCCTCTCCTCCACATCGGAATGCTGGTCATGTTCGTCATCATCATCTACGCCATCATCGGACTGGAGCTCTTCATCGGCAGGATGCACAAGACGTGCTACTTCCAGAGCACAGGTGTGAGGAAAATGAAGAATCCTTCTGATGATATCTTGTTTGACTTAAACCCCGTGATCCCGCCGCAGGCCTCATGGTGGAAGACGACCCGTCGCCCTGTGCGTTCGCCGGGAACGGTCGCTTCTGTCTCACCAACGGAACCGAGTGCCGGGGAAAGTGGGAAGGACCCAACGGCGGCATCACCAACTTCGACAACATCTTCTTCGCCATGCTTACAGTTTTCCAGTGCATCACCATGGAAGGCTGGACCGACGTGCTCTACTGGGTAAAAAAATCTCAGGAAAGTAAATGATTCATTTTCTCATTTTCACCATCTCTTCGCTGCAGATGAATGACGCAATCGGGTTTGAGATTCCGTGGGTTTATTTCGTCTCCCTCGTCATCTTCGGATCTTTTTTCATCATCAATCTTGTTCTGGGTGTGTTGAGCGGGTAAGCCGGTACCACAGAGTTGAAGTGAAAGTGAAAATGATCAAAGCTCAAGGCTGTAATTGTGGCTCTCAGTGAGTTTTCCAAGGAGAGAGAAAAGGCTGTAGCACGAGGTGAGCTTCAGAAGGCTCAGGAGAGCAAGCAGATGGAGGAGGATATGATCGGCTACATGGACTGGCTCATCGAGGCGGAGGATGTGGATGAAGAAGGGAACAAGCGTCAGTGCAAACACGATGATTCATCTTTGAAGTTTCATATCGTCATCATTACTTTTGATTTTCCTGTAAAGGAGCGGCCATTGCAAAGAAGAAGATGATGAAGAAGTTTGGATGGTACAAACACAGTGAGGACGGAGGAGGTTCGTCTATTTTACTGGTGTTAAACTGAAGGCATTTACACTACAACAGCAGAACTACACGTTTCATATAACACTACAACAGCAATAATACACATTTCATAAAACACTACAACAGCAGCAATACATGTTTCATATAACACTACAACAGCAGCACTACACGTTTCATAATACACTACAACAGCAGCACTACATGTTTCATAATACACTACAACAGCAATAATACACATTTCATAAAACACTACAACGGAAGCACTGAAAATCCCATTTAACACTACAACAGCAGCACTACACATTTCATAATACACTACAACAGCAGCACTACATGTTTCATAATACACTACAACAGCAGCACTACACATTTAATAATACACTACAACAGCAGCACTACACTTTTCATAAAACACTACAACGGAAGCACTGAAAATCCCATTAACACTACAACAGCAGCACTACACATTTCATAATACACTACAACATCAGCACTGTTAATTCCATAATACACTACAACAGCAGCAATACATTTCTCGTAATACACTACAACAGCAGAACTGTTAATTCCATAATACATTACAGAAGCATTGAAACATTGCTTATAATACACTACAACATCAGCACTGTAAATTCCATAATACACTTCAACAGCAGCAGTACATTTCCAATAAAACACTATAACAGCAGCACTACACATTTCATAATACACTACAACAGCAGCACTGTAAATTCCATAAAACATTACAACAGCAGCACTACACGTTTTCATAATACACTACAACAGCACCAATAAATATACTATAATAAACTACAACAGCACACTGTTAATTCCGTAATACACTACAACAGCACCAATACATATACTATAATACACTACAACAGCAGCAATACATATACTATAATACACTACAACAGCACACTGTTAATTCCATAAAACACTACAACAGCATCGATACATATCCCATAATACACTACAACAGCAGCAATACATATCTCATAATACAGTACAACGGCACCAAAACATATCCCATAATACACTACAACAGCACCAATACATATCCCATAATACACTACAACAGCTACAATACATATCCCATAATACACTACAACAGCAACAATACATATCCCATAATACACTACAACAGCTATATTTGTGGATCTTTCTAACGATAAGGTTCTTCTGTGTCTACAGAATCTGACTCTGACGACGATATCGCGTATCTGGACGATGACAACGGCTTCTGCGCGTCACTCATGTACGTCTGTGACCTTCACATGCGTCTGTGACCTTCACAAGCGTCTGTGACCTTCACGTTCACCTGTACTTGACTCTTTGTTCTTCTCCTCAGGGCTAAGATGATGGCCAACAGCTTCTGGTGAGATCATCTACAGTTATTTAGTGAAGATAATTCAAGTTAATATGACTTGTTACCGTGTTAACCATCATGTTCCTCAGTGACCAGCTGTGTCAGCTCAACCACACCTTCAGGAAGAACTGCAGAGTTGCCGTGAAGACCACCAACTTCTACTGGCTGGTTCTTCTGCTCGTGTTCCTCAACACGGTGGCGAGCGCCTCCGAGCATTATGGGCAACCAAAATGGCTGACGGAGATGCAAGGTAGAGGAACCTAACTCTCTCTCCTTCATCTTCTACCTTCTCACCGGTGACGCTCGTCCTCCCAGAGAGAGCCAACAAGATCCTGCTGCTGCTCTTCACCCTGGAGATGTTGATGAAGATGTACGCCTTCGGCCTCCAGATATACTTCATGGCGCTCTTCAATCGCTTCGACTGCTTCGTGGTGTGCGGTGGGATCCTGGAGACGCTGCTGGTGGAGATGAACCTCATCCCACCCATCGGCATCTCCGTCCTCCGCTGCATCCGCCTGCTCAGGATCTTCAAGATGACTCGGTACTAATGTGGATTTTACTGAAGATTTATGGAACTTATTTCATCATGTAATGAATACAAATTACATTCTTTGGTTCTGAGGGACTTTTATATGGAAGTAAATCAGTGCCATTATAACTTAAATGGTTGAATTTAAAATTAAAAATTTCTGCATATATTTTCTTTACACCATCATTTTTTTATTGAATTGTTTTCGGTGGGTTTTACGCGTTGAATTATTTTCAGGGAAATATTTAATTTAAATCATTTCTATATTGAATTTGTTTAGTTTATTTTTTTTTAATAATTGAATTTAAAAAAGGAATATTCGGAAAATGTGTTTTTGTACGGAATCTGCCAACATGAAAAAATTAAATATAATAATACTTAAAAAAAAAATATATATTAAAAAAACCTAAAAGAAATCATGTTAATACATGATAGTTGAGTACTATGTAATAATGTAATACTCCAGTATCATGTAATAACATAATAGTTGAGGGGGGGTTTGTATTTTTTTCAATGTTTTTTGTATTTCTTTTGTATTTTTTGTTTTCAATTCATTTTACATTAGCAGCTCCACTCTCTCAAAATTCTTATTATAAGAGGTTTTAACATCTTTTAAATTTTCACTTTTCGTTTTTAATAGATTATATTATTATAAAACACCAGAAATTCCACCTTTCAATTTATAATAATTGAACCGAATTATATTTAAAAAATTAAAATGCCTGAAAAAATTTCAATTAAAATAAAATAAAATCATTATTATGGCACTGATTTACTTCCATACATATGTCTCACAGAATTGAGTCCAATTTTGATTCATTACATCTGGGGTGTCAAACTGCTCCAGAAAAGGGCCGAGACGGTGCAGGTTTTGGATCAAACCGGTCGAGCACATATAGTCGAACCAATCAAGCGTCTGAAGACAGTCATCAATTAATTGTCAGTCAGGTGTTGCTTGTTCAAGCCGACACCTGATTGGTTAACTCATGTGTGATTGACCGGTTGGAACTAAAACCTGCACCGTCTCTGCCCTTTTCTGGACCAGTTTGACACCCGTGCATGATTTAAACAGTTAAAATAATAATATAAAAAAATAAAATAAATATTTTGGTGGCACTGATATATTTCTATATTTAAAAAATAATATTTAGGTTTAGTATGATATGGAAAAATGTATTATTTTGCAGAACTCATGGACACAAATAACATTTTCAAACCGTTCCATGTTGTTGATGCAACGATCATTTGTTGATCCTCTCTTGTGTTCCAGACACTGGGCGGCGTTGTCCGACCTGGTCAACTCGCTGCTCAACTCCATGAAGGCCATCTGCTCGCTCCTGCTGCTGCTCTTCCTCTTCCTCATCATCTTCGCGCTGCTGGGCATGCAGCTCTTCGGCGGCAAGTTCAACTTCGACGAGACCCAGATGAAGAGGAGCACCTTCGACTCCTTCCCTCAGGCCCTGCTCACCTGCTTCCAGGTGAGCTCGCGAACATCTCAATGTTCCTCCGACGTCACTGACTTCTTCTGGGCTTCAGATCCTGACCGGAGAGGACTGGAACGCCGTCATGTACGACGGCATCATGGCGTACGGGGGACCGGTGTTTCCCAACATGGTGGTCTGCATCTACTTCGTCATCCTCTTCGTCTGCGGCAACTGTATCCTTTTGAGGTATCTGCGGTTCCTTCGATGATCCGTGAGTGTGTTTGGATCCTCAACTCCATCGGCAGACATCTTGCTCAACGTCTTCTTGGCCATCGCTGTCGACAACTTGGCAGGAGGCGGAGGAAGCAAGAAAGTCGAGTACGTTCCACCATTTTGTTTCTCTATTGGTCACAATAGTCAGTTTCTATGGTGTTTCTATGAATACGTTTTAATTTTATTAAAAGGTTGTTTTTTTTTCTTTAAAGTTTTTACTACTTGATTGAACTTTCAGCCAATCATGCGACGTGCAGTCGATCACATGACCCTGTTCAACCAAGAAGCTTGTCTGGTGTCAATATTATTACGTTTTTGTAGTGTATTATGAAATGTGTAGTGCTGCTGTTGTAGTGTAATATGACATGTGTAGTGCTGCTGTTGTAGTGTATTATGAAACACTTAGTGCTGCTGTTGTAGTGTAATATGAAACTTGTAGTGCTGATGTTGTAGTGTAACATGAAACTTGAAGTGCTGCTGTTGTAGTGCAATATGAAACTTGTCGTGCTGCTGTTGTCGACTAATATGAAATTTGTAGTGCAGCTGTTGTAGTGTAATATGAAACTTGTAGTGCTGATGTTGTAGTGTAACATGAAACTTGAAGTGCTGCTGTTGTAGTGCAATATGAAACTTGTCGTGCTGCTGTTGTCGACTAATGTGAAATTTGTAGTGCAGCTGTTGTAGTGTATTATGAAACATGTAGTGCTGCTGTTGTAGTGTATTATGAAACATGTAGTGCTGCTGTTGTAGTGTATTATGAAACATGTAGTGCAGCTGTTGTAGTGTATTATGAAACATGTAGTGCTGCTGTTGTAGTGTATTATGAAACATGTAGTGCAGCTGTTGTAGTGTATTATGAAACATGTAGTGCTGCTGTTGTAGTGTAATATGAAATGTGTAGTGCTGCTGTTGTAGTGTAATATGCAATGTGTAGTGCTGCTATTGTAGTGTAATATGAAATGTGTAGTGCTGCTGTTGTAGTGTAATATGAAATGTGTAGTGCTGCTATTGTAGTGTAATATGAAATGTGTAGTGCTGCTGTTGTAGTCTAATATGAAATTTGTAGTGCTGCTGTTGTAGTGTAATATGAAACATGTAGTGCTGCTGTTGTAGTGTATTATGAAACATGTAGTGCTGCTGTTGTAGTGTATTATGAAACATGTAGTGCTGCTGTTGTAGTGTATTATGAAACATGTAGTGCTGCTGTTGTAGTGTATTATGAAACATGTAGTGCAGCTGTTGTAGTGTAACATGAAATGTGTAGTGCTGCTGTTGTAGTGTAATATGAAATGTGTAGTGCTGCTATTGTAGTGTAATATGAAATGTGTAGTGCTGCTGTTGTAGTGTAATATGAAATGTGTAGTGCTGCTATTGTAGTCTAATATGAAATGTGTAGTGCTGCTGTTGTAGTGTAATATGAAACATGTAGTGCTGCTGTTGTAGTGTAATATGAAATGTGTAGTGCTGCTGTTGTAGTGTAATATGAAATGTGTAGTGCTGCTGTTGTAGTGTAATATGAAATTTATAGTGCTGATGTTGTAGTGTAACATGAAGTGCTGCTGTTATAGTGTATTATGAAACATGTAGTGCTGCTGTTGTAGTGTAATATGACATTTTTAGTGGTGCTGTTGTAGTCTAATATAAAAGTAATGTGGTGCTAACGTTTCTGTATTGAATTTACAAGGCTTTAAAGTGCATTAATTTATTTTTTTTATGATTGGAATAAGAATTTAAAACTCTATCTGTTATTTTTTTTATTCAATTGTTAAAAAAGTAGTATAGTAGTCTAAGTACAATTAAATAATTTCATTAAAAAAATTCAACCTTTCAATATATAAAATATGCCTTAAAATCTATTAAATATATATATTTCAAAACATTTGAAATGTTAAACTCAACCATTATTAATATTCTCCTGGCACTGATATACTTCCATATGTTTTAACGTGTTTGTTCAACTCCCAAATACAAAATAAATAGCAGGTAAACAAAAAACATTAAAAGAAGATGAGAAGTCGAACTAGTAAAGTCTTCATAGTAAAACTTACATTTGCAGCAACACGTTTGAATATAAACATAGTTTCTGGCTCCACCCAGCGTCATAACAGTGTAACTGCAATATCAAGGAACTTCAGTTGCATCCGCTTTTTTTGCTAAATTAAATCTTTTTCTGTTGGTTTCCTGTTTTACTTTTCACTCCTCAGCAGGTCACCCAGTTTATTTGTTAGTAACATTGTTTAAAACAAATGCTACTGTTCTACAAAAAAATATTTAAAAAATGTGTGTTTTTGTCTGTTTTAGAGAGAAAAAGGAGGATGAAGAGGAATGGGACGAGGATGATGAGAAAGAGGATGAAGATGCAGGGGTAAATGTCAACCTTATTTCTGTTTTAATTTTTTTTTAAATGGAAGTATTGTTTAACTCAATAGAACATTTGTGTGTCGTGTTTGTAGAACGACGAGGACGACTGGCAGGACGAGGAGCTGCGAGCCATCGAGGGTCTGGAGGGTGAGTTTGAATCAATGTGGAAAAAAATGTAGAGTTAAAATACAACGACTTCAAGAAGGTAGTACACATGGAGACACATCTTGCAAAAATAAAAATAAAAACATTTCAGATCAAGTAATACAACTAAGCTTAATATTCTAAAATTATGATTTTTATTTAATTTCTTATGTCCTTTATTTTGTAGAAAATCTGAAATAAAAAGCACTTTATTTCCTAATATTTTGTAATATTCACCTAAATCTTTTTTAGGGGCTTTAAATACTTTCAAAATGACCAAAAGTCCTAAAACATAAAACCATATAATCCTATTTAGAGACGAGTTATGAACAGTATAATATTTTTAACCCCTAATGAGGGCCATACAGTCAACACTGATGCGTACTCCAACATTACTCATATTTTCCTGATGTATATTCAGAAGTTAAAGTATTTCATCATCCCTGTCGTTGCAGGAGTTGCTCCCATGAAGCCGGAGTTTTCCGGACCCAAAGAAAAGATCGTGCCGATCCCCGACGGAAGCTCTTTCTTCATCCTCGGGAAGAAAAACTGGTGAGTGAAAAAACACGATGGTTAAATTCACACTCTCTCAAATCAACCATTTTGTTTTTGATGTCTTTCAAAGCTTGCGTGTCGCGTGCCACAACCTCATCCATCACCCTTACTTCACCAACTTCATCCTCATCTTCATCATCCTCAGCAGCATCTCTCTGGCTGCTGAGGATCCCATCAAATCCCACTCTTTCCGAAACATCGTAAGACCTCATCGCGACGAAAAAGTGTCTCTCGACTAAAGATAACCCCTCATGTTTCCTCACATCATCAGGTTCTAGGATATGCCGATTACGTTTTCACGTCAGTCTTTACGGTGGAGATTGTGCTGAAGGTAAATTAGAAAGTGGAGAATCTGAGTTTTTAATCCTCATGATTGATTTGGTTTTGATTGACAGATGACGGTCTACGGAGCTTTTCTTCACACCGGCTCCTTCTGCAGAAACGCCTTCAACCTTCTTGACCTGCTGGTCGTCGGCGTTTCTCTCACGTCCTTCTTTCTTCAGTGAGTAGAAACTCTTTATGTTGAGCTATAAAGATGTCAGTGTTTAATATAAGATAAGGAACAGAGAATAGTGATGTCAAAAATGGTAAAAATGATGTAACATTTTGATGTATTTTTGACCGAGGAGGACATACACATAATTTAATTCACAGCTGTTTAAATTCAATATAAAATGTTGGTATAATAGTAGCGCCATGATTGGTTAAAAGTTCGATCAAGTAGCTCGGTACTCGTTTGGTACAGTCTAGCGGCACTATTACACTTCTTTTTTTTCTTTTATAAAGAAAAAATTAATTTCTTATTTAAATAATTTAATGAAATGGTTTATATGTAACATATTTTTTCAGTAAAATGTTTGAAAAAAAAGTTCAATAAGTCCAAAAGCGTTCAATAGGGTTTAATATTGTGATTTAAATCATTTAAAGATAACATTTCTAAACCCAATATTTGTTCATTCACAGACTTTCAAATTCAATATTCAAATTTCAAGCGCTTTGTGACCCTGGTCTGGAAAAGCGCTATATAAATAAATATTACTTACTTACTTACTTACTTTAGTCTAGTGTCACTATTGCACTTTAAACCTTGAATATTCTGACTGAAATGTGGTTGTTATTTAAAAAAAAAGATAAAATCTTATTTAAATAATTAAACAAACGAAATGGTTTTTATATTAAAAGGTTTAATTTCTTATTTTATGATTTTAATAAAAATGTTTAATATTGTTTTTTACACATAGAGTTTAATATTGTAAGTTCAATAATTAAAAAATAAAATGTCTAAAGTTAATATTTGTTAATTTATAGTCTTTCAAATTCAATATTAAAATTTCATAGAGCCACAGTGATTGGCTGAAGGTTCGATCAAGTAGCTCGGTACTCGTTTGACAATGTCTGGCACTTTTATACCAACATTTACCAATTTAAATAGATTAAATTGAGTTTTTTTTTTATTTCGAATTATCGAAATTATAATTAAAAAAAAAGTAATATTGGGATCAGACTCACTTTTATATGAAACAGTGGCAAATATATAAAGATACATTTTGTTTGGCTTAGACTCGTCTGGTTTAGTTCGACACTTCCATGACATTCAGGTTCATAAAAAAAACCTTTTTAAACATTTAACTTTGCAGCTCGAGCGCGATCTCCGTCGTCAAAATCCTGCGAGTTCTCCGAGTGCTGCGACCTCTGCGAGCCATCAACAGAGCCAAAGGTCTCAAAGTATGTCGCCCCGGAATTCAACCTGCTGTGTGCGTTTTTAAACATCATCTAATCACGACCATGTGTGTTTCTCAGAACGTGGTGCAGTGTGTGTTCGTAGCCATCCGCACCATCGGCAACATCCTCATCGTCACGACGCTCCTGCAGTTCATGTTCGCTTGCATCGGAGTGCAGCTCTTCAAGGTTTCAATCTCCTTTTTTATCATTTGTTTTTTGTGTGCTTTAACTCCTATTTTGTGCCGCAGGGTCGATTCTACAGCTGCACCGACGAAGCCAAACACACTCCAGACGAGTGCAAGTCAGTGTTTCTACGAAAGTCCTTCAGCAAGAGAGCGATTTGTAAAACGAATATATCTGCTCGTAGGGGAACGTTCGTGGTGTACAAAGACGGAGACATCAACCACCCCATGTTGAAGGAGAGGATCTGGGAAAACAGCGACTTCAACTTCGACAACGTTCTCTCGGGGATGCTGGCCTTGTTCACGGTGTCCACGTTCGAGGGCTGGCCGCAGTGAGTCGTCGCGTCACGTTTATCGTTTTAAAAACTATATTTGACTTTTAAATATCCTTGCACTCGAGGCTGCTCTACCGCGCCGTGGACGCCAACGCCATCAACCGAGGGCCCATTTACAACTACCGCGTGGAGATCTCCATCTTCTTCATCATCTACATCATCATCATCGCCTTCTTCATGATGAACATCTTCGTGGGGTTCGTCATCATCACGTTCAGAGAGCAGGGAGAGGCCGAGTTCAAGAACTGTGAGCTGAACAAGAACCAGGTCAGTGTTTCTGCAGAAGGATGTCGGTGGATTTTTACTGTTGAAACTTTGAATACTTTTTACTTAAATGGTGTTGTGTTTTTTTAATCATTTGATATGTTTTCTGTGTAATTTAATTCAAAAATGTCTTTATTGAATCGTTAATTTTTTTTAAAATTAATAATCTTTAATATTTAAATTATTGAAAATTCAATAGTTAATATTTTCTAAATTCAATATTTTTTTCATTTATAGCCTTTTAAATTCAATATTAAAATGTTGATATAAATGTGCAAAAAGTACTTTTGGAATTTTATATTGAATTTAAAAGTCTATGAATGAATAAAAATTAGAAAATGTATTTTTTCACTATTGTAATTAGAATATCAAAATCTATGTGTAAAAAAAATGTTTTAAAGAAGTATATGATATAAAAAAAAAAAAGGTTAACCCTATGTGTTATCTCTGGGTCAAAATGAGCCGAAAACAAATGTGTTTTTTGAATCCCTTGTGTTGTCTCCCCGGTTCAAGGTGCACGACCTCCACCACTGCATATGTATTTATAGTTCACCTTAACCCGGAGACAACAACACAAGGGATAACACAAACACATTTTTGAAAATTCAATTCAATTACTAAACAAAAGTAATTCAACCTTTTAGTATGAAAATATCAAGTGAAATTATTTAATTAAAACAAGTTAAACCTTTCAAATATACATTATTTAATTCAATTATTCGAAAAATCATTTAGTAGTTAAAAATACACGACATTTCAATTAAAAAAAAGGAAAGTTTTAACATTCTCAACATATATGTTTCAGTAAACCGTTTATCCGACTTCCCTCCGCAGCGTCAGTGTGTTTACTACGTACTCAAAGCTCAACCCATCAAGATTTATATTCCCAAAAACCCGTCCCAGCTCAAGTTCTGGAGAATCATCAACTCCAGCCAGTTCGAGTACATCATGTTCGTGCTGATCCTGGGCAACACGCTCACGCTGGCCATCCAGGTAACGTCTGCACACGGCACTTATGTTGTGTGTGATGGATTTTGACAGTTTCATTTCCATCTTCTCCGTTTCTCGTTCAGCATTACGAGCAGTCCAAGCTCTTCACCTCCGTCATGGACATCCTCAACATGATCTTCACGGTGATCTTCACCATCGAGATGGTCATCAAGCTCCTCGCTCTCCGTGCCCACGTGAGAAATCCTGTGTTTTTTTAAAACCGTGGTAGTTTTCAGGATTTTTAACCTGTTCACGTTAATGTCGCAGCACTACTTCATCGATCCGTGGAACTCCTTCGACGCGTTGATCGTGGTCGGCAGCGTGCTGGACATCGCCATCTCCGAATTCAGCGTGAGTTTATTGCCCCTGCCAAGGAGGTCGTGTGATCGTTCACCAGTCTGTCTGTTAACAGAACGACTTAAAAAAAGATATGTGAATAAAACAGGAAACAATGAGAGAATTAAATGATAATCAAACACATACAAATTACATAGAGACGCACAATATATACAGTATATTGATTGATTAATTATACACACAATTATTCTTCCCACATTCGGGAAAATTTGAGTAGTCACAGTAGAACACAAACAAGAAGAAACTCTTGTTTAAAAATACAAACACATTAAATTAAAAACATACATTGCACAATTTTAGTTATAATACATAATGATAATAATATTTTAAAATTAATACAAAAGTAATTAAAAAATAAAATGGATAATAATTACAAAAAGAACTATAGAAAACAAAACACAATAATAATGATACAATGACAATGATAAGATTTAATGAAAACAATAATTAATAAAATGATAGATAGATAGATGGATGGATGGATGGATGGTAGGTAGGTAGGTAGGTAGGTAGGTAGGTAATTGCAAGATTAGTAAACTATAGTATATACTGTTACTACAAATAATAATGATAATAAAATAAACAATTATTTTATGCAAAAATAAACAATTATTTTATGCAAAAATAAACAATTATTTTATGCAAATTATTTAAAATTAAAATTATTTAAATGAAAATAGGTAAAATGAACCAAATAATAAATAAAATAATGAGCTAACTTGTTAGTTTAATTGAACATAAAAAAAACAACTAAAAGCAAATACACATTTCTTTTGTTCTGAGGCCTCTCTCCACAAACAAGAAAATAAGCACATTTTTCTTTTTCCCCTGTTTTTTTTTATCACTTTACTAGACTCCAAGCAGCCTTAAAATAATTTCAATATTTTTTTCCATTTTGTTATTTTGTAAAAAGTTGTTAACTGCATGTTTTTGTCCTTCCTGCTCCAGGGAGGAGGTGGACATCACGGAGAGGTGAGAGCTTCACTTCCTTCTTCACACTCTTCACTCCCCACTCTCCTCCTCTGAGCAGCTCATCTTTGCTTCCCTCGTAGGGCAAAGGAGAAAGTGGCAAAGTGTCCATCACCTTCTTCCGTCTGTTCCGAGTGCTGAGGCTGGTGAAGCTGCTGAGTAAAGGCGAAGGCATTCGAACTCTCCTCTGGACGTTCGTCAAGTCTCTCCAGGTCAGCGACGCTCGATCAACGAGGGGGAAATATCGGCAACTCACCAAGTTTCTCCGCAGGCGTTGCCTTATGTCGGCCTTTTGATCGCCATGATCTTCTTCATCTACGCCGTGATCGGGATGCAGGTGAGACCAGTCGTGTCCTTCACAGGTGGAGCTTCAACTCTCATTTTTTATCTCTATTTTTCTTAGACGTTTGGAAAAATCGCTATTGACGACGACACCGATATTAACAGGAGCTGCAACTTCCAGACTTTCTTCATGGCTGTTCTCGTTCTGTTCAGGTCAGACCAGTTTTATTTGTTTATTAATTCTGAAACAAAATAAATCCCGGATCAAATTTAAAAACTATTAAATTAAATTCCGAAAACAAATATATAATTTAGAGGGACACATTTTGAAACCCTAAAACAAAAATTAAAATAAACTGAATTTTTTTTTTAATTTCTTGAATCTTGTTCAGAAACTCTAAACAAATCTAGAAGAATTTCCTGAATTTCCTTAAAAAAAAACATTAAAAAGTTATTAAGAAACTGACATTTTCTTTTATTCTGCAACAAAAAAAATTTAGCAAAAAAAAAAATGTACAAACTCAGATTTTTTCAAAATAAATTAGCTAAAAATGTAGATTTGCTTCATGAGTTTCATATTGTTCAATTTTTAATTTTTGTTTCACGAGTTTGTTCATTTGTTTCAGGAAATTGCAATTTAGTTTCAGAGTTTGTAAGTTAGTTCTGCACCTCTGGGCCACCGTACGATCTGGACCGACTAGTCTTTTGAGGATCCGTAACTCTCTGTGGTGCAGAAGCAAACTTAACTCTTGTTGTGCCTACTTTTTGTGGTGTTCCTCGATATTACTAACAGTGATTTGAATTAAAATACGTTTTTTAAAACAATAATTAAGTCAAATAACGTGTCAAAAATGCTGTTTATTAATCGATATCTAGTATAACTATCCCTTAGCTTGTGGATCACGGGTTTAAAACTTTACAGATGTGCCACCGGAGAGCAGTGGCAGGAGATCATGTTGGCGGCGCTGCCCGGCAGACGCTGTGACCCGGAGTCTGACACGGAACCTGGCGAGGAGTATTCTTGTGGCAGCAACCTGTCCTACATCTACTTCATCAGCTTCTTCATGCTGTGCGCTTACCTGGTGAGTCTAGAATCACATCCTTCCACGTGTTTTCTAATCTCCTTCGTTTCTGTTTTAGAAATGCTTGTTTTAAAAGATGTTTGCATGGATTTCATTATTTAGAGAATGAAGCTCAGACAAAAACACCATCGTCATAAATATGCTAATTATTTTTTAATTGTTAATCAACACATTTTAAAAAAGTACTTCTTCCTACTCATTTTTCAAAATACAGGGTTTTGTTATGTTTTCTTTTTTTTATTCTGCTTTTTTGTTTAATTGGTGTTTTGCTATTTTGTATGAACAAATAATTTAGACATTTAATTTAGTTTGAAAACAAAATCAAAATAAATAAGTTAATTCATTCAAATGATTGTAATTAAAACACACTTAACACAACATCAGAATATTGAATGGTTTAATTAAAAATTTTAAATGTTGAAACATTTAATTGTTTTTAAGCGTTAAATCATTTTTATACTGAAAGGTTGAATTAGTTTTTATTTAATTATCGATTTCAATTATTTTCTGTATTGAAATGTTACTCAAAAAATGTATTTAATAAAAAAAAAATCGAAAATGTTCAAATTAATTAAATTTTTAATTCTAATAATTAAAAAATAAATTCTTTAAATGATCTGGGTCTTTTCATAGCATTTTAAATTCAATATGAAAATATTGGTATATAAGCGCTACAAGACAATACCAACAGAGTACCGAGCTTCTTGATCAAACTTTTATCCAATCATGTGACGCGCAGACGATCATGTGACATTTTTATATTGAATTGAGGCTATTGAGTGAGGCTATACATTTATAAATATCTCATTTAGAAAATTGATTTTTGGATTATTGGAATTAGAATATCAAACTGTATATGGAATAAGACGTTTCGATTTTTGAATTGTTTAATTCAATCATTTAATATTCAGATGATAGACTTCCATACATGTCGCTGTTAAACATCTCGTGACACTCTGGTTTCCTCCCACCGTCCAAAAAAGTCAACAGACTGAGGTTTATAACTACAATTATCACGTCTCCTGTCACCAGATCATCAACTTGTTCATCGCCGTCATCATGGACAACTTTGAGTACCTGACGCGTGATTGGACGGTGCTCGGGACTCACCACCTGGACGAGTTCAAGAGAGTCTGGTCCGACTACGACCCAGAAGCCACGTGAGTGTTCCCCGACAGTATTCTCCTAAGTCGTACTTCATCTTAACCTTCTTATCTTCTCAGGGGTCGCATTAAGCACATCGACGTGGTCACCATGCTGCGGAGGATCCAGCCGCCTCTGGGTTTTGGGAAACTGTGTCCTCATCGAGTCGCTTGCAAAGTGAGTTTATTTCCTTGAACTCCCGTCGTTCACGAGCGCTGACCGACCCGTTCCATCTCAGAGGCTGGTGTCCATGAACGTGCCCCTGTACCCCGACGGCACCGTCTCCTTCAACGCCACCCTGTTCGCTCTGGTGCGGACGTCCCTCAAGATCAAGACCGAAGGTATCTCGTCTTTTCTTCTTCTTAAAGTCCATCTCACGAGCCGCTGGTGTCTCACGCAGGCGCCATCGACCAGCAGAACGAGGAGCTGAAGCTGATCATTAAGAAACTGTGGAAACGAACCAAACCCAAGCTGATCGATGAAGTCATTCCTCCCCCTAGAGGTGCGAACGCAAATGACGCCTTCCTCATCAATCATTTAAGAGTAGATGCTATCAGAATCAGAATCCCTTTATTGTCCCGCGAGGGGAAATTCGTTTTAACAACAGCAAGAGCAATATACCAGAAAAAATAAAACACCCAGAAATACAATATTAAAAATAAAAGAAAAAATCTAAATAGAATAGAAAATAAATCTGCACTATATTATATACACAATCATATTTACAAAAATAACAAGAAAGGTGCAGTTAGATAGTTATCTGGCTGTGTTATTGTTGTGGAGTCTGATGGCAGTAGGGAGGAAGGACCTGCGGTACCTCACCCTCACACACCTGGGATGGAGCATCCTATCACTGATGGAGCTCCTCAATGCCCTCAGTGTGTGCTGGATAGGGTGAGACAAGTTCCTCCTCATGCAGCCCAGCTTGCTCCGTATACTCCTCCCAGACACTTCCTCCACAGGATCCAGGGCCCTCGCTGTTTTCACATGCAGTCTCTTTTTGAACTGAAAATACTCACACTTGATACACAAATTTTGCTCGACTTTTGGACAATCAAACAAATACTGAAAGTAAGAGAAGTTGATCAAAAAGGGAATATATTCTCCATAATTGATTTAATTTGATAGTAATTTAATAAAATATACATTTAGAAAATATATTTCAATACATTTAAATATGAATATATATAATATGAATATACATATAATTATACTGAAGTTAACTACACATAATAACAGTGATTGTGTGCGGTTAAGAATCACACTGAACTGAATAAACCAAATTTGATTGATTTATTATTTGTATTTTAACTGAGTGGCATTGAATTATATTATCAGGGAAGTCAAAAGTTAACATTACTCATTGCAAGGTGTTGATTTTACCCATATATATCAATCAATATGAATAATAATTTGGTAAACCTAAAACATTTCAACTGTTGCTTCTATTAGCATGAAGTTTAATTCATACAGTAATTGTTCCTTAAATCTATTCAATTGTATTATGTGTCACTTTGAATTAAATGTTATTTCTGTTAACAGAGGAATTATAATTAGAATACAAAATATTATTTCTCATAATCAAATGATAATCAATACAATATTATTCTTTAATAAAAGGTTCGCTTAATTAACCCTATCTCAGGGTCAAGGTGACCCGAAGACAAATGTCTCTGGATGTATTTATTGAAGGGAGGTCGTTCACCTTGACCCAGAGGCAACACAATGGATACCACAAATACATTTGTTTTTCGGGCCTCCGGTTTACCTTGTACCAGAGGCAACACAAGGATACCACAAACACATTTGTTTTTCGGGCCTCCGGGTCACCTTGACCCAGAGGCAACACAAGGATACCATAAACACATTTGTTTTTCGGGCCTCCGGGTCACCTTGACCCAGAGGCAACACAAGTGTTCCCAAAAACACATTAGTTTTCAAGCCTTCGGGTCACCTTGAGCCAGAGGCAACACAAGGATACCTCAAAACCCATTTGTTTGTTGTCCTAACATGTGACCCCTCTGACCTCCAGGTGATGAGGTGACGTGCGGGAAGGTCTACGCCAGCTTCTTGATTCAGGACTATTTCAAAAAGTACAGGAAGCGTAAAGAGCGGGAAAGGAAGTTGAAGAGGAAGGACCGGGCGGCGGCTCTTCAGGTGATGACCACGAAAACCCTCGTCCTTTCGATTACAATCGTAATCAAACGTGTGTCTTCCTGTCCTCAGCTCGGGCTGAGGACTCTGCAGGACCTGGCGCCGGAGATGCGTCTGGCGATGGCCTGCGACCTGGAGGACGAGGACGAGATATTCGACAGCGAGGCCGGGACGTCGGTCAACAACACGCCGGCCCCCACGCCCATGCCGCCCATAGAGGTCCTGGTGGAGCAGACGTCCGTGATGATGGAGCCTCCTGTGGTGACGCAGCAGGTGACCAGGATGCAGCTGCACAGGCAGAGTGTTGTCACGGAGCAGCCCGTCGGGTCCACTGGACTCCCTTTCAGGTGCGTGTCCGACTCCTCCTGCAGCTCCTGAATCACACTTTAATATTCGATGTGTTTGAATTCCAGTCAGGCGGCTCCTCCCCCTGCTCCTGTTTCTTCTCCTCCCCCTACTCCTGCTCCTGTTTCTGTTTATTCTCCTCCCCATAATCCTGCTCCTGTTTCTGCTCCTGTTTCTGTTTATTCTCCTCCCCATAATCCTGCTCCTGTTTCTGTTTATTCTCCTCCCCATAATCCTGCTCCTGTTTCTGCTCCTACTCCTACTCCTACTCCTGCTCCTGCTCCTATTTCTACCCCTGCTCCTACCCCTGCTCCTACTCTTGCTCCTACTCCTGCTCCTACTCTTGCTCCTACTCTTGCTCCTTCTCCCGCTCCTACTCCTGCTCCTGCTCCTGCTCCTTGTCCACCTCCTCAAATAGAGGTTGAATATGTGAGACCTGAAGTCGCACCGGAGGAGTCAAACATGACGGCAGCAGAGAGTTTCTATAGTGAGGGAGACGCTGCCAGTTTGGCTTCAATGGACAGGTGAGAGATTTTATTCTTTGTTATTCATTGAAAAAGTCTCTTTAATCGAAAAAGAATCTAGCATAAACTGGCTTCAATGAAAGAAAATGTATTTAAAAACAACAACATTTAAAGCAATTTTTATTTATGGAAGCAGCTTTTTTAAATTTTTTTATTGAGATTCTTTTGACGTATTTTTTTATAAACAGTTTTTTTTAACTTCATTGTTTAAATTAAAGGATTTTTTTATTTATTTAAAATATTTTGTTTGAAGATTTATTTATTTAAATTATTCCCTTTTTTTTTTTTTAAGCAACTTTTTTCTTTCATCTACATTTTTTTTATATAGAAAATATTAACTGTCTTTTTTTTAACTAAAATCTTTTTTATTTGAAGAAGCTTTTTTAAGACTGCATTTTTAGAGATTAAAGCAATTTTTTTTTCATATCAAGCAACTTTTCATCATTGAAAATATTTTAGCTTTCTTTATTTTAAGATTTTTTAACTTAGAATATTTTTTTTTAATTGAAATTTATTTTTAAATATTTGCATTTGATTGAAGCTACTTTTTTCATTGAAATTATTTCTACTTTTTAATTTGAATCAAGCTATTTTCTTTTATTGAAAATATGAACGTTTTTATTTACTGAACATTTTTGTATTTGAAGAAACTTTTTAAGACTTTTTTTATTTTAAATTGAAGTGATACTAAGCAACTTTTTTGATTAACTGTTTTGTTTTACTGAAACCTTTTTTTTTTTTTAATTGAAGCAACTATTTTATTCAAAAATATTTTTATTTGATTGAAGCAACTTGTTTTCTTTGAATTAAATCTTTTTTTGGAGGATTTAAGAAACTTTTTTGTTTAAAATGTTTCATTTGAAGAGACTTTTTTTTCATCCATTCATTCCTGACACACATCTTAATATGATTGGACACTTTTTACTAAATCACCAACTTTTCAAGTAGCTCTAAAAACAACAGTTATAATTCGCATGAATGTAACTCAGGTTCTCGATCCACCTCCTCTGCAGGTTCGTGTATCCTGAGGCCGTCTCTCCGGCCCCCACAGAATCGGTCTATAACGGCGAGGGAACCTACGACGCCGTCGACACCAACGGTTACGTCAACGGTTACAACGGCGAGAGCGCCGCCCCGAGCCCCTGCCCCGCCTACGGGTACGACGGGAACGGCTACGTCAACGGCTACAACGGGGCCGACAGGGTCCTCACGGCGAACGGCAACGGCAGCTCGGTGGGAGGAGGACGTGAAAACGGCGGCAGCGTCTACGCAGGAAACGGCTACAATGGAAGCGAGAACGGCAGCCGGCAGCCGTTCGTCAGGAGGAGGCTGCTGCCCACCATTCCTAGAGGTGAGCTTTTCTCAACTTTCACTTTGTTACAGACCATCTCTGCCTAAGAACACGATACAGGAATAAACATCTAATGTTAGAGCAGGTCCAGTGATCTTAGTAACATATACTGAAGATGGAAGTTCCTTCAGAGAAGTCAATGGTTTTTCTTAAGAATATGCATTTTATGAATAATTTAATTCAATAATTTGTACATTAAAAACACTTATTTTTATATATATATATATATATATATTTTTTTTTAAATATTATTTAATTAAAGAATTTTAATATTTTCAAAAAATATATTTTTTACACATTGGGTTTTCATTGAATTCCAAAAATTCCAAAATATAATGTTAATACTTTTCAATTAATGTTCTTAAAATTCACTATTGTCTGATGGCGCTTTTATACCAACATTCCAATATTACGTTTAAAATGAAATTAGAAATATTGATTTTAGAAAAAAAGTATAAAAAGTCTATAAATATATAGAGTTTTTACGGTTTGATTCATATAAACTTTATACATATATTAAAATGCATTTTTTTTTAAACATATAAAGTCACACTTTAAATGTAAAAATGTCAATAAACACATTATTTAATTCATGTATATTTAATAAAAACTCAAAATTTCGAAATATAAATTTGTCAAGTCAAATATTCAATAAAACTAATTAATTGCTTTTAAATAGCTAATAAATATTTAACAAAGTTATTTGAAATTTAAGAAATCAAATACAAGCAAAATATTTTCACAAAGGAACATAAACTTTTACTTCAAAGGAAAAAAAAGGATTTCCATGGAGATCAATATATATTAGGAATAAGAACGGTTTCAGCTGAATTTAAACATAAATAAAAAAGAATAGGAAGAATAAGTGAAAATTATTGATGGATGTGGAAAACAAACTAAAGAAAACAAACTAAATAAATTATTCTATCCATATTCTCTATCTATATTCAACATTTTTAAACGACCACAGAAATGAGCTCAATCGCACAGCAGGTGGCAGTAGCATTCCTCAACCCCAAAGAAGAAGTGGCTCAGCTCTTAGAAGGATTGTGAAAATATTCTAAAATAATCAATTATTTAAAGAAACGTTCTTCTCTCGTCTCAGGACGTAGACCTTCGTTTAACTTCCAGTGTCTGAAGCCACAGAGCAGCGTGGACGACCTGCCCATCCCCGGGAACTACCGCGGCAACACGTCTCCTTTGAGATCTCGTTTACAGGTAAGTCATCCATCGACGCCGCCTTGAAGATTTAATATCTCATCCCCGATCTCTCCCCTCCAGACCCAGCACAGTCTGGACTCCAGACGCAGCAGCGTGTCCTCCCTGTCGTCCTCGTCCTGGGCCAACACGGCGGCCGCGGGACACACTCCCGTCCCCGGGATCGTCCCTCCTCAGGGCCGCAGAGGGAAGCTGCTCTACACTCCCATGATGCTTCTGGACGAAGCCACGGGCAAAACTCAACCCTTGTGGAACGACCGCGCGGCCAGTCTGCCCGCCAGAAGTCGCCCGGGCTGGTACCCGGGTCAGAGCAGGACCTTCACCAGCACCCGGCTGCCGGTCCCCCAGGGATTCGTCGACAAGGGCAGCGCCGACAGTTTGGTGGAGTCGGTGAGTGAGAGTTATCGCAAGGAAATACCATCGTTATTTTTTACGATATTGTATCGATATTCAACAGCATAGTTTCCTTTTTAATAAAACTATCAAGCCACTAGATGGCAGCAGACTTTACGTCCTCCTCGGCACAATGAAATCCAGCGAGATGACTGAGGACGAGAGGATACAGGCGACTCCAGCAGCTTTTAAAGCTGATGTTTGGACATATTTTTATAAACAAATGAATCCATCAAGATTGTTGTGGTCTGTAAATTCTACAACGTCAGAGTCAAGTACTTCGTACAGTATTGCGATATATCGTATTTTCGCGCCTCTATCGTATCACCAGATTCTTGACCGTACACACCACTAGGGGTTTAAAGATAGTCAACTCTAAGGCTGTAATTATGTATGGACTCTTATTTTTAGACCCACAATGCACTGCAACATTTTGAATATTTGTTTTTAAAAGCTCAGTTTATGTGAGGATACGTGTTAAGTTTTTTGTAGGATACTCCCGTAATATATTTCTACCTTCCTTTTCTGTGTTTTTAAGGTAAAAAAAACTTGACCTAATTCTTTTCAAAAACTTTATCGAATCGCCACGTAGCGTCAACGAAATGCTGGTTTGTTTCAGATCCTGATCTCCGAGGGTCTTGGGGCCTACGCCAGGGACCCGAAGTTCGTGACCTTTGCCAAGCGGGAGATCGCCGAAGCCTGCCACATGAGCCTGGACGAGATGGAGTGCGCCGCCGCCGACCTGATCGCCCGAGGAGCCAGCAGGTCGCTGTCCCGCCTGGAGGACGACCTGGCCGACGAAATGAACTGCGTCATCTCGTACTGACGCGCGTGGCTCTTGAACTTTTTCACTGTGGTTGTACAGTATGAACTGCTTTTTTAAAAAACTTTATTGATTTTTCGATGAAAACAGCTTGTAAAACTATCAGGAAGAGAATGAAATGCTTTTGTTTGCTAAATGCCAAAATACACGTTGATAGGTAAATAGAACTGCAGGTTAAAATAGTTATTTGAGGCAAATATTTCCCTTTGTATTCAAATTCCGAAAAGTACAATTAAGTGTCAATTAAAAAAAAAGAAAAATAAGAAGTACTTTCTTTCTTCGTTGTCACTGATAACTTGGAAAACGTTTAGTGTTAGCAAACAACATTAGCATTAGCATCCCGAGGACAGTTTCTCTCTCATGACAGACTGAATATTTTTGTGCTCGTTGTGTGCGTCTGATGACCATCTTGAAATATTATTTTATTCTGTTGCTCCTGGATTATGATCTGAACAGGAATTGCCCCAGTGCATTATGGGACTTTAGAGGTGCTAATGGTGCCCCTGGGTGTGACGTTACTTTTCAATACGCAAGTCGACACACTTGTGAAAGGTTTTTGTGAGTATTTTTTTCCGTTTTGTAATGAACTGTGTCATGTAATTACTTGTTACGATATATTCGTGTGGTTGTGTAGTAGTGTGTGTGTGGTGCAGTTGTGTATGAGTGATTGTATTAGGGGTGTGTATTGGTAAGAATCCGGAGGTACGATACGTGTTACGATACAGGGGCAATTATTCAATATATTGTGATACTGCAGTAACAAGGATATAGTTGTAGTATTGTCGCGTACTTGACTCTGGTGTCCCAGAATTTACAGACCACATGACTCTTGACAAAACTACTTTAATTCGTTTTTTAAACCAAAATATGTCCAAACAATCGCTTTAATAGCTGCTGTATCCTCTCGTCCTCAGTCAACACTGGGATTGTGTTGTTCATTTATCCGTGGATGACTGCTGCCATCTAGCTCCCGGAGTTTAATTACAATTAGAAAATGAATTTAAAAAGACGCAATATTATGTTATTTTGATGTTAATTGTAAATAAAAAATAGAAGTATTTTATTTTATACGCACTTAATTGAGAGAATGTATGGTTTTTTTTAGGTTTAGGGTTATATTTTTTCTAGTTTTTGACTTGTTTTGTAAAATCCAGTCTCACGTAAATGCAGAGTATCTATCGGTACCAGTACTTCACGTGGATTCAACAGCACAGTTTCCTTTTTTAATAAAACTTTCAGCCACTAGATGGCAGCAGTCTTTACGTCCTCCTTGGCCAAAGGGACAATGAAATCCTGCGAGATCCCGGCGGTTGACTGAGGACGAGAGGATACAGTCGACTCCAGCAGCTTTTAAAGCTGATGTTATGACATATAAACAAATGAACGCGTCAAGATTGATGACGATACCATGCGTATCACGATACAGAGTCAAATATATGATATATATTGTGATACTATAGTAACAAGGATATATTTGTAGTATTGTCCTGTACTTGACTCTTGACAAAGTCGCTTTCATTCGTTTTTGAAATCAAAATATGTCCAAACATTCGCTTGAATAGCGGCTTGAGATGAGTGTATCCTCTCGTCCTCAGTCAACACTGGGATTGTATTGTATCTATTGACACCAGACCTTTTACGTGGACAAAATAAACACGGAGCGTGTTGTCTCGGTGGTCAACGAACGTGCCTCTTGTATTGACCGACACGACCCCCCCGACCCCCCGACCCCGCCTCCAAATCCACTGACCTTCTGTCCCCCTTTAGACTAGAAGGGACAGGAAGTAGCACCTGATTGGTCCAGCCGTGCGACAAAAAAAAACAAAATCACTGAACAAACACTGGTAACAGCTGCTGCTGGAAACAATAGTAAATTATATAATCGTCCATTAAGACTCTGACAGATGGACGCTCGCATCTGGACTCGTTTGGGCTCCGTGAGGACATGTTTACTTGGACCGAGAGATTGCATGTTGTGCGGACGATTGTCCTCCATCCATCCCTCCATCCATCCATCCCTCCATCCTCGCTGCCTACTAAAGCGTGAACACTGAACCCCCGCCCCTCCCTCCTCCCTGCATCCTTCGGGCGCATCTCCCGCCGCCTGTGATTGGACGGCACGCCGGTGACGTCAGCGCGCTCATCCCAGGCCCCGGTGACGCAGTCGGCTCTTCCTCCTGGGCGTCTTCCCTCCCTCCCTGGGCTGTTCCAGATGAGACGCCTCCATCCCTCCGCCCCTCTGATCCTCTTATCAGCGAGTAAGCGGCCGAGATGGATGTCGTAAACCAGGTAAGACCTTTTTTTTTTTTACTATTTACGAAAATAAAACAATAATACAAACCTCGGTGCTTATATCTCGTGCTTTTTATCGTCGTTAATGTATATTTTTCACCGTTTTTTTTAATTTAACGGCCGCGACGTCGAGCTATCGTTGTCGATGAATCCGTGTCTTAATGTCGCTTAAACCGGTTGAAACCAGATGAGTAATGGCGGCACATATGTTTAATGGCTGTTTTATTAATAAATGCTCGATGCTGCGGTTTATGCGATGGATTCGTGCAGCCGCAGTAGGCCCCACACACACACTCACACACACGCACACACACACACCTTTTTCCTCCTCCATCTAAACACCGCAGTCGGTGAATATCGACCATGTTTATTTATTTTTTTGTGGGAACATCATTTTTTTGTGGAAGAAAATCTGCTGCTTTATTCCTGTGCGGCCATTATTGATGCGCGCACACACACACACACACACACACACACACACACACAGACGGCCTGCTCTGCTGTGTCGCATTCACCTGCTAGGATAAAAAAACATATTTTATTCCGGATATACTCGTTTGAAATCGACAAAATGAGGGATGAGAGGATGAAAAAAAAAAGGATTGACAGTGATGCTAATACATCTCTCTCTCTCTCTCTTCATCTCTCTCTCTCTCTCTCTCTCCATCCCTCTCTCTCTCTGACTACTACAACAGCCATTTTGGTCAAATAAAATGCAGATGTTAAGACAGCAATTCCTTCCTGAATTTGAAGGAAAATGAAACTTGAAACATCACAATCTCCATCTACAATGACATGTTTGCTCTGGCGTCCTGTCATCACCCTGAAATATATTTTTTGATACTGATAATAAATGATGTCAACTGGAAACACCTGCATACATATGAATGTAAATGACGTTTGTGTAGCACCCAGAAGTCAAAATTCAATGTAAAGATGGACTCAATAATGCTAGGAAAAGGGAAAATGGAAGGGGTTAGAAAGAGACAAAAAGAACTGGAATCCTAGAAGATAAATTCATGAATATAGACCTATAGCACACTTTAAAGACAGATACAAACATGGTGGAGGTAACTATAAACATTATCCTCTTGTTAGACATTGAATAACTGTAGACAATCCCATTTAGATTCCACTTAATAAATAACTCCCCACTGGTGTTGACATAAATGTTTAATTTAGACCATCATATCAATCAAATCTACATTTATTAATTGATTTCTAGTTGCAGGTCTTATGTAGAAGACAGACAAAAAGTGTCTAGGTTTCAACATTTACATGAGTAGAAGAAAATATAAGGTATATGCATTTGTTAACAAGACAAAAGTAGATATAAATATGAAATTACAGTGTAATTGCACACGGTTATTATTGCAAAGTTGAATTGTTGCACCAATTCAATGTCAATATAAAGACTCTGAAGTGTTTAATAGATATGAAATAGCTCCGGTATGATTTGCAACAAATATTATTCAACAACAAATTGAATTACTAGCCATATATCAACAATTGTGCCTCTTTATTTGGTAAAAGATGCTGTTTTTTGTAACGAATGTTCTTTTCTTTCTCTTGCAGTTGGTGGCGCAAGGACAGTTCACAATAATCAAACAGCCCTTGGGATTTATAAAAGCCCTACAATGGGTAAGTCCTCTGTTTGTGTTGTACCTCGATACATGTGTAGTGTGGGAGTCCAGGGGTGATGCTGATGTTAGTG
Organism: Callionymus lyra; assembly: GCF_982586985.1. NCBI lineage: Eukaryota > Metazoa > Chordata > Actinopteri > Syngnathiformes > Callionymidae > Callionymus > Callionymus lyra. The sequence continues at coordinate 11,454,098 of NC_141836.1, read as the reverse complement.
GTGATGCTGGTGATGGTAACGTTCTGCCGGCGGGAGCTGCCACGTCACCGGCGTGGAACCACAACGTCATGCTAGACGGCAATATCATCACCACTTTCTCCGGTCTCTCTCTCGAAGGACGTGACCTCCGCATACTAGTGGGTTTTTATTTCCTGTGTGGTTCCTGTGCGTCTCTTCCTCACCACATGGTGGAGCCAACGACCAGTAGTGAGGCCCAGGGGAGTCGTCCCTCAGTCGGGGCTTCACAACTACACACTGAACTAACGACACAAACACACAACCGTGTGTAGCTGTCAGTCTTCGGGGCGGACAGATGCAGCTTCCCTATCTGCTGGACTAATTACACTTGAAGGCCTTTTGGCGCTAACAAGGAGTCTTGACTATGTGTTTGTCTCCATCATGTGAAATTACATCATGTCTATTTACTCCTATTGCCATGGTAACAGCTTCTTCACACCAGGTGGCATCTGTTATCAGTTTCATGCAATTTATTTTTAGTTTTTAAATTAAAATGATACATTTAATTAACTATATCGAAAGGGAAAACATCTTTTTTGTATTCTTCTTCTTCTTGTTGCAAGATGAGTCAATATTAGAAATCAATTGAAAAATATTTAATTACTTCATCACAAAGGCCAAATCATGTAAATACCCTCAAAAAATACAACTGTGAGTTTAATATAATTAATTATTTCAAGGCTTTTGCAAATGCCTGTATAATGTTAGTTGAGTGTTAATATAATTAAGATAGAGTTTGAATTATTATTCGCAAAACCTTGACATAATACATTTAAATAAACTCTCTATTTTACTTTTTTGAAGTAAGTATTAGTAATACTGTGTACAAAATATTATTAATTAAGTTCTTATGAACTGAAAAAAAGAATATTCATCAGGAATTAAATGACAAAATATATCTTACATTTCAAACTATTGCGAAAGACGTTGTAGTCAAAAAGGTATTTTAGGTCCAAGGAATTATTCAGTTGTTGCCATGATGAAAATTAAGTTAAAGTACCGGATATTTCATACTATAAGATGCACTTTAAACCCTTAACATTTTCTCAAAAATCCCCAGTGCTCCTTGTGGTCTAAAGATTACGGTATTTGCTGGTAGATGAGCCTGCCGATAATTTATTGGCTGAGAGGAAGATGTTTAAATAGCAAACTGACTCATACCACGATAGACTATTGACGTCGACTGCAGGATGTTTCACGTGAAGCACACATAACGCCTGACGACACCTTCGGCAGCTCCTCGGCATCTCACTCGACTCGACCCAGATGAGAAGGTGCATACCAGAGTGGCTCCGACAGAATGCCACACTGCAGATCTGCCAGTGAAGCACAACTGCACTGCATGACTCTGTAGTCCTTCCCTGGAGCTGTGTGAGTGTGCCAGCACCTCATCACAGCCCCCTTCTGGGTCACTACGGGCCCACCACCAATCAGGAGGCTCGCTGAGGAGGAGGCGAGGAGGATGTGAATCATTTGTCAGAGGAGAGGAGGAGCCGCTGCTCCCTCTGCTTCCTCGTTGCTCCGCATAAGCTGCTGCATTCTATCGGAGCCGGAGAGGAGCCATTACAGCGATGTTCCTCCGCAGGAGATGTGGCCGAATGATTATGACCGTCACGTCTTCGTGTTCTCCCACACAGTTGTCTTCGCACAGAGACTGAAAGTCATCTTCTTTCTGAATGCATTTTGCCTCCTTGTGTGGTGAAAATATCATCCTGTGAGTGACTCATGTGTTTGCCCACCCACTCACTCGCCTGCCCCACCCACCCACCCCCCTCTGTCTCTAGGGGGAATTGCTGATAAAGATGTTAGAACACTCCGATAGCCCCCCAAATAAGACCCAACCTCTCAGCGGAGGCCTTCTCTCCTCTTGTTAACTTTCACCCCTACATGTAAATGTTGTTGTTGTGACTCACTCCCTGCAGACATTAGTGTGAGCGTGAAAGCAGCGTTCACTCTGATGATATAGGATGTTGACGTGGTCGTTGCTCGAGGGGTGCCGCTCTCTTAAATCTCTTCAGTGTGTAGCAACACCGCGCTCAATGTGTGGTCTGTGCTGAATCACTGTCATTCAGACAGCAGATATCATCTCTCAAACCCTTGCAGGAGCCAAGGTCTTGAGCAGGCAGGCAGGTTTAAAAATATCATCTAATTCAGTGCTCGTTTTTAAATGTGGGGAACTTGTATTTATTTTAAATGGTACTGGATTCGTATAAAAACTTACGATGAATATATTTATTTTCTAACTGATAGATGACGAGAAAGTAAACTGTATTTACCTCAAAAAAACGAAGTGAACATTTATAAAATGGAAGCAAATTAATATCAGTGTTGTAGTTGGAGAGACCGAAAGTGAACAATGCAGACAAAGTTTGTTTCTGCAGATTCCTGATTCGATTATCGAGGACTCCTATTAGATTAATACAGAGATATTGATCCTTCTGTGCAGACAACATCCTGTTGCTGATATGAAATCATTATTGAGTACTGTTACTTACATTAAGCACTGCTTCATGAAAGGAGATTTTATATTGTGCTTAGATAGTAATACAATTAAAGAGGACGTTGTTATGTAACTTCCATGGAGTGAATTTATAACTTTTAATGTATTTTTTAAATGCTCTTGATTATATAAGTGTAGGTTTGTATTTATTAATTTGTTCCCTCATATGAAACGGCGATGTTACCAAACCAGAGTGATGCTGATACGTAACCAAACGCTGCTCAGTTAAAGCTTCCTCTGCCTCTCCTTTTTACAACACGATGATTCACTTCTTCACGCTCATGTGGGCAGCCACGGCTTTGTCTCTGTCCACGACTTTATTTGCTCTGCACCAGAGGCTCGCTGAGAGCAGCAGACTGATGGCTACTGTCTTCTATCTGCTATCGTGGATCTTCTTCTTGTCACAGAGGAGTTGACTCTCATCCAACATACCAGGATGGGTAGAAACCAGCCTCCCACCTCCACACAATGTGGCGCTGCCAAGAGCATTGCCACGGCAACCAAAACACCATGTCATCTCCTTACCAGGCCAGCCGTCACACCATCTCTCCTCCGTCCTCACAAATGATGCTAGTCTGGACTTCTTATGAATCTTTTATTGACGAAGAAATCCTCATTTACTGATATAAATGGCTAACAAATTAGCTTTTTAACTTAATTTAACCATTTGTATTGATATATAATCTGAAAATAAAACTATATTCATGTATGTATTATTTAAGTCAGGAATAATCGTTTTACATAACTCTTGTATTAATCAATACATAAACAAAAATATAAATACAAATATTATTTTAAATTGATATAAAAACGTTGATCCATCAACATTAAAGCATTATTTGCATAAATTGAATTAAATAATTTAGGAAAATTGATGATCTACACATTTTTTTTATATGTATCTATTTTTATTGTTAGTTATAGCAGAGACAGAGACATCTAGATACGAATCAAGGAAAGCATCTGACTTAGATGTTATTTGTTTTCTGAAAATACATTTATATTTTCTGTATATGGACTTTTTTTTTGAGGTTTATTTTTTCTATTAGTGTTTATCTGTTTGTGAGAGCATTTATCATATTAAACAGCAACAGTTTTTGCTCGTAGTGAGAAACGACACTCAAATATAAAGCTGTTGTGTTCCCAGTCACTACGAACGTCTTCAATAATGCAAGTAGTCGTGAAGAGCAGGGATTGGTTGTAATGGCTGACGTGAGCTTTCGGCGCAGATGGCGGATCCTTTCTCACTTTCACACTTGTTTGCTCAGATGGTGAACAAGATTTTTAACAGCAGCACAAGAGGGTGTTTGAAATGCTAACACAGCTAATAGTCCTCCGGGGAACACAGATTGAAAAGTATATCTTTACCATCTGAGTCGTTCTCAGTCGTGGTTTTGTGCGATGCAGATAAAACCCTTCTGGTTTTTTCGTGGCAGCTCAACCATTACTGTAAGTAGTTTAGTGTGTTGCTGCCTGCGGCAGGTAGACACGACCATGGGGGGGGGAAGAGGGCTCACGTGCGGGGGTGTGGCCGTGTGTGGGTGTGATGGCAGATGGTGGGACACTTCAGTCAGATTAATAGCTGGATTGTCTGTCCAATCCGATCTGGCCTGCGGCACAGGGAGGGTGTGGTAAAAATAGTCTGACTCCTCTAATCTCCCGTGTGCGAGCGAGAGATGGCTCATCTCTACACGCCCGATTGTTACGTGACGCTCAGATCATGAGCAAAAGTGTGAGTCGCGTGAACTCGTCGCATGTTGCTTTGAATACACTGTCCTTTTGTTGCAGTGTTTAGCATAAAATCAGTGGATAGAACTGGTAACCATGGCAACAGGTTCCGTCTCAGCTGTGCAACCTGCCGATCACGCTGTATTTATTTGCACACAGAAACCCAGCGGGTAGGGGAATCTCTGAATGTCAGCTCCTGTTTCCTTTTTTTTTTCTTCTTCTTTTTACGTCGTTCTGATAACACCCTTACATCATCTTCATTTCAGCTGGTTATGTTTCAGATTCTCCTGCAGCCACTTCCTAACATGTCAGCAGTTTCTCAGTGACTTCCTTCCTCTTGCCCTGCAGATTTTCGCAATCTTTGCCTTCTCCACGTGTGGCAGTTACTCTGGCATGTTCAAGATGAGCGTGGAGTGTAAAAACCGGTCGGAGAGTGACCTCGGCATCGAAGTAGAGTTTGAATACCCCTTCAGGTACGTGTTTGTTGAGCCAAAACCGGCTCGGAAGTTTATCAGAAGCATCACAGGAAATAAAATTCAACAATTTATTTTAAAGGCAGGAAAATGTTTTTTTAAAGGAATTTATTCAACACTTGACTACAAGTTTGTTCACGTTATTCACATTAAACACAAATAAATTGTTCATAAGTTAAGTTAAGTTAATAATACACGGAAAACACGCACGTACACACCCACACACATGTACATACAAACATAGAGACACACACACATACATACAAATATACACACACATACACAGACACACACAAGTAGATACAAACTCACTGATGTAGATACAAACATACACACATAAACAGACACACCTTAATACAAACATACACACATAAACATACACACACAAGTAGATACAAACACACCGATGTAGATACAAACATACACACATACATAGACACACCTTAATACAAACATACACACATAAACAGACACACACAAGTATATACAAACACACCGATGTAGATACAAACATAAACACATAAACATACACACACTAGTAGATACAAACCCACACAGGTAGAGACGAAAATACACACACATACAAACACACTGATTTAGATACAAACATACACACATACATAGACACACCTTAATACAAACATACACACAAACATACACACACTAGTAGATACAAACCCACACAGGTAGATACTAACATACACACATGCAAACAAACCGATGTAGATACGAACATACATACACATACATAGACACACACAAGTAGATACAAACCCACACAGGTAGAGACGAAAATACACACACATACAAACACACTGATTTAGATACAAACATACACACATACATAGACACACCTAAATACAAACATACACACATAAACAGACACACACAAGTAGATACAAACCAACACAGGTAGATACGAATATACACACATACAAACACAAACACACAATATACACACATACATACAAACAGACACACATACCTACATACAAACTTACACACAGACGCACACAAGTAGATATTAACATACACAAACACATACAACTAATTACAACTTACCTATACATATATACTTACGTATATACAATACACACTAACATGTATACACACACCTCTACATACAAACATACAAACAGATACACAGACAACCACTGATGCTGCTGGTACAAGAGTTGTTAATATAGTAACATACCTGCTTAAGCTGCTATTGTAACTCACACTGTTAAAATCACAATAACACTTTAATAGTGTGACTCCTATGGATCTCACTATGATTGATCAAAAACAGCTTTAATGTACATTAACAATATACATGTAATTTTATGCTTTTTAAGATTTGCATTTGTTTGTGCACACAGATGATAAAAGCTAAAAACAATAGAATAAAGATATCGAAAAAACAAACTACATATATACAAAAATATCGCAAGAACAGTGATGTAGTGGAAATTGAGTCCCTAAAGTAAAATAGTATCATCTAAGGTCAACAATTCAAACAAAAACACACTAATGGCATTAGGCTGAGAGTCTCTTGCTCCAGGAGACAACGACACAATCATATCTGTTGCTTTGATCGAAACAGCAAGATCTCAGTCACAAGTTATAGTAATAATAATATTCTTGGTAAAATAAGTTGTGTCACTAGTGGCAGTATTTGCAGCAGTAGTAGTAGTAGTAAAATGAAAAACGGCAGCAGGTGTATTATAGATGTAATGGTAATTGCCACTACAAATACCTATAAACTACCTAAAAAACTATTGCTACTACTCATGTATTTTCCTCCACGACAATACTACTCCTGCTACTCTAACTACTCTTGCTAAAAATGTACTTCTAAAGCAGCAATTGCTAATAATAAAATGGCCTCTTATACCTTTGTTAACAATAATGCTGCTACTACGATAAGTAGAAGTACATTCTTTTTATACATAAGATTGTTCTTTATTATAGTCAGGGCCAGCATATCCATCACCTGATCAACTAGGAAATATAAAACATGACTCACAAGACACCTCCAGGTCTTATTACTGAATAAACACAATTTGATATTGCGTTACTCAAACTGACATATAAATAGAAGAAAGACTCGCTGGCTGCTCGCTCTGATCACTGAAGATGTTTTGAAACCTTCTCTGTGTTCGCAGGCTGCATCAGGTGTACTTTGATGCTCCCACCTGTAAGGGGGGGAATCCCGAGCGTCTGTTCTTGGTCGGAGACTACTCTTCCTCAGCTGAGTTCTTCGTCACCATCGGTGTCTTCTCCTTCCTGTACTCTATGGCAGCTCTCGGCGTGTACTGTTTCGTCCTGGAGAAGTACCGTGAGAACAACAAGGGGGCACGAATTGTACGTTCATTTGCTGGCGTTGTTGATTCTTGTGTGGGCTTCACAGCAGTTGATTAAAAAATGTCTTTTTTCTTTTTGTTCCAGGACTTTGCGGTGACGGCCGTGTTCTCCTTCATGTGGCTGGTGTCATCATGTGCTTGGGCTAAAGGCCTATCAGATGTGAAGACGGCCACCGACCCGGAGCGAGTGGTCACTCTTATCTCGGCCTGTGAGGAAGAAGAGAACCGCTGCCGTGAGGTCTACGACCCCAAAGTCTCCGGCCTCAACACCTCCGTGGTAGGCGTCTCGAGGGCCAAGTGTATCACTCGACGGCTGTTCCACTGATCGCATCGACAACTCTCGCCCCTCGCAGGCTTTCGGCTTCATCAACGTGATCTTATGGATAGGGAACCTGTGGTTCGTGTTCAAGGAGACAGGCTGGATGGCTGCGTTCGCCGGGACGTACGCCCCCTCACAGGAGAAGCAGCCCGCCCCCGACTCCTTCGCTCAGGGAGGATACGCCCAGCAGGACCCCTACGCCGGCTCCCAGGGCGGGTACCAGCCTGAGTACGGCCAGCAGGGCGGCGGCGTCGGCGGCGGCGGCGGCGGCGGATACAACGAGGAGGGAGGCTACAACCAGGGCTACGACCAGCAGCCCACCTCCTACTCTAATCAGATGTGAGCTGGTCCTATGAAGCCACAGCAGCAGGAGGGTGAGTGCAGAGAACAACAAGCACACTTAAGCTCATAATCAAACCGTCAACCAGAGGCTTATGTAAGCGACCAGTGCAGGAAACTGTCACGTAAAAACATGATAGTCAAGGAAGTAGACTTGTAACTTTATCTGAACTAAGCAGGTGAGACCATGGATAACACATGTGTGTCAAAGTAACACCTGATCTTGACATTTTCATCCAGCAGCTTTTATGACATCATACTTCTACGTTATCTGTCAATTAAATACTTGTTATTGACTAGTCTTTACACTGATGTTGTTCTTTTTGTAGTTGTTTTAAATGAAAATATGACAATTGCATGACCTTCTGTCTTCTTATTTTGACACTTAAGTACAAAACTTTCTTGGTCCTAAAAATATTATATTTATCTCCAGTATGTTCTTAAATGATTAGTTTAGTGAACATAAAAAATAAAAGCTAGATTTGCATATTTGTAACTTCCTGGGTACTATCATCTCCACGTTTTTAGCTTTAAACTGCAAAATATTTAACTACATATTAATCAGGGTACAAATTAAAATATATACTTAATATTACACCAAGTTCCTGAGAAGCCATTGTAACATTTTCTACTCCTCAAGGATTACTTTTCATCATTTAAAAAGGAATCATTGCAGCTCAATTAATTCACAGAAAATGTCATCTTCGAATCGCTTTTATATTTCTCGCTTCACCAAACCTTATGTATTTTTAATTCTCTCTTTTCTCTTGCTCCCCTGCTTCCTCTCCTCAGGGTGATGTTGTGTTCGTGGAGTGTGGCTGTCGACAAACCACCTGCATTTCTGCACTCCTCTGTTAGTCCGTGTGTGTATTTGTGAGTCGACAGTTGGCGGGAGGGAGGCATGAAGGGCCAGATCATGGCGGGGCCTGGGGAGGGAATCACTACTCGGGGATCAGGACCAGGGGGGGGGGGGACACTAGTGTGTGAGGGGGGGAGTGTGGGGGTCTTTGCTGTAACATGATGTTTATTCTCGTGCTGTATTTAACTGTAGAAGACATCAGAGGATTGTCTGTTTGGTTATACGAGAAAAACTTGGATACAAATACCAAAACATTCATTGATGAACATTTAAGAAGAAATCTTGTCATGGAAAAAAAGACATTTATGGAAGAAAAAAAAAATGTAGTAATATTTAACTTGAGAGAATGTATTTGTCTGTGCTGTGTAAATATCAACATGCTGATATATATGATTCAAGTGTACGTCCACAGTTGAATAATTGTGCACTCCATATTAGTTGTTATACAACAAATGTTGAGCACAGAGTTATTCAATTGCATTTACTTTGGTTCTGTTTAGGAGCTCACATCGTTTCGTCCTCGCCCCTTCAGATCCTCCCATCGATACTTTTCTTTACTCATCAACGGTTCTTTTTTTTTATTACCATTCTTATTTACTTTCTCTTGTCAGCAATATGTTTCAGGGTTGAAGGGAGGCGGAGGATAAAGGGGGGAAACAGCAGAGAATCAAGTGAGCAGTGTTGAGTTCTTTACGTTTTTAATTTTCACTTCGATGTAGTTTGTTCGGTTCCACAGTCGACAGCGGATTAGACTCTCGTGATCCACTTCATGTTGAAAAATCTAAAAAGTGCATAGGGTTAAGAAAATCTAGTGAGCATGGTAGCATCCTCTATTTGCTGTGCTGTTTCCGGAAAAAAAACTACCGCTATTGTGTGCTATCAGTATGAAAATTGTGAAAAAGGCAAAACGAGCATCTGTTTTAGAAGCGTGTGTTCCTGGTTTATTTGTCAGCGTCGTGTCCTGTTTTTGATCGCCTTCTTTTCCGTGGTCCAGAAAGTTGTAAGACAGAGTCATATAGTTTTTTAAAATCACACTGTAACCAGTGAGGTGCACATGAAACTATAGCTACATAAGAATTAAGTCTATTCCACCATAATCACCCTGGTTACGCCCTGGTGGTCTAAATATTTAAGGCGGTATGATAATATTTTAAAATATACATATATATATAAATATATAATATATCTATATTCCTCCGCATCCTCAGTCCTTCTTTGTCTTTTCTCTTCCGGAAGGCAAATGAATTTACTTGCATGCATCTGAACTCTTATATCCTCGAAGCACCCGCAGCATAAGTGAGGTTCAAAGGCCGCAGGAGAGTTTTTTTCTTTCCCCCGTCCTCGCCATCAGCGTGCACGCCGCAGCTCCGCCATCTTTGTGACAAAGCACAACGTCGGTGCCTCAACAGATCCTTTCATCGAACGACAGCGTCACAGCGCACGTGTCCGACCGCCGATCCCTGGAGGTTTCTCCGGAGAGACGTGGTCTTGCTTCCACGGGCCCCATATCAGAACCAAACGTCCCATCTTAACTGCGCAAGCCTTCGCTCATTTGTTTTCCTTAAATCAGGGTCTTTTCATTCAGGCAGTGTTGAAGCACCTCTTTCTCTTCCTCTCGTCCCCTCGCCGGTTTTTCTTTCTCCCGTTTCTCTCGTTCACTGTAGCTCTTATAAATATGCTGAAATGAATTATACTCTGTTGTTAGTGGTGAATGATGTCTTGTGATAATCTCTACACCTTTGGATAGTGCTGTGTTTATTGTGTATGATGTATTCATATTAGTATTTATGATAATGATAAGTCTGAAAAAAAATATCCAAATCTCTCCAGAAATCTGCTGTATTCTTATTCTATGGGATCCATGTGAAACAAAAATGAAATAAACTTGAAATTATTCTGTTGAACGTTAAGTGTGCTGTTCATAAAAATGGGTTTGTTTTGTCATTATTTGTTGTCGGATATCTTCACGCATGTTACATCCTCAATAATAAAGACAAATCATGAACGTTGGTCAATTTAAACGTGTGTTTTCAGTACGATCGTCTACACAACATCATATCAAATATTCAAGACTAGGAGTAAAATGAAATGAAATACTCTTATGATTGACAGATCTCTAAACAATTCTGTAATCGATTATTTGAAGGAAATTTTGATAATTTATTCATGAGTTACAGTTCTTTCATTGAGTACTTCTTTCCCAGTATTTATAACCACAGCCATCATATAGTCACGCCTACCATTATCAGATCCTCATGCCCTCGTCCCTGAACCTTTTCCTCTTTTTTTCCTGGATCCTCCTTCTACAACACGCCCCTTATTTCATCCACTCAGTTTCTAAACTTCTACGTCTGACAATTATCTTTAAAGATAAAGTATATTTATGCTTTTTATAACTCAAATGATGCCATGAATCTAACCAAGTATGCAATTTATTTTTTGTAATCCTTCAAGGAAATGAGCTTATGAACTCATAGTGTTTCAAATCATCCTATATATAAATAATAAATTAACACATAACAAAAAAAAAACGTTAAAAGGAAGGTAAGGGCTATAGAAATATATAAATGCATTTATTAATGTTTATCTGTTTAAAAAGAGGGTTGGGAGGTTGATACATATATTTAACTATAGATTACCTTTTATTATTAATCTATTTATTTTTAAAGGCATCCTTTAACGCTCAAAGAAATACAGAAAAATGTAATAAATGTTTGAAAAAATTACACTAATAATAATAAATAAAATGAGTCTTTATTTTGTCTTTTATTGTTAGTGTTTAGATTTACTGTTGCTTTGTGTCTGTTGTTTTGTGTTTGATTATTAAAAATGAATAAAAATCTAAGTTAAAAAAACAATGTTTGAATAAAAACATGAAAGTTTACATATTATATATTTTTTTATTTTGAAAGTATAGATAATACGTGATGGAAATTATACATTGGAAGACGCGCTAGTTGATGACGCAATATGAAACATTGAAGTATGAAGAATAAACAATGTATTAAAAAAAAATACGTCAAATGATCCCATGAATCTAACCAAGTATGCAATTTGTTTGGAATCCTTCAAGGAAATGAGTTTATGCACTCAGAGTGTTTCAAATCACCCTATAAATAAATAATAAGTAAACACATTACAAATAAAACAAACAAGTTAAAAGGAAAGTAAGGGCGATAGAAATATATAAATATTTTGTGTATTTATTTTTACATCTGTTTAAGAAGAGGGGTGCGAGGTTGATCAATATATTTAACTGTAGATTACCGTTTATAATTTATGTATTTATTTTAAAAGGTCATCTTTTAACACTAAAAGAATTAAACAAAAAATATAATAAATATTTGAAAAAATGACACTAATAATAACGAATAAAATGAGTGTTATTTTGATTTTTCTCACTTTTATTTATATTGAATGTCTTTTATTATTAGTGTTTAGATTTACTGTTTCTTTAAAAAAATTAATACAATCTAAGTTAAAAAAAAATGTTTGAATAAAAACGTGAAAGCTTACATATTATATATATATATATATATATATATATATATATATATATATATATATATATATATATATATATATATATATATATATATATATATATATATATATATATATTAAGTATAGATAATACGTGATGGAAATTACACGTTGGATGAAGGCGCGCTAGTTGATGACGCAATATGAAACGTTGAAAAGTATGAAGAGTAGACAATGTATATAAAAATAAAAATAAATTAGGTACAATAACCTGTTAAGTATTTGTGTTCAAACAGTATCATTCTTTTATTTATTTATAATTAAATACTAAGGTTTTTTGTTGTCGTAATGGAGTGAAGTGGCGGGATTTTCCGAGGGTCCGTGAACGCAGCGCTTCTTGGGGGTGCCAGGGTGACAGCAGCGAGAAGACTCTCCCTCCTTCTCCCTCCCTCCCTCACTCCCTCACCCTCCACCCCCCATGAGGAGCCAACGCCCCGGCGCCTGCCCCTCCAGCACCGGCCCTCCCTCCCTCCAGCACCGCGCCGAGCTTCCGCCGAACTACTGTGGACGAAGTTGAGCCCAAATCGTCCGTTAATCCCGGGAAAGTCCGAAGAATTACCGACGAGGAAAGTTAGCTTAAAGTTTGTTAGCAAGGTCAGTCATTACGGTAGCGCACTTTTTTTTTAACTCGCACTTTTTTAAGAAAAAAAACGAAAGGATTTTGTGTTCCAACAGGATGGCGGATTCATCTGCGACCAGTTCTGGAGCGAGTGTCCTGGACAGGCTTAAGAGTTACGTGAAGACGACGAAAGGTTTCATCCTCACAACAGAAATAGTGAGTTTTTTAAATCATAAAATGTTGCTGCGCATTAAACTATCCTTAACCTTCTTTTTTTTGTTTTTAAAGTGGTCTCTTTTTTCTCTTTCACTTCAACTAACTCGTTCAACTTTTAAATCCAACCCTAAACTTGGGGAGTTGACGGGATCTTAACGACGTCGTAGTAACGCTAGTAGCCCCGCACCTCACTTTCAAGTCATGAGACAGATCCTCACTTTCTAGGTGGTCTTAGTCCCTTTTTTGGGGGGGGGAATGTGAAGCATCTGTAGAGAGAGAGTCGAGACCCCCAGAGTCCACCACCTGTCACTCCTGATCTTCTGCTGACTGACTTCCTGTCTGTTCAAATGGTCACACATTGCTGTCACTTTTTTTTTCATTATTATTGTTTACATTTCACAGCAGAGTGTTGTCTGGAAACTCCCACCTTATTTTCTCACCCACTCTCACCCCCTCTCACTCCTTCTCACGAGGGTGATAAGAAAGAAAAAGGAAAGAGTCTCTGACTAGTATTCATATTTTAATGATTGACTATAGTCTTTATCTGGTCACGTGTTTAATATCCAGAGTAACCAGAATATGTACAGTCGTTTTTGACCTATTTCAGCTCATAAAATGTACGAATTGTAGTTAAAAAAAAAGTCAATAATATTCGTTCTACCGCTTAACTTTATTGGTATGGCTATTACAAATACACTGTTTCTTTAACTCGTCAAAGGATGTACATTAAAAGACATTAAAACAGTTTCTAGACGATAAAAAACTAGCTGAATAAGATATTTAAATACATTGTATTGGTGTATATACAATAGAATCTAAGTTCTGTAAATCCATACAAATGAAAAACACGTATTATCTCTCCAGAAATCCATCAAACACTTTTTTGTCTTAACTTTAAATGCATAAGATGAGACATAGAAACGCCCTAAAAAAGCACAAGCTGTTATTTTTAAATCAACATAATTACAAAGTGTATGTCATGCTAACTTTTGTTGTTCCTGTTTGACTTCTTCCTGTACGTAAAACTAAACAAACATTTAATAATACGGCTCAAATGAAGTGAATGTTGTTTGTTCTGCGGTGTTTCAAGGAAAATAAACACATTGACAAAGTAATAAAGCCTTCAATAATATTATTATAATGTTATAATTCAAGGTAAAAGAAACAGTTTTCCTTAAACTATACCGTAATCTTTTTAAAACAATGTTTTCTCAACACGACTTATCTCCCCCTCGATGATCTTCCTGCTGACTTCAACACTAAAACCCTTAAAAAACAGTGGAGGTCTCGGCTGCCGGTGGTCAGCGGTTCTCCCGCTCCACAGTTTTTCCTGGAGGTCATGGAAAATATGTGCTGTGTGAGGATTTTTTTTGGGGGGAAAAAAAACACATCATCTCTTGACGCGACATCCACCTACATCCGCGGCGTGGTAGCTACTCCAGGAAGTGGTCGACGCTCTCGAGGAGCTGAGGATTCAAGCAGCTTTCTTGACAGCTGCCAAGATTCCACGCCCTCCATTAATGACATGAAGCATGAACCTTTTTTTTTGGGTCACGGGCATGACCCTGCAAGTCGAGGGAACTTCTTCTCGTGGGAGAAAACAGTTTATTTCGGTCGTGAGGGATTGATCAATTTTTTCCACACGTTTTAAAGAGCCCGGTGACCAACCCTTAGCAACCGTTGCTGTTTTCGGGGGGGTGTCTCATGTATCCACGCACTATAATTAACAAGCGTTTCTGTCGCTCCTGAGAGCCTGATGTGAATAGATCCACGGGGGGAACATTTTTAGTGGGGTCGGTGTCGTGGGTGTTTGCTTCGGCGGTCTGGAATAGAGGAGCTTTTGTGCAGGGACTGTGGCCGCACTGTGTGCCAGGCTCGGAACACTCCCGACTACTGACGCCGCCGCCGCCGACTGCGTGTTTGTGTGACGGTTACTACACAAGCAGCAGCGACAGATCCAGGGTCTGCTGTCGGATCATCGTCTTCGACACCTTCTTCTAAATACTCTCGACTATTTTGAGTCGGGAGGAAGGAAAAAACGTACTTAAACTTGTGTAACACTGAATATTCCGGTACGTTTTAAGGAGGATTTTCTGGGGGCAAGATGCATTATGGGAGGTTGTGATGTTGTCACGAGCCACATATAGATGCGCCGTCACACTGGCCTTATGTGGCCAACGCGCTTTTTATGATCTAGTCTGGTCGAGCTCGTCTATGTTCGGCTTCTTAGCTCGACGCCGTGAAGAGTTCAGCCACTTTGTCTGACCTTTGACCTCAATTCATATATATATTTTCTCTTTTCATACTAATCTTCATCTCATGCTTTTGTTCTACACATTATAATGATATTTAACTGTTTTCATTTTCTCTTATTTCGAAAAACCTTTTATAACAGTATCAGATATTTGTATGTTGTTTTTGTTTTAGGTGAATGTAAAAAAAAGCTGAATTTAAGCTCCTCTAAATCGGAGACCATGGTTCTCAGTTACAAAATTCCTGGTTAGGTTTAGGGAGAGAGCAGACAAATTCAATCACACAAGAGACAACATTTTCAAGCACTCTTAAGTGTTTAGCCAAATAAAATGTATATTCTAGTACAAATGTTTCGTTCAACTAAGAAAACAGGAAAAACTGGATCCGGAGTTTATAATCCATGCGTTTGTGTCTTCTCGCCGGGACGATTGTAACAGTTTATTTTGGTGACTAAACAAGAAGGAGCTGCCTCGCCTGCAGTTAATACAAAACTCTGACCCGCCCTAGTAGAAGAACTCACATTTTCCCGAACCTTAAAACTCTTCACTGGCTGCCAGTTTCTTTCAGGATCAATTTTAAAATTCTGGTTCTTACTTTCAGATCTATTCATGGTCAGACTCCTCCTTACATCAGTGATCTGATCCAGACTTACACCCCAGCTCGGGCTCTGAGGTCTTTGGATCAGAATCTACCGGACCAGAGGAGAGAAATCCTTCCAGGCTGTTGCTCCTAAGCTTTGGAACGATCTTCCTCTACCTCATATATATATATATATATATATATATATATATATATATATATATATTTTTGCGCCACTTAAATTCTGCTTCACCGATCCGCAATCTTTTCTTTTTTTTTTGGCCTCTTTGCTTTGACTGCTGCCCCCTTGACTCGACCTCGAGTCATATAATCTACTCGTACTGTTTTATTTAGTATAAGTTTATGAAATATTAACTTTAAAAAAAAGAAGGAAAAAAAATGGTTCTCTTGTTTATTTTGTGGATCAAGTTACACTGTAAACAAAATTGATGAAGTAGTGACCATTGTTTTTTTTTAACTTGTATAAATGAACCACATTTATTAGAACCGCCGAAGTCTACATTGCAAATATGACTTGTCATCACGCTCACCAACCCTCTCGGTAACGGTGACCTGCTTTGCCACCCAGCCGACAAATCACGGCGGTCAATCGCTTTTGTACAAAGCAACATGGATTATAAATAAACCACTGTAGCCGTCACTTTTAATTGAGCAGGTTGTACGAAAGCATCATGGGAGTTCACTTCTTCGTTGGCACCATGAGTAAAGGTGGGTGCGGTAACTTCTGTAAGAGTTTGTACAATGACAAGGAAGTTGGTGGTTCCTGAGAGAAGCTCGCAAAACACATCTAATTCTAAAATAGTTTCAAAGACAAGAATCTAAATCAAGTTTAATGAGCAGCATCATGTTTTTTTTTTTATTGAATTATAAACTATTTACAGACAGAGTTCATCAAAACATCACAAGGATTCGCGTCAACAAGGACGAGGCGACTCGCTAACACTTGTCATGTGTTTTTGTTCGCACATACTTTGACGGCAGCAACAAAAGCGGGCATTGATGAAAGGCCCGGGTTCTGGTCCAAGATGTGGGCCGACTCCAAAATGTGCGATTCCCCTGAACTGGCAGCGTCCGAGCGGAGAAAGAATGCAGGCTTCTGTTTCTTTCCCTTCTCGGCTGCAACATGTGGATTTAAAGAACGATGAGTTCAGTGCAATAGTTTGAATCTTTCATTCTTGTGTCCAAGGTGCTCAGTCTGATCATCATCATCTGCTACGCCGCGTCTCACTATGGCGGCTACTCCGCCGTGGCCATCTGCGAGATGGTCTTCGCCATCATCTTCTTCGGCATCTTCATGATGGAGCTGGACAAGCAGTTCCAGATGGTCAACTGGGTGTGGAGTGTGAGTCCAGATAACCCCCCCCCCCCCCCCCCCCCCGACGGCGTAGCCATAAAAATAAAAAAAAACACGCTGGTGTTAGCGGTCGCGGTAACACCTCACCATCTGTCTCCCTGCAGGATCTCTTCCGGGCCGCTATCGGAGCTCTGCTCTACATCATCACCTCGCTCATCTGCGTGATCGGAGGATCTGGAGACGGAGCTCGGATCGCCGGCGGGGTCGGTGGCGTTTTCTCCTCGTCTTTGACTTACAAAAACAGAGTTTTTTTTCAGTTTTCCCAACTGAAATATGAACAGAAAAACCAAGTATTGACCTCATCAAGTGCTCCTCGGTGCTCGTCGTCAGCGTCCATCTTGTATTGAAGCCTCGGCATGAGAAATAGTTCCTAAATAAATTAAATTAGTCTTTATTTAAGCTCGTTTGTAGCAAAAGTTTCAAGGCTCAATACAAGATGGACGTTACAGACGAGTATGGAGGTATTTTGACAAGTGTTTTTTGAACGAGGACAACTGACCTCCAGTCGCTACATTAAAATGAACAAACCTTTTGGTCTACAACTCTAAAAAAAAAAGAACAGATTCATCTGAAAATAATCCCAATCCCTTGGTGGACAGGAGGGCGAGTAGAAAATTAGGGAAATAACTAACTTTAACTTAACTTTGGGTGAACTAGTACTTTAAGTTAATGTTGATGATTGTCTCGAAAATTAAATGAGTTCGGCTCGCGACCTAAAGTGCTTCAAGATGTCGACGCCTTTGTAGATTATGGGTGTGTATTGGCAAGAATCTGGCTATATCATACAGGGTAAAGATACGATACATTGTGATACTGTAGTACCGAGTATATATTTGTAGTAGTGTTGAGTACTTGACTCTGTTGTTGCAAAATTTACAGACCCTATGACTCTCGATGAAGTCGTAACTGATTTAATTAGTTTTTAAACCAAAATATGTCCAAACATCAGCTTTAAAAGCTGCTGGAGTCGACGGTATCCTCTCGTCCTCAGTCACCGCCAGGATCTGGTGGGTTTTTCATCGATCTTTCGGGAATTAAATGACTGCTGCAAAAAATGTATCCTCTCGTCCTCAGTCATCGCAGGAAACCTCGCTGGATTTTATCGCCGTTAACTGCGGAGGACTAACTGCTGCCATCTAGTTTTTTACAAACACTGAGATACAAACCATAAAAATATATGATTTTAAAGCCACCAAAAAAAAGAATTTCGTTGCAGTATCGTAGAGGAAAATAATCGTGATATTTAAGTGTATTCAATATTTTTGACACCCTTGCGGACTTGTAGCAACAATTTGAGCAACTAAGCTCCTTTATAACATTTAAATTGTTACAAAAGTAAAAACAGACTGATATAAAACACGTGTTACCTTCAGGGAATCCTTGAAATACAATGTTAATGTATGAGATAAGACACAGAAGAAGCCCTGAACAGTGGGAGAAACAGTGTTTTGTTTTGTAACATTAAAACGAGCGAAACTTGCATTTCCTTCCTGTTCCATGGTTTCCTGTTCAAAGTGACTTGTCTCTGAAGGTCACGGTGAAAGTGCATGTTCATACTTTGACCCATAAAGATGACGGTGGTTAAGATAAGACGATATCTCAAGACACTTTTATTCGTGCAGGCTTTTCCTTGATTCTCCGAGACTCCTGTGTTTGTCTCTGTGTTGTCTTGACCTTTTTTAAGCATATATTTTATTGAGTATTATTTTAATTGTTCAAGCGTTTTGTGACCCTGGTCTAGAAAAGCGCTTTACAAATATTACTTACTTACCTCCTTATATATTGAGGCTTCTAGAGTGAGACAATTTCATCCACATTTAGTCGTTGTCCGTTGTAAGCTTCGGACGTTAACCGACCCATTTCTTTTTTTCTGTTAGGTTTTCGGTTTGATTGCCGGCCTTGTGTTCGCCTACGACACCTACACCATCTTCCTGCAGATCAAGAGCACCAGGCAGCACACGGCCGCCTCCACCGGTGAGACCAGAGACTTTGTCTGGATCTTTTATTTTCATAAATACAAATGCTGTGTCTCAAATCGCATACTTGTGTACTCAAAGTTAGTATTTTTAGCGGGTAAGTGCGTCTCAATTCTTAGTATGCAAAATTTAGTGCGCCATGCACACTTAATTGGCGTACTAAAACGCCCACAAAACTGAGTATGGTTCGATGGACACTAACCACCCTAAACGACCGCCATCTTAGTGACGTTTTAAACGGAAGTTACGTCATATATAAATGCATATATATACATATACTTACAGGTGTATTATTTTCCGCAGCAGTAGAAGGATGACACGTCTTCGGTGCTTCGATACCAGCTTAAATATCTCGCGAATATTTCGATTCTCATATTTTTTCTTTATTTCTAACTTGTAAAACGTGCTGCCAGCAGGTGGCGATAGCGTTCCAACAGCTGATTGAAACCATCGTTAAATAGAAGAAGAAGCTTTCGAGTCATTTCCTGTTAGTGCGTAGCAGCAGTGTTTGATTTGAGACATACTATCTGTGGAGAATTTGCTGTACTAGTTAGTATGCACACTATCCTGATGCATACTAACTTCTAGTATACTAAGAGAAGTATGCGATTTGAAAATAGCAAAAGTGTTTCATGACTTTGTTTTGTTTTTCTTCACAGACGACAGAGTGTAATGGTCTGCAGTCCAAGCAACTTCACAGCGGCTGGTCCTGAACACAGACGACAGCTATTCCGAGTTTTAATCTTGACCTCAAGATCATACCTTCCACCCCCACCAAAAAAAAACACTCCACGCACCACTAAAGCTTAAACCTGGTTCAAGAAGGGAAGTTTTGTGTATATATATATATATATATATATAAGGCAAAAAAAAAAGAAGAAGCTATTTTGATGTTCTAATGGTCTGCTGTCGTTCGTAGTAATCCGAGTGTACACTTGAACTAACTGACTCAACCAGTGGTGCTGTGAGAAGTATTTCACGTCTGCTTTGTGTAGTGAGTTCCATGTTTTCACTCACGAAAATTTGTGTGTCGCAGCTTTTGGTCCAAATTAGGTTAAACAACACTTCTTTTATATATATATAACGATTAAAGCTGCGTTTCTTTTGCAAACTAAGTCATCGTGTGTTATTAAGTTGATTCTGAATCTCACTCAGGTTTATTAATGTTACATGTGTGACAGATTTTTTTTTTTCATCCCAAAAAAAAAAAATTGCCTTTTCGTTTTTGCAGAAATGTATGTTGGCATCCGTTCTCGTTGTTCAAAGTGGCTTTCGCTTTTTTTGAAAATAAAAGCCATTGTTTGATACAAGAATTAAAAAACTGTTTCTGTGACTTTTATTCGACACTAATCCAACAAGAGCTGCGGTTAACGACAGGTTTATTTTTTTTTACCCCCAATAAGAAATGAGCTGCCAAAATCTCAGGCAGAGCGTGCATTCTACAAGATCACCACTAGATGGCAGGAGATGACCGTATATCCTGCAACGACTTTTTTTTTACATTAAAAAACGAATAATTAATCGTTTTGGACAGTAAATGGAACATAAAGATTTACTGAATTAATAATAAAAAGCTTTACTGAATTAACAATAGCTTTCACTTCACCTTCATTTAATATTTTTATTTTATTTTTTATAGCTGGATAAATAATTTGACTCCGCCCTTTTAAAAAATAATTTTCCTAAATCCGATGTGTTTTAATATTATCAAAAATATTAAAGATACTATTTTCAGATTCACAACTCGATAAAACAAATCAATCGATACACAGATTAAAAAACGAAGGATCAAGCTAGCCATTAGAATAAACGTCTATACGTGAATCCTTCAAAATAAAGCCCATACTTCAATCGTTAAAATCACGTCTTTCCTCTTTGGAAATAATGTATGTGTGTTTAGAAATTGACCATATTTTACAATCAACATATGTATATAAGTATTGTGCGGAGCAATATTTGAGGAAAAAGTGGGATAGAAAAAATCTTGATCTGTAACGTCAGGAACCGGAAGTGGAACTCTCACAGCTGTATTTCGGAAGTTTAACCCTTGTTGCTTTTTTAAACATCCAGCCACCAACATGTTCCTGGGCGGCTCGAAAAAGCGTCGGTCCACCCGCTCGGTAAGTGTTTTATATGTTAATATTCTCACAGGCAATGCCGTCGTAAAGTTACGGGAAACATATCTAGTCGCGTCTTTTTTTCTTTTTTTTTTATTATTTCCGCTCGACTTTTCATTGTACGAGTAGAACCTGAACCTGAACTCGAGAGGAACTTTCTCCCTCCTTCACCTGGATTTGTAACTTCTCCTTTGCTTTCTATCGAACGTTATTGGTGTCAAATAAGCGTTTTTATACTATTTTCAGTCTATCTTCCATCTAAAAAAAAGCGACATTCTTTGTGCTCTGAGTCACTGGGGCGCCTTTGATTACGTCACAGACTTTCTACCTGTGCAAGTCTGGATGTTGGGGCTAAAAACATTAATAACTGATAATTTTTACCGTTGAGTTTATTTCAAAACACATTTTTCAAACATCAACCATGTTGTTTTAAGTCATGATAAATGACCTGTCTTTGTGACTGGATGTTATTAGCAGTATTTAAGCAGCTCTTTTGTGATGATCCTCCTCAAATATTAATCGACGTCATCAATAATTGACAGAACACTCCATTAGAGCAGCTCTTGAAAAGTGAGTTTAGACTCATGTTACCTGGACTTGTGCTTTGTTCCTCTACAACAGGTACTATGAAAACATAGTTTTTACAACTACTTTTCTGGCTTTTTGTTTTTCAACTTGAGTTTCTGTACATTTTTGACACAATATTACAATAAATAAATCAACTCCTTCAGGTGCAACAACTCTTCGGTTTAGTGCCGCCTCTTTACAAATGAAGATATTCAAGATTCCATATCACTTAATGACCGCTTTTTAGCTGTTTGTTGACTCGATTTCTTTCGCTGATGTCTTCCGGTGAGGAGATGTGTTTATAGGTAGCAGCGATGGCTCTGACCTTTAACCTCCTCGAGTTAAAGTTTAACCCTTCCACCCTCTACACAGAATGACATCTAACACAACAGGAAGCCCTCTTTAACTTCTAAATAATACTCAGATCTAAAATGCCAAAGATCTATATTAAGAAATCTGATCGTGTGAGTTATGAGTTTGTTATTACTGCGTTTGAATTTAAAAACTGATGAAACTGATGTTTCCATGTGCGTGTTGTGAAAATAAACAATAACAAATAAAAGTGTGTTTTGTTAAGATAGATCTGCTTGTATTTTGATAATTTAGGGTTAAGTAGTAATCCTCCTTCATTCTTAAATGGCAGCTAACAGATAATAAGCTAAAGGAACAATGGAATCCCGCGAGATCCTGGTGATGACTGAGGACGAGAGGATACAGTCGACTCCAGCAGCTTTTAAAGCTGATGTTTTGACATATTTTGGTTTCAAAACAAATGAAAGCAGTTACAGCTTCGTCAAGAGTCATGTGGTCTGTAAATTCTGCAACACCAGAGTCAAGTACTCAACAATACTACAACTATATTCTTGTTCCTTCTAGGAATGCACAATATTGACAATAAGTGCAATATTTCTTTAAAGTGTGCGTCTTCACTATACACACACACCTAGAATACGGTACAAAGTTATACTCACCTGGTGGGTTGGGGCCCAAAAAGTGGGTACGAATCCACTCTATGCAGTTCATATGCCTGACATATACTGCGTTTGAATTTAAAAACAATGAAACTGATGGATGTGCGTGTTGTGAAAACACATAATAACAAATAAAGGTGTGTTTTGTTATGATAGAACTGCTTGTATTTGGATAATTTCGGGTTAAGTAGTAATCCTCTTTCATTCTTAAATGGCAGCTAACAGATAATAATTGATATGTAATTACTGCTTATGTTAGCAGCTCCTTCTCACAGGCAATGTACAGTTTGAAACCACCGGACTTCAATGAGGTCATCGCACTCTTGGGTTCGAGAACATATGTCGCACACATTTGTTGTGTAGAAAAGAAGCCCCAGTATCAGCCCCTCACATTATCTCAAGATTGTGAAGGTGTTTTTACTGTCCCGCAGCTGTTTATCTATTATCTGTGTGTAATATTAAACAGTGCGGCCATGTTGTTATTGTTCCCGTCGTACGGGAGCATTGTCCGTCCGCCTCTGAGGCTCTGCTACTGTGTCAGGACCTCGCACAAGACGACCGAGGGAAGGTCAAAGAAAGTTGTGTGTGCGCATGCCAGCTCTTGTAGTTGCTCACACAGCGAGTCAAAGCAGTGATTAATGAAGCATGTTGCTTAAGAATTTAACTTTATTGAGTCACATGCAACTTCCTGACAGTACTAGAACACAGGTTGCTGGTAAAAAAAAAAAACGTAGCTACAATCTAATTGTGTTTGTTACATCAAATGTGATTTACATTTCTAACTCAATATGTAAACAAACAGATTAAGTTCATGGTCATCTTGAATGATAAAAATGTAAGCAAGTATCCAAACTACTATAATAAAACTAGGGGTGTGTATTGGCAAGAATCTGGAGAAACAACGCGTATCACAATACAGGGTCAACGATAGAATTTACAGACCGCATGACTCTTGATAAAGTCGTAACTGCTTTTAGTTGGTTTAAAACCAAAATATGTCCAATAGTCGGCTTTAATAGCTGCTGGAGTCGACTGTATCCTCTCGTCCTCAGTCATCTTTGGGACCTTGTGGGTTTTCCTTGTACCTCTAGCTGACAGAGGAACATTTAATTGCAACACAAATTATTCAATTGTTAACAAAATATGTATGTTTTGTTTTTTACACACACTTAATTGAATTAAATTAAATCATAAAACTATGATACAAATAAAATGGTGTATCAATATTTTCTTACATCCCTTGAAAAAGCTGTATTTTTGCTTTGTTTGTTGGTGAACCGACCTGAATTGATACAGCTATTTCAGTCCCATAATGTGCTGCAACAATTGAAGCTTTTTTAAGACTTAAATAACGACTTATATATTTGTAATAGTAACTCATAAAATATTCTACTTCAAAGGAAAATCTATCAGCTGAGAGGAATTCTCTTCCAACCCGAACCCTTTTAATAATTATTTGTTTGTATCCGACTTATATTTTGAGAATCTTTTTGGTCTTTGAATCTTGAATACTACACTTTTGTTCCATAATAATCAATAGAGCAAACATTGGTACCTGGGTTTGGGGACAACTGCTGGCAATCTGTCCAGGGTGTCCCCTGAATAAACAAATGGGACGGCAAAACCTTTACACAATAATCTCCATGGGTTACTATACCAACAGGATTGAAGGATTTTTATTGTCAGAGGTGATTTTTCAAGTACTCTCAAGTGTATTATAGGCCACATTAAATGAGTTAGACAACACAAGAGTCAGCAAATCGAGGGGGAAAAAAGCAAAAGAGGAGAACAAAGAAGTTAAGACGGGAAAACAGGCTCGACATGAATACTGATTATAGTGTTTCTAAGTGTGTGGATCAAAACAGAAGAGCAGGTACACACAGGTACGTTCTCTTCGCCGCCTTTCATTGCTCATTAACCTGTGACGAGGGAGGGATTGCGTGCCGGAGTTTTACGACTTGTATCAGCTGCTTTGTTTTTCTTCCTGGCGAGCGAGAACTCCGACAGAGCGACTCCTCGTGAGGAACGTCGGTGTGTGAAGCGAATACACCTTTATTGATCTTCAGGAGGGAAGAGGAGGACGGAGAAAGGGTGCAGCTCTCATCCTGTTTCCACTTCCTTCCCTCGATCTGTTTTGGGGCCAAAGGCAGTCACACACACATGCACACACACATGCACACATGCACACACACACACACTCGGCTAATGGGTGTTATTATGTCGATTAAGTCTTTGGATTCAGTTCGGGGTGGTTTAAACTTGGATCAGATGCTTGGCTCGGCAGTTGAAGGACGAGGCAGATTGTTTTATATGCGGGTCTGGAAAGCGTTAAAAGACGAAAAAGATTTGACTCGGAGAGTTTTCAGATTTATGAGTGAAATCATTTGATGTCGTAAACAAACATGGGTTGTTTTCAGGATAAATGGTCCATGTGGGACGCAGGGATGTGCTAGTGACGAGTTAATCATGTTAACTACATCCACTCGAGGAGGGTTTTTTTTTTGTTTTCAGCAAATCTTCTGGATTGGTTAGAAATTAGTTAACTGCTGATCCAGATCACCGTCTGGTGTTAGGAAGGATTTACAGATTCATTATCCACGCATGTGGCTTCTTACTATTGACTTTACAAAACACTAGCAGTGTAAGAAGGTAGAAGAAGATGATAATGTTGCGACATTTCGCGGCACTGTATCAATATTTAAATGTAATTCATATATTATATATATATATATCTTTTCCATATTATATATTATTATAGGTTGTTTTTTTATAGTTTATATTTCAATGAAGTGTTTTATTAATTTTTTTTAGTTAATATTTACAATAAACATTCAAATATTAACAGGGTTCATTTCGTTCTTTTAAGGCAGTTAAACTTCCAGCCTCTAGATGGCAGCCGTCATTACTTCCTTCCTTCCTTCCTTCCTTCCTTCCTTCCTTCCTTCCTTCCTTCCTTCCTTCCTTCCTTCCTTCCTTCCTTCCTCTGCAGCTAAAGGAACAATGAAATCCCGTGGGATCCTGGTGATGGCTGAGGACGAGAGGATACAGTGGACTCTGGTAGCTTTTAAAGCTGATGTTTGGACATATTTTGGTTTCAAAACAAATGAAAAGCAGTTACGACTTCATCAAGAGTCATGTGGTCTGTGAATTCTGCAACACCAGAGTCAAGTACTCGACAATACTACAAATATATTCTTGTTCATTCTAGGAATCCACGATATTGACAATAAGTGCAATATTTATTTTCTTTCACCTAGAATTCCACCTATCTGAAACTTGAGAAAAAAAATCAGTTAAAAGTATATACTAATTAAGATAAAAACTTTAATACTTTCAATTATAGTAAGGTACAAATATTTAACATGTCTTGCCTAAAGATGCCTTTTCCATTATTCTGCAAATAAAACAATTGGTCAAGAATTTCAAATATTGCATTTAATTACAGTTTACATATTCATTTGTTCGACATTCAGTTTTTTCTTCATTGTTCTGGCCAATAGTGAAGCAGCATCTAAGGACCCATTTTAAGTCATGCCTGAGTGCGCATTTAAGAAATGCATTATTTATACGTTAAATTAGAGTTAGAAATTATCACATATTTTCTATATGTATTTTGTACGTGCTAATATCACACTGTTTTTTTCTATATATATCCTATCCTATCCTATCGTGATAGCTATCGCTAGATTCTTCACTATACACACACACACACCTAGAATACGGTACAAAGTTATACTCACCTGGTGGGTTGGGGCCCAAAAAGTGGGTACGAATCCACTCTATGCAGTTCATATGCCTGACTTGGGTCACTTCCCAAAACACAGGTGATGTGGGTTCAATTCCTAGGAGTTATTTTATTGAATCAATTGTGTAAAAATTCATGTGACATGAGCTGCTTGGTGAAGGTACAGTATGTCTGAGAACCTTTCTAATAAAACATACTTTATTTGAAAGTACTCTTTCAGTCGGGTGCTTCAATGCCTCCACGATATTAAGTTAATAAATCAGTTGTCTGTCCCGATATTGAACTTTTGATTCCTTCCACCTGGTCATCAGTCGGTAGATTTCAAAATGTCAACTATAGTTATATTAACATTGTTACATTTCTTCAGGAAAAGAAAAGCATCCAAGGCCCCTGTTAAACAGAGGGACAGGCATGTCTCCGGGCAGCTGGGAATGAGATCCACAGCCACATATCTTGGAGAGTCAAAGACAGACGGTTTATTTACGGAGCAAAGTGTCCAACAGTCGAACACTCCGTGTCTGTTAATGTAATCTTGTTGTGTAAACACAGCCATTCTATTCAGCGACGTTCAGAGAGTAGTGAATGAGAAACTGCTGCCATGACGATCAGGGGCAACGATACAATATATTGTAATACTCTAGGAACAAGTATATATTTGTAGTATTGTCGAGTACTTGACTCTGGTGTTGCAGAATTTACAGACAACATGACTCTTGACGAAGTCGTAACTGATTTCATTTGTTTAGAAATCAAAATGAGTCCAAACATCAGCTTTAAAAGCTGCCGGAGTCGACTGTATCCTCTCGTCCTCAGTAGTCACCGCGATCTTGCATGATTATTTTGATGACGCCAGAGAGAGATGTTGTTTGTTGTCAAGCAGTCTTTCACTGACACCTTTACCAGAGTCTGACGACCTCGTGTCATCGTCTCTCTTTCTTGGGAAGCACCTTCTCCCCGGGCTTTGGTTTTGCGAGCTTTTGTGTCCGACCTTTAACCTGCCTCTCTCGAGCCTCGGTCAGGAAATGACTGAAGTCTATTGTTTGTTCGTCTCCAGCAGGAGGAAGAGGACCCGGACAGAGGGCAGCCATGTATGCGATGTGGAGACCAGTGCCCCGGCTTCCGTGTCCACGGTTGGAGGTAAGAATCTGACTCAAGCAAACACTGAGTTCATGATGATAATGAGCTCAAACACATTATTTTTGAAGCCGTGCAAGCTCAGATTGTAAGATATGTACTTTCATGAATGTAAGTATCTTTAGCAAATGCACAACAAAATGAATTTAGAAAATATGTTTAATTTACTCACTCTTTATTGGCAAACGTTTCACAGTCAGGATTTGACATCTCAATTGATCTAAACTACTCCAAGTTTTATCATAAAACCTGGCATAATCCAGGATTAAATTACCTTAAACACGGTCAAAACTCACCTTTAACGCCCCGAAACATGCATCAAGAGTTACGCAGGCTTGTTGGTACAAAAACTCCTGAACAACTGCCACCATCAAGTTATTTAAACTAGTTAATGAACCCAGAAATCACAAGCTTTCCATTAATGATGTCTAACACACAGGGCTGTTGGCTGAGTTCACTGAGAGGGAGCTAGGCTACAACAGAACAGGACGTGTTGGATATTGTTTGTTTTAGTCAAAAAATTGAGATTAAAAAACGATTTTATTTTAGTAAGAAGACAAGTCGTAACATCCTGTGGTGTTAGAAAGACCACCAGGCTGCTCAGACCTTCCACACAAGCTAAACCACTGGAAGATTGAACTTGAAATTTGGTAGAAAACCAGTAAATTTCTGTTTTTGTGAACGTGTACCACAGTTAAAAATGTAAATGTACCGCTCTTATGAAGTTAAAAAATATATATATTTTTCAATTTAAACTTGTATTTAAAGTATTATTATGTAAAAACACTTACACATTTATGGCACATTTTAAACCAATTCTTCAGCCCTGAAAATCAAAATAAACCCAGATGACATGTAAATAATAGTAGAAGTAAAGGAGTTAAATTGTCTTTATGGCAGTCATGTGTGTGTGTATACGTTAGGGCGCTCTACAAACAGCAGAAATCAGCTTAGCTTCAATCCCTGTCCACAGTAAAGGCACATATACATCATAAGACAAACAAACACGACCCATCTGGGATCACCACATGGTCCGAGCAGATCAGCGCCTTTTGACTCCTGACACAAAAGATGGCGGCGATGCTCACGAGCACCGCTAAGCCCACGACAGCCACAGCAGCTGCATCTACTTTGAATTATCTTAATGGGGAAACAGAAGCAGCGAAGAGCGGCAGGATTACTAATAATCATTGTGCAACATGTCGTCTCCGCGAGCCGCTTTAAAGTGAAGATCAGGTCGGGTTAAATGGACTGAAAAACCTCTGTAATCCAAACTCCTGTCACACACCCGTCGACTTGTGGCTCTCCAAGCGGATGTTATGCTGTTATGTACTGTATCCTCTAATACCCTCGCCGTGACAATAGCGATAGATTTTGATGAATTATTAACAGTTTTTCATTGATTCGCGAAGCGATAAAAAGTTATTTTTAACATTAAGATTAAAGAGCAAATGGAGACATTGCCAGTGAATTGAGCACTTGTTATTATTGCGAACGAAAACTTTCTGTGTTTGGCACGACGCAATTAAACTATTGTAACTGATGTCAGTGATTTACAGGGATTGTTAGAAACGGGATGGAAAATTCTATCCATGTTTAACATGGGAGAAGCACTGAAACTGTGCGCACCCCTGCCAAGGTGCTCATTTGACATGTCTTTCAATTAAACAACACAAATTCCCGGACAATGGCACAGCAAGGTTGCTGGTTCGCTTCCAGGCCAAGCCGACTTTTTGCCTTTCTGTGTGGAGTTCGTACAGTATGTTCTCCCCATGTTGCGTGGGTTTACTCCGGGCACTCCAGTTTCCTCCCACAGTCCAAAAACATACCGAGTGAGTTTGATTGAGAACTTGGGGAAATTGTCCATAGGTATGAGTGTGTGTGTGAAGGGTTGTCTGTCTTTGTGTGCCCTGAGATAGACTGGCTTCCTGTCCAGGGTGTCCCCCCGCCCCTCGCCCAATGAAACTGGGATAGGCTCCAGTCTCCCCACAACGCCCATGACGGATAAAGCGATAGAAAATGAATGAATGAACTTCCTTTATTCAGAATTTGCGGCAAAGAAA
This sequence comes from Callionymus lyra, assembly GCF_982586985.1. Lineage (NCBI taxonomy): Eukaryota > Metazoa > Chordata > Actinopteri > Syngnathiformes > Callionymidae > Callionymus > Callionymus lyra. The sequence continues at coordinate 11,424,419 of NC_141836.1, read as the reverse complement.
AAAGGTTCCCGAGAATACACCGGTGATGTCATCCTGAGTCGCCCATAGCAACGAGCAATACTTAATCATCTCGGGACGGTTGGTTCAAATCAAAGTAGATTCATGTTCATGATGATAGGGTGACCTGTAAAGATGCCAGTGTTTAAGATAAGATAAGGAACATGGCTTATCCAATGCAACAAGAATGGTGTTGAAGGAAAGACGGTAGTTTTGTTAGAGTTCGATGAAGGAGGACGAACGGATATATTTAAGATAAATTGAGCGTGTAAGCATAACAAATAATTTCACATTTAGACTCTTTTAGACGTCATTTATGTATTTTACGACTTTGGCTCTTTGTGTTTAATTGTCTGCGACAAGAACATCCATTCATAGGTGTTTGAGTTACGTTGCTGCGCTACATAATTACACAAACGGGTTCGATTCACCGAGCGATTCATCTTTCAGCAACTTGAACTAGAGTCTGCGCTGTAGAACTCATACTTTTCTTTCTTCGACTGTGACTTATTTACGAGCCGCCAGCAGCCATTTCTTCCCCCGAAACAAATCCGGTGCCAACTAGTCTGGATGGGCTGTAACAACCTGGCTGTTTTCGACACGAGACAAAATGGAAGTGAAGATAAGAAGAGTCGTATCTCAAGGGCTGCGTTGAATCCTTGATCCGGACCGACTGCGATTATTAAAAAAAAAATGGAGTCGTTAAAACTCCGCTGGACGCTTCATCTGGAACTTGTTAGTGTTTTTTTCTTTTTTTTACAATGTCCGGTTTGTCCTGGCTTGTTTAATTCCTGAAGTCGGAGAAAGTCGGAGCGCGGCTGCTAAGTTGATAATGTCGAACACATCCTGATCTGAGACTCCAGCTGCTTTCGTTTAAACTCCTTCCTTTCTTTTCTCTCCCTCTCAGTCCTTCATCTGGTTTCTGTCTTTTTCTTATCATGTCCATCTCTTATCTCAATCACAACCCGTACCTTCTTCCCTTTTGTTTAACAACCTTTTTTTTTTTTCCAATAAGAACTATTAATAAGTTTGAGGAACTCTTTCCTGCAAAACTTTACAACTTCTCCGATGCGAAGTCGTGAGCCGGAAGAATGCAGACTGATTAAGAAAAAGAAAAAAGCTCCGGCTGCGTTATTATTCCCAGATGGGCAGTGTTTGGCCGTGATGGAGGGATGGAAGAATGTGTTCCTCGTGTAACACAAAGGCCGTAACTGTATCTTAAAGTGCATTCACTTCTTTTCCCTCCATTCAGATCGAGACAAAAGCAGCGAGTTTGGATGTAATCTAAAACACATGTGTGCGTCTTCCTGCACATCCTCTTCTTCTGCTTTTCATACGTGTGTCCCGTGTGTTCGTGGAGCTGATCTACCTTTTCTACGTCACTTTAATAGAGTTTAAACTACAAATAAAAGTACTTTTGTTGTCAATCTAAGCACAAACACAAGCTCTTCTTTATACTCAAAAAACACATTTGGGGGTAACAATGAAGGAAATGTAAAGCCACATCGTTTATGCTAAAGTAGGTTGTTTTTTTCGGCAAAACATCTGCTCTTCGTTTAGCAACAGTCAAGCAAAACAATTTAATTAATCTTTTATATGTTGGTTTATGATTTATGTGAAGCACTCCTGCAGTGTTTTGGCAGCAAACATGTGCATTATTTCTCAAGATATTAGAGGTTCTGGTCAGTTTCTCAACAGTTCTATGGAGTCTTTCCAAGCGTCTTTACTTGGATTAGAACAGAGTCTGGATCAATAAGATCAGTATTTCAATCATTGTTTGACCCTGTTTCCGATAAAGATAGTGACTCTCGTGATTAAAACCTTTAAAGCACTTACTTTTTTATTGTACTGTAAAAACATCGGAAAACTGCAGAGCATCAGACAAAATAAAAAGTGTGGCTACGAAATACCAATTTGTGGCCATGGAATCCTAATAAGTAAGAATAAAAAGTCAATAAATCGTTGAGAATTAAACCCATGACTTCAAGCTAGAGCTGCGATTAACTATCTGAGCTAGAGTCGATTTTTATAGATCAATTAAAGAGTTCAAGTCAGTATTGTGTGGTCACAAATTAAATATTTGTTTTACCATGAACTCTGCAGAAAAACTTTTAACGAATAAAATAAAATCTTATGGTATTGTTGTGTTGTTGCAGCGAGTGATTAAAACCCATGATTCTGGTGAGTGTTGTGCGAGTCTTTCTGCCTGTTGTGTTGTTGCAGCGAGTGATTGAAACCCATGATTCTGGTGAGTGTTGTGCGAGTCTTTCTGCCTGTTGTGTTGTTGCAGCGAGTGATTGAAACCCATGATTCTGGTGAGTGTTGTGCAAGTCTTTCTGCCTGTTGTGTTGTTTCAGCGAGTGATTGAAACCCATGATTCTGGTGAGTGTTGTGCAAGTCTTTCTGCCTGTTGTGTTGTTGCAGCGAGTGATTGAAACCCATGATTCTGGTGAGTGTTGTGCGAGTCTTTCTGCCTGTTGTGTTGTTGCAGCGAGTGATTGAAACCCATGATCCTGGTGAGTGTTGTGCGAGTCTTTCTGCCTGTTGTGTTGTTGCAGAGAGTGATTGAAACCCATGATTCTAGTGAGTGTTGTGCGAGTCTTTCTGCCTGTTGTGTTGTTGCAGAGAGTGATTGAAACCCATGATTCTAGTGAGTGTTGTGCGAGTCTTTCTGCCTGTTGTGTTGTTGCAGAGAGTGATTGAAACCCATGATTCTAGTGAGTGTTGTGCGAGTCTTTCTGCCTGTTGTGTTGTTGCAGAGAGTGATTGAAACCCATGATCCTGGTGAGTGTTGTGCGAGTCTTTCTGCCTGTTGTGTTGTTGCAGAGAGTGATTGAAACCCATGATCCTGGTGAGTGTTGTGCGAGTCTTTCTGCCTGTTGAGCCTAATAACTCTGTCTGGTAGAATGATGGATGGGACAGAACCCCGAGTTGTCTGAGATAACGTCGGCTGCTTGTGCAGACTAACAAATAGTGAGGGGATTAATTGATTAAGACGTATGGGGGTCACTTACTCAAGACCCCCCCTGAGTCCCTCTGCTAATGATATCTTGCTTAATAACGCATTTAGACTCGCACCTTCTATGACGGCGAGCGAGCCCCGGCTCAGCTGGTGCACGTCTCGGGGAGGGAAGTGATCCATCTTCTGCCTCCGACCGGGCTGAGGGCAGATGGCGCATGCGGCGTCCAGCAGCTCGTCTATTGAGTTAGCGCTGACCCGCAGCTTCAGACGTCTTCGGCGAGACCGTCACCGAGGGTCCGGGCGGCCATGTGGAAACACTCTCCGGCACTAATGAGTGGAGGACAAGGCCCATCTGTTTCTTCACGCCAGATCCGAGGAGGTCTTTAGTATTCCGCTGTGCAGTCCAGCAGAGGAATAAAAGTCCCTGGGACAGTCGGAGATTACACGGGACTCTCCACAAACCCTGAGAATTCAACCTTCTAGTTTCAGAAGAAAAAGCAAACAGATCTCTAGACACTTCATTAACTCCTTATTTCTATTATTCTATACTAGTTCAGCTTAAAATACGTCATAAGTAGTTTGTTGTTGTTGTTTTAGGACTTTGCTTTATTTCTTTGGTTCTTCTCGTGATAATGTATATTAATAGTTTTAAATTAGTTTTATGATGATCTATAATTATCTTAAAATACTTTATAAAGTATGTTACAAGTTGCCATGTTTGATTATAAACTGTCATAAATGCATTTTACTGTTTAGTGTGCATTATACACAATATCACACGTAAAAAAAAAATGCTCTTTGATATAATATTTAAATATACATGTTTATATATATTTAAATCTAATTTCATGGCATAATTACACAACTTTTTTTTTTATCCTTACCCAAGATATTTTACATTTTTCTTCATGTTTTTCAATTATATTAATGCCCTTTCCCTTAAGAAAGTAAGGTAAGTAATTATTATTTGTAAAGCGCCTTTCTCAGACCAGGGTCACAAAGCACTTTAACAATCAAAAAACATTTCTCTCTTCTGGTACGTAAGCGAGTCAGGAACCATCAGTAGATTCTGATCCACAGACCTAAGAGCCCGAGCTGGGGTGTAAGTCTGGATCAGATCACTGATGTAAGGAGGACCATGAATAGATCTGAAAGTAAGAACCAGAATTTCAAAGTTGATCGTGAAAGAAACTGGCAGCCAGTGAAGAGTTTTAAGGAAATTGGGGGAAATGTGAGTTCTTCTACCAGAGTGGGTCAGAATTCTCGCTACAGAGTTTTGTATTAATTAAGTACAGGCGAGACAGCGCTTTCTTCTTTAGACATGAAAATAAACTGTTCTTTTTAAGATAAGATAAGGAACAGAGATTATGGATGTCAACGATTAAACAGACTTCCAATGACACTAATTGTGAGGAGGAAGGAAAGGAATTGGACCGTAATTTTTTTTGAAGGACTTTATTTATTATGCGTTTTGTTTGGCCCACGACACGACAAAGACCAAGGTGTCAATAGTGGGCATAATGTACAGCTTTCTTTGGTCTTGATTACGTCTTGACTACAAGTCTACCTAAAAAAAAAAACAACAACCCAGATTGTGGTATGACTCACGATCTCGTCTTCTGTCTTGTGTCGACGCTCTCGTGGAGCTGCACCAGCAGCGTAAATGACCTCATGGATCGACCCACCGAAAGTCTGTTCCCCGTTTCATCACGGCTCGTGATGTCATCCATCTTTCTCGCACACAAAACGGCGACATGAGTTGCTCACAGGCTGAAGTCAGCCGCTCACATTTGTGTGATTGTGAAGAAGAAGAAGAAAAAAAAAGTGCAAACGCAGCCATCTGGTGTGAGTCAGCCAGGAGAGCATGTCAGTTCTGTGGGAGGGTCTTTGAAAAAAAAAAAAAAGTGCTCTCGAAGATTTGTGCTGCTGACGTGTGTTCAGAGCCAGGCGGTCTTTTGTTGAAGCCCACCACCACCACCACCACCATCATCATCATCATCATCATCGTGAAGGAGGGTGGGAGTCGGGGGGGCAGAGGGGAGGATGAAAAGAGCTGTACAGACAGAGACATCAGCACTTTGAAGCAGGACTTCAGCACAGTATTCCGCTCCGTGCAACACATTGACCACTTTGATGCGCATTTTATGGACCGGATCTCAGCGGCTGGACGTCTCGGACTCATCTGCGATGACTGAAGGTAAACAAGGAGCTCTGCTTCCCCCCCCCCCTGGTCCGTCCGGCTGGATTAGAGGAGAGTAATCAGGTCTGGATGTTAACATGCTAACGTGATCCAGCCAGAGCTTTGTTGTGTAAACACTGATTTATCTCAGGATTTAAGTCGGCCGGACGTCATGCGCTCGCTGATGAAACTTCTCTCTCGTCTCGTCTCCTCGCCAATCCGTCCGTCGCGGCAGTATTTTCGGTCGGTCCCGAAATTATGAAATCAGCGTAGGTCAGGCCCGGGTCAGTTTAATATGAAGATGAGCGGCGACGGTGGTAAACACGGCTGTACTCTGGGAAATTAAAATGTCCCGAACGTAAAGTTGAATTTATATTAACGGATGTTTACTTCTGTCTGAGTCTTGACCTCTGAGTTGACCTTATTATGGTCTGTTTCTCATTGTGTCAATTTGCTGCTTATACCTGTTCTTGACTCATGTTTTTGATCCTTGAACAATCTTTTATTTATTATTTACAATTATTTAGTTACTTTTCAAACTAGGCTGCAGCTTCCTGAATCAATAATTGGTAAAACAATGGTTTATTTTTCCTTTTTTATTTATTTAATTTGGCGAACTATACATTTTAGAAGGAAAAAAACAAACTTTTAATTGAAAAAGTAAAGGCTTAAGTATGCAGGGAAAGCCTTTTAAAATAATTGCACGGTAAAAATAAATAATCACGTGTTAAATCTGAGGAAAAATGCATGTGTAATTTAAACTTGTTGATGTGTGGGAATAACATGTAAAAGTTCTAAATACCATAGAAATAATGAATTAATATTATGAATATATATATATGAATAATATTATCAATATGATGTGATGTAGCAAAGATCTAAGACAAGGAACTTAAGCCCCAAAAAAAATCTAAATAAAAATAAAAGTTTAAATAATTAACACAATTTATTCCTTACACAAATATTATATGAAAATATTTTTCAATATAACATTTTTATTTAATGGTTAGCATAGACAGAAAGGTCAAAATAACAACATTATTATTATAATGTGGAGTGCTGTTGGCAGATTCATTTCACTAGGTAGAAAGGCGCTATATAAATAGAGATTATTATTATTATTATTATTATTCATTTAAAACGATATATTCTGAAATCCTCAAAATCTAATCTTACAGTATATATTTAATGGTAATTTAATATGATTCCTTAAAAAAAAAAATAATAATAATTCGATTAAATCTAAATAAGATTTAAAAGCTATATATTATTAGGAAATACATTTGTTACTCAATTAAAAATAAAAACAAAATATAACGTATAGGAACTATGTGTGTGTGTGTGTGTGTGTGTGTGTGTGTGTGTGTGTGTGTGTGTGTGTGTGTGTGTGTGTGTGTGTGTGTGTGTGTGTGTGTGTGTGTGTGTGTGTGTGTGTGTGTGTGTGTGTGTGTGTGTGTGTGTGTGTGTGTGTGTGTGTGTGTGTGTGTGTGTGTGTCTTTTGTAGTGGGCTGGAATAAAGCAGCTTTATTCTACTTGAGCTACAAGAACCAGCTGGCATGACATTATGCAATCACAGCATCCACATGTGACCCTCGTGTGTGACATCACCGTCCAATCTGCGGCGACAGGAAGCCCTCACCTCACTGTCACCCCCTCACTTCCCCCCCCACATCGCCGAGGTGTTAGAGTGGGGGGAGAGGGGGGGTTTAAGTACTGGTGTAACATGAGGCGATGCAGAGATTGCTTTTCCCATCTTCACCTCCATTTAACTTCCGGTGGAATCGACAGCCAGGCTTTAGACCACTGACCTCATTTCCTGCCTGGAAAAGAAAATCATGGGATGGTCCTGATGGAAAGCTGGTGGGATGAGCAAAAAAAAAACATGATGACTGATGGATTGAAAGTCTATTTACTCTGCAAAAACACTATTTAAAGTCTCAATAAGTCAGATATTCCACAGCTATTCCTGTTATTTAGAGGAAAACTGGCAGCAGAGTCTAGTGGAGTGTGTATGTGTGTGTGTGTGTGAGTGTGTGAGTGTGTATGGAATTGACAGATTTATAACTGTATGGATGATAGAAAGCAGATGGAGGTGTCTTTTAGTTCTTGTGGTACTGAGGAAATCTGGAGATACCATGCAAATCCCGATACAGGGGAAACGATACGATATATAGTGATACTGTAGTAACGAGGATATATGGGTAGTATTGTCGATTACTTGACTCTGGTGTTGCAGAATTTACAGACTACATGACTCTTGACGAAGTCATAACTGCTTTAATTTGTTTTGAAACCAAAATATGTCCAAACATCTGCTTTAAAAGCTGCTGGAGTCGACTGTATCCTCTCGTCCTCAGTCGTCGCCGGGATTTCATTGTACCTCTAACGTTGACGTTTATTGTCTACAAATGTCCTCAATCCTCGAATCAAAATTTGAACCGCTTTACTTATTTCAAGTACATAGTAACAAATGAGGTGACGTTAATAGAAACATTAAGTTAATGAGGGCCAACAAACAACTATTTTTTTTCTATTAAACAACGATTAAACGTAGAGAGCCATATTGTGTTGTTTTTATCCTCCACCAGCTGGTTTTATTGTTTTGTGTTTTTATTGTGAAGCCACGAAAGGTGCATGAAAGGTGCTATTAAATAAAATGTATTATAATATTATAATTATTATTTTATTAAAAAAATACAAATTTATCAGGAGATCCTGTAATAGAAAATAATGATCTTTTCAAGCGTAAGGAAAATACGTTTTATGCAACACAAAAATGTCGTGAATATTTGCACGTTAATATTACATATAATAGGTCAGTAATTGTATTTCTAACCAAACTTTATTGATATATATATATATATAGAGAGAGAGAGAGAGAGAGAGAGAGAGAGAGAGAGATACACACACCATTAAATAACTATAACAAAAATGCTTGAAATGTTTTATCCTGAAATATAATGCTGCGATATTTAAGTGTATGTGTATTATTTTTACACCACTAGTACCATATTTTTGTCTCTTAAAGTAATAAAGATATAATTTGCACTGAAAATGTAATTAAGAAGTTATAAACGCAGCAGTGAAGAGGAAACTGATCCAACAAGAGTCTTTATCTTGTTTTGTATTTTCTTTATCTGGCAACGGAGGTTCTACTAATTGCAGTTACATTGTTGCGTCACTAGGGGAGCCAGAAACAATGTTTCAATCTTGTTTCATTAACAACCTGAAATCGAATTTATGCGAGTATATCAGTGGCATCAAAATATTCAATAGTTTAATTTAATATTTAAAAATGTTTTATTTTAATTTATCTTCTTGAAATGTTTTTTTTTAACCATTACAATTATTTTTATAATAAATGAATTCGACCATTTATTTATTTGATGTTGTTTTTTAATTTTTTAAGTAAAAAATATATTTAAATATATTACATTTATTTATTATAATTCAATGAAATCGATGTTTAATAACATTTTAATAATTCATACCCTTTTTAATACTATTTAAAATTGCTATTATAACCGTCTCTCTGCACTAATCATCTGTGCATCACATGATTGGCTGAAACTTTGATAAGTAAAATAGCATTTAAATTTTTTTTTTTTAAAAAAGAGAAATTTTAACATTTTTATCCTAAATCCCACTGTTAAATATTCCGATGGCACTGATATACTTCCATATGAATCCTTCAAAAGAATGATGGATCCAGATGGTTTTTTTCCTCATAATTCCTGAAAAGTTCAATGAAAGTTTCCCCAGTTTTTGAGTTATTTTAGGTGAATCGAGCGCGCGGCGGCAAGTGTCAACTTGAGCTCTCGAAAGAATGCTATCACGGAGGCAGATTGTGTTACTTAATAGGCCAGACACCGAAGCGATAATGATCCAGATCCGCAGATGTGTTGCTTATCTGCGGCTGGATCTGAACCCGTGACACCTCAGATCTGAGGGTGTAAATCATGGAGCCTGAAGCCGTCTGGTGTCTCCACAGAAAGATCTGCGTGCACTGCAAGTGTGTGCGTGAGGAGCACGCCGTGCGCTCGGTGCCCGGGCAGCTTGAGAAGATGATGACCAAGCTGGTGTCAGACTTCCAGAGACACTCCATCTCCGATGACGACTCGGGCTGCGCCTCGGAGGAGTATGCGTGGGTGCCACCTGGACTCAAGCCCGAACAGGTACGTCTGGAGACTCACACTCGACTCGATACGATCCCTGACGGCTCCTCTCGGTGCAGGTCTACCAGTACTTCAGCTGCCTGCCCGAAGACCGGATCCCGTACGTGAACAGTCCCGGGGAGAGGTACCGGATCAAACAGCTGCTGCATCAGCTGCCAGCTCACGACAGCGAGGTATTGATCAGTTAAACTCATATTTTAATACGATTGCATTGATTTATTCTGTTGACAAAATACGACGAGAACTCAGGAAGATCAAAGTACAGAATATTTGTCTCATCTTTCATTTTCAAGTCGACTAAAACACGATTAATCCACTTTTAAATATCGTTTATTTTCTACATGTGTCGGCGGACAAGTTTTCTACGTGTATCGATATGAACAGCACTGTATTGATTTGTATTTAGTTATTTCTATTATTTAGTTATTTAATGGTTTGTATTTCAATATATTTTGTGTTAAATATTTGTTAAATTATTTTAATTATTTTATTTCATCTAAATATTAACAGCTTTTTACAATTTTTGTGTTGCAATTAAACTTCCGGCCGCTAGATGGCAGCAGTCATTAGCTCCTCTTAAATCAACACGTTAGTGACCATTTAAGTGTGTCTTAAATAGATGTTTGACTCTATAGTATCATCAGTATGTTTGTACAAAACTCTCTTTTCATTGAAATATTTACATTAGAAAATGATCTTAAGGCCCGCCCTCTGAAAACACTTAAATATTTACGTATTAAATATCGTTTACCGTAACCACACCCACTCTACTGTGATTGGAAAAGCTTCGAGGTTTGTCACTGCACATCGTAAATCTCCGTCTTCAACTCGTTGTTTAAACAAAGCAGGGCGTGATCACAGCTGGATGAAGGAAGAGTGGAGCTATTATTACGTCATTATGGACTCCGCTCTCGTAACCTCTCGTTCGCCGACATTTCAGACGAGCGTTATAGAGTAATACGTTCAAAACATGGTCATGATGAGGGACTTACTGCATCTTGGAGAGGAAAAATTCAAATTTCAATTTCAAACATTTGAGTGTAAGTCAGGAAAGTAACTATCCAGTTATACAAATCCTGCAAGATCCTGGAAATGACTGAGGACAAGAGGATACAATCATCGACTCCAGCAGCTTTTAAAGCTGATGTTTGGACATATTTTGGTTTTAAAACGAATGAAATAATTTACGACTTCGTCAAGAGTCATGTGGTCTGTAAATACTGCAACATCAGAGTCAAGTACTCGACAATACTACAAATATATACTTGTTACTACAGTATCAAAATATATTGTATCGTTGCCCCTGGATTGTGATATGTATCATTTCACCAGATTATTTCCAATACAAACCCTAAAAAAAGCTTGTTTAATGGGATGAAACATGTACTTTTGTGTTTCTCAGCCCCAGTACTGTCACTCGCTGGACGAGGATGAGAAGAAGGAGCTTCGTCTGTTCAGCCACCAGAGGAAGAGAGAGAACCTCGGGCGAGGAGCCGTCAGACTCTTCCCAGTCACCATGACTGGAGCCATTTGTCAGCAGGTAGAGCCTGAAGAACGTATATTAGATGAGATGTACCTCCATTCTTGTTGCTTTGAGGTCATTAAAGTTGTCACAGCAAAAAAAATGAAACATACATACACATTATATTAAGACGTCCAGTACACACATGAAGAATAATAACAAAAACAATAATAATGAATAAAGATAATTTAATAAAAACAAGATTTATTTTTATTTTTATATATATATCAACAACTATAAACATAATCAGAAGTAAATACACATTTTTCCTTTATATTTTTTATTATTATATTTTTATTCACTCCAGAAGTACAGAACTTGGTCAGGGAGTTATATACATATTATTTATTAAATGGACTAGTGATCATAAAGGAGCGTCGGAATCTCTTTCCTGCAGCAACTATTATTATCAATAATAATAATAATAAAAGTGAATAATATTAGGTAAGTGTCTTCCTGTTACTCTTCAAAAACCGGTGACACTTTTTTTCTGGAAACAAATGGCAAAAATCTTTATTAATATGATCCTTTTGATTATTATTTGACATTATTTTATTTTTATTTCCACCCCATAACATAAAAATCAACTTAATTTGAGAGAAAATACATTAATTAATTTTTAAAACTGTATTCAATTGTAATGTTATAAGTTAGTCCTTTCTTATATAATAGGAGTATAACAACATTAAGTATCTAACCTTCAAAATATACAATACGATGTATATGGAACTAAATTTCCCCTGAGAGTGGCTGGAGCTGTTAGCCAAAAGCTACGCTAGCAAGTTTAATATTTTGTTGAACATTTCTTTATATTATATAAAAGTAAAAAATCAAATTCAGTTAAGCTTTATTATGTAGTGGTAACGGTTATCTAACCTCCGAACACATCATATCTAATTGTGTGTGAACCTACCTGCTTGAGACCCTGGCTCCTTGTCAGTCAAAAGTAACGGCTCCTGTGCTCCAGTGTGGCAGGCAGATCCGAGGCGGAGACATCGCAGTGTTCGCCAGCCGGGCGGGTCACGGCAGCTGCTGGCACCCCCAGTGCTTCCGCTGCGCCTCCTGCAGCGAGCTGCTGGTGGACCTGATCTACTTCCACCAGGACGGGCAGATCTACTGCGGGCGGCATCACGCCGAGAGACTCAAGCCTCGCTGCCAGGCCTGCGACGAGGTAACCACTGTTTCCTTAGCTCTGCTGTACTGGGGTCAGCACCAGAAACTCACAATCACAATAAGTACACTAGGCAAAAAATACAAACTGAAATATACAGAAAGACAAGTAAGGTAAGGTAAGGTAAAACATTATTGAAGTTATGTACAGTAAACTCTTAACACTAGGATATGTTAAGGACCATTGAATACTATATATTCTTTTTTTTAATGATTTAAAAAATGTATATTTAGATTAGTTTTTGTTTTTTTTACTAATTGTATTTTTAAAATGTAAAGTTTTAAAAGTAAACTAATTTAATTTACATATAGTTTGATATTCTAATTTCAATAATTCCAAAATATATTTTCTGTATTCAATATTTTTTAAACTGTAGCCTCTTAATTTCAATATAAGATTGTTGCTATAATAGTACAACCGTTTTGATATTGAACTTAAAATGCTATGAGTTAAAACATGTCGAATTTAGAAAATGTATGTTTAAATTAGAATTTTAGACTATATGTGTTATATGTTATATATATATATATATATATATATATATATATATATATATATATATATAAATTAATGTTGAAACTATTATTCCAAGAACTTAATATTGAATTTAAAAGGCTACCAATTATTTTGACAATTTAATTAAGAGAACCATATTTTGGACTTATTTTAATTATTTTAATTGAAATTTTAGACTATATGTGTCAAAAATTAAATTAAATAAACTGAATTTGTGTTTAAAAATAACAATATTGAATTTTAAAGGCTTCTGATTAAAAATATTGAATTTAGAAAACAACATTTATTGAATACATTTATTTTGAATATTTTTTTTTTTTAATGTTTTATTAAATAGGTATTTCAACGTTTGGATTAATAAATGCATTGCTTAAGAAAACAACTTTTTCAATTCTATCAGTTCAAAGTTCAAGAAGTTAAACTCCATATTCTGATGATTTACTTCAATACAAATCATCAGTGACTCCATAGTTTTCTTGTATTATTTCCTTAAATATGGTCTTCGTGCAACATCTGTAAACTCCTCAGTCGCTGCATTCGTTCTTGTTTGACGCTCGTCTCACTGAGCGAGCGGATTATTGGGCTCTAATGAAATGGCGTCGTGACAACAGTGACTCAATGGAACCGAACCAGTCGTATCAACCGAACCTGGTCTCTCTCAGATCATCCTGGCCGACGAGTGCACGGAGGCCGAGGGCAGATACTGGCACATGAAGCACTTCTGCTGCTTCGAGTGCGAGGCGGCGCTGGGCGGCCAGCGTTACATCATGAGGGAGAGTCGACCGTACTGCTGCGCCTGCTACGAGTCGCTGTACGCCGAGTACTGCGACACCTGCGGGGAGCACATAGGTAAATATATTAAATAAAATGAAAGGTAAACACGTTCCTGTCTGAGAAACATGCTCCACGGTAACCTCGACTTCTTCAGCTCTGTTTTTGAATTTTATTGTGAATATAGTGCAAATAAATTAACAATAATAAGTGTTTGAAATAAACTTTACTGACAACTCACTCACCGCCATTAATTTAAATATTAATGTATACAATTGTATCAATAAAAGTGTTGGTGACTGTAAAGACTGTATCGATGTAGGAACTTTTTATTTAGTACATGTCTCTAAATATTATTATAGGGTTTTTTTTCGGATTTTTATTGCCACTCGAATGCATTTAATTAAATATAAAAATAAGTTTTTAGTGGAAAAAAATAGCTTTTATATGATGGAAAAAAAATCGAAAATAATAATCGTAGCATATTAACCCTGATTTTGATGTTATTAATAAATATTGTTATATTGTGTGTATTTTATTAATTATATTACATTTTTATTACAACATATTTATTATAGTCATATTATTATTGAATGATTTTGTTGTTTTTTTTTATTATTATTTCAGTTGTTTTCATATGAATACTTTATGTCTTAATATAATGTGTTTTTTATCTTTTTTGTGAACGTTTGTGACACAAAAGATTATATCATGTAATAAATGTTATATATATATATAAATATGCTTTTTAGTTTTAAGATTATTTCAAAGAGTCACTAATAGTTAATGAATAATTATACATCTGTTTAAAGACACTCAAGGTTCCCGTAGAAACTAATTTATAACAGCAAAACAAATTAAATCATAATTAAAACACATTAAAAAATAAAAAGCAGCAGCTATGAACTTTTTTAACGAATGTTAAAACGCTTAGAAACTTGTTTAAAAGGGATTAGATTTAGTTGAGATTAAAAACGTATGGACGTAGATTGATTGTAACTATTATCAAAAAGTAACCCGACCCTTGACCCCTCCAGGCATCGACCAGGGTCAGATGACGTACGAGGGTCAGCACTGGCACGCCGTGGACGTCTGCTTCTGCTGCGCCCGCTGTCGGCTCCCCCTGCTGGGCAGACCCTTCCTCCCCCGCGGCGGCCTCATCTTCTGCTCGCGGGCCTGCTCCCTGGGCGAGGACCCCAACAACTCCGACTCGTGCGACTCGGCCCTGCAGAGCCGGTCCCCCCAGCACCGGGTCCGCTGCGGGTCGGCGGACAAGTACCAGCAGCTGCGGTGCGGTTCCCCTCTTCAGCCACGGGAGGGCGCTGATCACCGACTAATCGCGAGGAGCAGCGAGACCAGAGGTGAGGCTGAAGTCGACCTGCTTTTTACCAACTCATGTTTCTCTGTCCTCTTCAGGCGTCCACTGCGCTGTTCAAAATGGACTCTCGTCCCCTCGGGGTCGCCCTCACCACAAGGGGTCCTACTCCCCGCTCCCCCACATTCATTTAGGCAACGGTCTGGGGCCGTCGTGGCCCTGTGACGTCCCTCACTACAACCTGCTGCCGGACGACTGCGGCGTCGCTTCGCCCGCGACGGAAACCCGTGGATCCGGGAGCGTCGCCAACGGGGTCCTGACGTCCAGAGGGACCTCCACGGCCGCCGACTGCAGGAACTGGGTGGAGCGGACCAACCAGGTCATGCAGGGTAAGGGTCCTAAAATAAAAGTTCATGAAGCAAATCCTAACGTCTTCTTCGTCTCCAGTGTTCCCCATCCAGAAGAATTCCGAGCTCCTCCCGCCCGACTCGCCTCCTCTCCCGCCTCCTCTCCCCATCAAGTCCCGCGACCTGTCCCCGCAGTCGTCGCCCACCATGAACCCGCGCCCCCTAGAGGTCGCCTCCTCCTCCGAGTCCCCGCCCCCCCTCGTTCGCAGCGGGACGGCCCGGGTGAGCTTCAGGGAGCCGATCAGCAGCAGCTACTCGGTGGAGGAGGAGGACGAGGAGGAGAACGAGGAGGAGGAGGAGGACCGAGGCGAGGAGAGCCGCCAGCAGCTACAGGAGGAGGAGCCGGAGGAGGGCGGGTTCGGGAGCAGGTTGAATCTACAGAAGGGCGTCCCGGTGCAGATGGATCTCCTGGGTGCGTTGAACGAGTCAAATCGTGATTCAAACTCTATAAAATAAATTAGTTATAATAACGACGATATAACAGCGAACTAACAGCTCTGACAGACGTGTAGACTTTTCCTACTTTCGAACTTAAGTAAGTAAATAATTTTTATTTATATAGCGCTTTTCCAGACCAGGGTCACAAAGCGCTTAAACAATCAAAACAATATTCAATAAAGTATATACTTTAAAGGGAAAACGTTTGACTTTAAACCAGATCAGATTTATATTCTTTGTTAAAGCAAAAGTCAGTTTCTTAACCCGGCACAAAACACTAAAATAAAAACACAAAAAAAAGAAATACGTACTTGTATAAGTGACATGAACAACCGTATCCATGTATATCAGCGAGACAATCGACATTTTTATCCTTTAGAAATGTAATAAATATGTAGTTTTGTAAAATAACTGATTCTCTTCAGAACTTAGTAGGATGTCATTTTGTTCAACTACTCCAAGACTCTTATATTATATAGTTTAAGTATAGTTTTATAGTTTTTTTCCCATGAATCATCAGCACTGGAAGCGTTGGATAAACAAATGTTTTTGTGTTATTCCTTGTGTTATTAATAAAGTGTCCAGTTTCTAGTGCATATTTTTAACGTTTTGTATCCCGGCCCCACAGATGGATCCTCGTACCACCAGCGCGGTCCGCGGCGAGGCTGGAGTCGAACCCGCACCCCCTCCTCCTCCTCCGACGGCCCGCTACCCTCGGAAAGGCGCTGCCGGCGTTCCCGCTCCGACCGACCCCGGCTGGACGCCCTGGAGTGGCGAGGAGAACGAGACGGGAGGGAAGGCGGCGGCGGCGACCCGTCGTCCTCCTCCTCCCTGACGCTGCAGCCGGGCCGCCACAAGCACGAGGACTCCTGCTCCACCTGCTCCTCCTCCTCGGACTCGGAGGCCGAGGGGTACTTCCTGGGTCAGCCCATCCCGCTCCCGCCGCAGCTCCAGAGACCCCAGTCCGTGGCCGGCAAAGGAGCCGAAGCCGGGGAGGAGCGGGAGAGGGACTGGGGTCTGAGGGGGAGCTTCAGGCGGAGGAGGGCTCACAGTCTGGGGGCGAAGGACAAAGATAAAAACTGTGCCATCTCCTAACGGAACGTTTCAGCCGGATAATAATTGGAATAATCGTATAGGAAACATTTAACCATAAGCGGACAAAACTATTTATACAAACACACTCATTTGTTTATATTTCATACAAGTAGTTACACTATAAAGACACATGGGATCAGATTGTGTTTTTGGTTTTTTTAAAGCAATATTTACCTCTTAACTGTTTTGGTGAAGGTCAGTGTTGATACTTTAACGAACAAAATGTGTTTGTGTGAAAATGGTTGATGGCAATAAATGTGTTCAGGTTTGTAAACGTGTTTTTTCCTGGAATCATCAAAGATTTTTCTCTCTTTTTACTATTAAAATGTTTTAGTTTTTTTTCCAATTCTGTTAAAATAGTATTTGGAGGAAAATGATGTGTTCAAGGACCAACTACTTCCAACTTCTATTACAAAAAACTGTTTTAGATGAAAAATAAATACTCTCAAGCTGCACTAAATTTAATTTAGTATGTTATTTATTTTTTAATGTAAAGTGAATCATAGTTTAATCTGATTTGTACAGTGGAACACAAGTGAAAAACAAACGCAAAAACTGCAACAAAATGACAATTTTTATAAAGCAAATGAAACCTTTAAACCTATTTACTTACGAAAACGTATGAAATAAAATGTATAAATACAATTTCCTGAAACGAATGTAAAAATTCTGAAACAAAATTGCAATTTACTCTGAAATAAATTAAGAAAACTATTAAAAACATTTTAAATTACTTAGAATTGTAATATTTGTCTACGGGACTTTTTATTTCCTAGTTCGTAAATTAGTTTTGCACTTCTGGGCCACCGTACACGTGTGTACTTTCTAACTTAGTAAATAGATTGTATTTATATATGCAGTAGTTCTTAAGTAATACACTAAACAGATACAGATACTTACACTTCGTAGCTTCTGTATATTTTTTTTGAATCGAAATGGAAATTATTTTTTTAAACTGAAATAAGATAATTAGAATTTCTAAAACCTAATTAGTAACATATCAATGACACAATTTTATTTAACGTTTTTAAATAAAATTTCGAAATCAAATGTGATTCATTTTCGCTTTAATAAAAAAAAACTTTATAAAAAAGACAGGTGACCAAACAAGGAAGTGAATAAGTTGTGCCAACCAATCGGAGCCAAGGGGGGCGGAGCCTGTGCTGCAGCTCATTAGTGGTGGAACAGGTTCGTCTTCAGCGTCAATGGTTTCTCTCTCACTTCACTCGGGAAAAAAGTCAACATGATCGATTAAAAACACCGGAACCTACGCCGAGAACAGTCGAGGTGAGACATCCATTGAACGAATCCACCAAGAAACGAGGGATTCGTCGAGTTTCTTTTGACCCGAAGACACAAAAAAATACCTTCGCAGGTGAGCGTCTACCTGTCCGGACAAGAACTCGAGGCCTGTGAGTCAACGACACATGTCCCCCTTGTTTACCTGTCTTTCGTTTTATCTTTCTTCTCGTCATCTCCAGGACGTGTCTGCTCCTGACTTGACCATGAGTTGTTGTTACATTCCTCTGGAGTGACTATTATGGTATCTTTTTTCATTTTGGTTGTTCTTTTAAGGGGGTTTTCAGGTGAGAAACTTCAGCCGGAGTTGGACTAGTCCAGACCGGAATGACAAATATGTAGAGAATGTGACTGGAGGATGCAATTTAAAGCACCTTATATCTAAAGAGGGCCTTCAGGGGGTCTTGACTTTGGACTTCACGGGTCCCGTCATAGTCCATGACTTTCTATTGTTTCCATAGCAACAATGTTAGACAATATCCCACTGACGGGTCCGAGGGTTGAGTCCTCATTCTCTGCCAAAGATGGATGACTCCGGGTTTCGAATCTGTCTGTCATCGTTCCCCCGGATCCGATTGGCTGGGGGAGTTGGAGAAAAGGGCCGAGCCTGTATGAAGTGTCAAACATACTTGAAGTTTACACCAGCCCTGTTGTGTCTCCGCAGGGGCAGGAGGACCGGAATGACTCGCTCGGAATAGTCGCTCCAGGAAGTCCCGTTGAGTAGTTTTTTTTTTGGAGTAGTTTTTCCCTGAAGATGCCAGTGGAGACGGTCAAGCAGCCGCTGAGACCGCCGCCGAGAAATGTCGCCAGCGCGACGTTCCCGCGCCTGAAACCCAAAGGTCCGGTCGGTCCCGACTTTTTCCGGAGATTCCCGGCGGCGTCTGCCGCCCCGAGGCAGAGCGCGGTGGAGCGCCTGGAGGCGGACAAGGCCAAGTACGTCAAGAGCCAGCAGGCTCTCTCTAAACCACCTCCTGTCCGACCCGCCCTGGGCCCGGGTTCTGCTCCGAGACCCACCAAAAAGACCACGACGCCGTCGAAGCCCAAACGGGAGGGGGTCCAGCTGAACCTGCAGCATCTGAGCAACCTGATCAGCGGCGTGAGCGACGGACCCGCCCTGAGCTCGGACCTCGACGGGGTCCGTAAAGTAGGGGGTGGGTCGCCCGCGCCCTCACCGGCGCCCCCGACCTGGTCCGGCCCGACCAAAGTGCAGTCGAAGCCGCTGTCGTCGCCGGTTAAAGCTGAAGGTCCGGTCGGGACGATACGCCGGGTGGATGTGAAACCCGTAGCCGGTCCGGTGAGGACGACGCCCACCAGGCCACCCCAGTTCATGCGTCAACCCCTGCAGCCGCTCCACCCGCAGTTCCCGCTCCGCCCCGCCACGTCGCAGCGACGCCTCTACCTCCTCCGGACTCCCCCCACGCCCCTGAAACCACTCGCCGTCCCCCCTAAAGATCCACTCACGCCTCCCGAAGCGGCGCCCCCTCCCGGCCAACTGTTCCCGCCGCCGTCCCCCGCCTTCACCCGCCTGTCGTCCTCCAGCTCCAGGAAGCGACCGTCGCTCACCCGCTCCAAGTCCGACATGAGCGACCGGTTCTCCCGGGCCGGGACGGAGCTGGAGCGCTTCTTCAACCTGTGCGGCCTGGACCCCTCGGACCTGCAGGAGCTGGGGGGCTCCAGCTCCGACATCGTGTCCCTCGCCCGCTTCCGCAGCGTGAGCGCGCCGGGGTCGGAGTGCGGCGGCTCCGAAGGTCAGGGCGACGGTGACGGCGAGGACGAGGTCGGAAAAGCCGTCGAGCACGTTCCTTACGGAGTCTCCGTGATCGAGAGGAACGCCCGCGTGATCAAGTGGCTTTATGGGATCCGGCAAGAGAAGGACTCGTCCACCAGGAGCACCAACCTTTAATCCTGGTGGTCCAGGATCTTCACGGTGCTGCAGTGAACCATGTCTGTCCTTCATTGACTTTAATTTAAATGAGATTCTTAAGATTCTTAAACGTTTTTTTTTTTTCCTCCATTTCCTGTCGTCGCTCTGTGAACATGAAACGTTGTGAATGTTTCTGTTCGACGGAGTCGGACGCGATATTTGTAGACTGACCTCAGACCTGTTTGTTTAAATAAATGGATGTAAACATTCAAACAAATGTCATGTCGTACTAGTTTAGCGACTCCTTGAGTCTGGACAGTTGTGTGTGTTTTTGTCGTCGTTGAATAGTATTGTTGAGTTGCTGTTTAGAATTGGATCAATCCAAGGAAACCATCGATACGATACGTATCAGGATACAGTTTATACATAATACAATCTATAGTGATACTGTAGGACCAAGAATATATCTGTAGTATTGTCGAGTACTTTGGTGAATTTACAGACCACATGACTCTTGACGAAGTCGTAACTACTTTTATTTGTTTTGTAATCAAAATATGTCCAAACATCACCTTTTAAAAGCAGCTGGAGTCAACTGTATCCTCTCATCCTCAGTCATTCCCAGTATCTTGCAGGATTTCATTGTTGTATAATTACTCTCCTGACTCAAATGTTAAAGTATCTCTCCGAGATGAAGTAAATCTCTCATCATGACCATGTTTTGTACTTATTACTTTATAAAGTTCTCCCCCGTATGAAATCTTGGCAAACGAGGGGTTACGAGAGCAGAGTCCATTATGACGTAATAATGGCTTCACTCCTCCTCCAGCCAGCTGTACTCAAGGCCCGCTTTGTTTATACAACAAGTCTCTTGACAAAGTTGTATCTGCTTTAATTTGTTCTGAAACCAGAATATTTCCAAACATCAGCTTTAAAAGCTGTTGAGGCCGACTAATGTATCCTCTCATCCTCAGTCATCGCCAGGATGTCGAGGGATTTAATTGTTCCTTTAGCTGTGAAGGACGTAATGACTGCTGCCATCTTGTGGCGGGAATTTTAATTGCAACAGGAACATGTACATGTTTAAAAAAACGTATTTGGTTTAATACACACTTTATTGAAATATAAACCAAAACATAAATGTGATTAAAATTTTGTTTCTCCAGTCAAAATATAAGAGATTCACTGACATTCCACAAGGGGTCGCTACCGCCTCATGAAGAGGTTTTACAGACGCAAGTTCACCAACGCAAAGTTGTGTTTTACTGTTTTGATTTATTATCTTGTTTATTGTTTTTTAATGTAAACATTTTAAAATGAATCTTATATTGACTCGATTCACGGTAATCTCTTTTAATGTTCATTTGTGTTTTTCCTAAGATTTTTAACTGGAAACATTTCTACTGGATATTGTAACTTTAACAATCATTGTAGAAGGATTTTTTTGTTTATTCATATTTGTCTAATACTGGAGTTGTTTTCCCGTCCAGGTCTAGACATATTTAGACTTTTTCCTTCACCAGAAAGTGATCGACTGCATTTTTATCTATTTTTAATTATTCCAGTTACATTTTCAGAAACTAGTCGTTTTAAGTCAAGAACTGAAAATCAAATTTTGGTTCCAAATTACCATCTGGATCCATAAATCACTTGAAGATTTTATCGGTAATTGTGGAGTAAAAGGAGGCCCAGTATTTTCTCCATTCCTCTCTCTGATGCGTTGAGCTCATTTTATTAATTATTCCAAAAAGTAAGTATCTCAATATTTAGCAGATGACTGCGCTCACTATTGCAAGATATACTCGCTTATAGAAGTTCCTATGATGCGAAATATCCTTTCAAAATTATGAATAATAGTTATATCTTTTGAATTTTTACTCGATATAACAACATTTGTAGCAAATTAATCCAAAGGCTAATTTTCAATCTTTAGCGCCCCCTCTTGAATCAGTGGGTAACTTCAGTAGGGGCTGAAGTAAAACTGGTTGAACCAGATTCTTCAGTGGATTAAGTCGAGAGAGACTCGGGGAGGAAGGAACGTTCGAGACGCATCCGAGGTTGGAAGACGCTTTATTTTTCTGGTGAAATGAAAACGATTTTCCAACTGGATCTGTCCACTGACGGTCAGCAGCTCCAGGTGAGGTCCGAACACTGATGCGCCACTTTCCTCGTGACCTCTGACCTTCCCTCTGATTCCCGTCAGGACAGCATCCCGCTGTTACGGAAGCTGAGCTACGCTGTTGGCGGAGTGCCGTACCAGATCACCACGGCGGCCATCGGTGTGTCTCTGCAGATCTTCCTGCTGGACGTCGTTCAGGTGATGAACTTCTTCAATAGTCCATGTGTCAAATATGTCTGAGTCCCTCCCAGGTATTTAATATCCATTGTTACTCTGAAACATACAGGTATTTACAAACCCTGAAATGCATTTACAAATTCTGAAAAGCAATTACAATTTCTGAAAAGCAATTACAAACTCTGAAACACATTTACAAACTGTGAAACTAATTTACAAACTCTACTTTTTTTTTTTACAAACTCTGAAACACATTTCTAAACCCTGAAAGGCATTTACAAACCCTGAAACTACAATTACAAACTCTGAAACACATTAACAAACTCTGAAACGCATTTACAAACCGTGAAACGCATTTACAAATTCTGAAAAGCAATTACAAACTGAAACACATTTACAAACCCTGAAAGGCATTTACAAACCCTGAAACTACAATTACAAACTCTGAAACACATTAACAAACTCTGAAACACATTTACAAACCGTGAAACGCATTTACAAATTCTGAAAAGCAATTACAAACTCTGAAACACATTTACAAACCCTGAAACTACAATTACAAACTCTGAAACACATTAACAAACTCTGAAACACATTTACAAACCGTGAAACGCATTTACAAATTCTGAAAAGCAATTACAAACTCTGAAACACATTTACAAACTCTGAAACGTATTTACAAATTCTAAAACACAATTACAAACTCTGAAACACAATTACAAACTCTGAAACACATTTACAAACTGTGAAACTAATTTACAAACTCTACTTTTTTTTTTTACAAACTCTGAAACACATTTCCAAACCCTGAAAGGCATTTACAAACCGTGAAACGCATTTACAAATTCTGAAAAGCAATTACAAACTCTGAAACACATTTACAAACCGTGAAACGCATTTACAAATTCTGAAAAGCAATTACAAACTCTGAAACACATTTACAAACCGTGAAACGCATTTACAAATTCTGAAAAGCAATTACAAACTCTGAAACACATTTACAAACTTTGAAACACATTTACAAACTCTGAAACACATTTACAAACTCTGAAACGAATTTACTAACTCTGAAACACATTTACAAACTTTGAAACACATTTACAAACTCTGAAACACATTTACAAACTTTGAAACACATTTACAAACTCTGAAACACATTTACAAACTCTGAAACACATTTACAAACTCTGAAACCAATTTACTAACTCTGAAACACATTTACAAACTTTGAAACACATTTACAAACTTTGAAACACATTTACAAACTTTGAAACACATTTACAAACTCTGAAACACATTTACAAACTCTGAAACGAATTTACAAACTCTGAAACACATTTACAAACTTTGAAACACATTTACAAACTTTGAAACACATTTACAAACTTTGAAACACATTTACAAACTCTGAAACACATTTACAAACTCTGAAACGAATTTACTAACTCTGAAACACATTTACAAACTCTGAAACACATTTACAAACTCTAAAACGCATTTATACACCCTGAAACAAATGTAGAAACTTTGAAAAACATGTACGAACTCTTAAAGAAAATGACAATTTTACTGAAAAAAGTCAAACTCTAAAACAAAATTACAAACTTTGAAACAAATTTACAAACTCTTAGTTAAATGTACAAACTCTGAAACAAATTAATACATTTTGTAAAAAACTGTAAAATAAATTTTACAAACACAAACACATTTACAAAACTCTGAAATGAAAATTTCCTAAAAATTAATATTCAATTAGTTCTAGGTCATTTTGTTTTGTACTTGTCCAACGATAACACCAGTTGACTTGAATGAAATCAACAGATGAATATTAACCACGACTATGATGGCGAGTATTATTTTGTACTGTTGGAGGCTCAAAACATCTGAATAATCTTTGAGTTGTCCTCGAATATCAAACGGTCAAAATCCAAATTCATCATTATTTTTACTGTATAATATGTGTGTCTTAAACACTGACATCTTTATTGGTCACAGTATCAGAAAACATTAACTTGTTTGGCCAGATTTGACTTCAACACCTGTACTAAAAATAAATGATGTGTTCAAATCCCAGCTGGAACCCTTCTACGTCTCCCTGGTTCTGTTCGTGAGCCGGGCCTGGGACGCGGCGACGGACCCTCTGGTGGGGTACCTGGTGAGCCGCAGCAGGTGGACCCCCGTCGGGAAGCTGACTCCATGGTCGGTGACGCCGGCAACACGCCATCACCCCGAGTTAGCATGTTTTTTTTGTCTCTTCTCTCGCCTTCCGGCCGTGAGTCGCTCCTCGTTTGTCACACAGGCTGGTTCTGTCCACGCCGCTCGCCGTCCTGTCGTATCTGCTGCTGTGGTTCTCGCCGCGAGGGACCCGGAGCGTGATCTGGTTCCTCACGGCCTCCTGTCTGTTCGAGACCGTCATGAGCGTAAGTCTGGTGGCGAGAACGTCCGGTCGACACGTCTGATGCTGCCTCCCTCAGTGCTACCATGTTCCGTATCTCACCCTCAACATGTGCCTGGGAGGAAATCAGAGGGAGAGGGACTCGGCCACAGCCTACAGTGAGTCTATTTATTTATTTAAAATAATTTAATTCAATAACTTCTATATTTAAAAAATGAATTTGTTTTAAATTAATAATTGAGTTAATTTTTAAAACTATATTTGTTTTATTTTGTTTTAATATTCATTTAAAATGTACAAATTTACTATACACGTATATTTTATATTTATATATTTCTTTAAATTGTAGCCTGTTTAACTTCATTGAAAGAAAGTAACTTTGAAATACATTTTTTAAATGAAAACGTATCTATTTTTATAAATAATTTGATTTATCATCTTCTATATTCAAAAGGTCGAATTTGTTTAGTGTTAAGTAATTGAATAACACTTTTTGAAAATGTTCTTAATCAATGTGTTTGTTTACAGATAGTTTGATATTCCAAGTCCAAAAATTACC
Source organism: Callionymus lyra (assembly GCF_982586985.1). Lineage (NCBI taxonomy): Eukaryota > Metazoa > Chordata > Actinopteri > Syngnathiformes > Callionymidae > Callionymus > Callionymus lyra. The sequence continues at coordinate 11,399,458 of NC_141836.1, read as the reverse complement.
AAATATTCTTTCTAAATTCTTATTTTTTATTCGTAGCCTTTTAAATGAAAGTAGTATCTGGTGACACTTTTATACCAACATTGATATATAGAATATATATATATATATAAGAATATGAATTTAGAAAAATGTTTATTATGTTGGTTTATTTTTTAATTATTGGAATAAGAATATCAAACACTGTTAAAAAAATATATATATATATACAGTATATATATATTTTATTATTAAAGATGTTTTAGATCATGTAATTCAATAATTTCTATATTGAAAGGTTGAATTTGTTTATGATTAAAATAAAAGAATCGATTATTTTCTTAATTAATTAGTTTGATATTCAGAAATAAAGTTTTTGAATTCAATCATAATGGAAAAAACAACATTATTTGGAAAATATTCCTTTTTTTTAATGTAATCATTTAAAAGACATATTCCACTTTTCAAAATACACTTTATTAGATTTAATAATTCAAAAATAATTATTCAATGCTTAAAAAAACATTTAAATCAATAAAAACATTATAAAAGTTTAATTCAACCATTGAATCCTCTGATGATCCTTGCAGGGATGAGTGTGGAGATGGTGTCCATGCTGCTGGCGTCGCTGATCCAGGGTCAGGTGGTGTCGGTGTACAACACAGAGAAGCAGGAGGTCTGCGAGGGACAACTGGTCCAGGAAGCTCCTCACGCCTCCTCGTCTCCTGCCGCTCTGAGAGAGACGGTAGTTTGAAGAAACGGGTTTTTACGCTGCATTGTGTGGTGAAGGTCTCAGGAGGGTTGTGTTACACTGTCATTAAGGGCTCAACGTCGGTGTGCGCTCACTTTAACTACACAAAAAATGTTGTGTACTGAGAGATATGGAATGAAGTACAAGTACAGTTGGACTACTAACCTTTCTGGTTGTTGAATCTGGCTAGCATTTTAGCACATTTACATTAGCATCTAAGCTAACAAGAATGTAAAGATTATAGTTTTTATGGAATCACTTTTTCCAGTATATTTAATGTTTTATTTATTTTTCTTTGTTTTTTAAGCATCTAATACTTTTTCAATACACGTTTTTTATTATTTGATTGCAAAAATGTGCATTTTTCTCTTCTAAATAATTTAATGGGAAAATGGAAACATTAAAATATATATTATAATTCCAATAATGAAAAAAAAAATCTATAAATTATTATTTTAATTATTTGTAGTCTTTAAAAGTCAATATAAAAATGTTCTGGTATAATAGTTCCACCCTTCCGTCTCTCATATTACGTTAAAATTAAATTAAAAATACTACAAATGACAAAATATTGAATTTAGAAAAGGTATTTTATAATTATTGGATTTGGAATATCGAACTCAATGTGTAAAAAGAAATTAATTCATTTTGAAAATATAACAATTTTGAAAGTTATATTATTTAAAAGAAAAGAATATTCAACATTTCAATATAATTATTTAATAAACACAATCTCAACTTTTAAATATAGAAATATTGTATTTCAATTGTTTCAATTTTTACGCAATTCTTGTAAAATAAGTTTCAATAAAGAACTAAAACTGATAAAACCTTTTGAAATTTGAAATGTTAAATTGAATAATTCAATATTCTGTTGAAAAACTAAACTTTTCTCAGCTTCTCTTCAACATTCATGACTTTTGAGTTCAAGTTTGACATTTCCAGCAAAAAGCCTTCCTGACCTCAGCGCTGGTCATCGGCGGCGTGATCTTCACCTGCGGCCTCGTCCTCTTCTTAGGGGTGAAGGAACACGCAGGTGAGTCTCTCTCAGGTGTTCAAGGTCAGGTCAGAGGTCACAGGCTGACCAACCCACTCATCATCTTAACTTATCTTTGTGTTTCTCAGCCCCGGTGGTGAGTGTGACGCAGCAGCGACTCTCCTATCCTGCGTCTCTGAGGATCATCTTCAGTCTGGTTCCATTCCAGCGGCTGCTCCTCGGATTCTTGTTCAGCAGCTTCGCCTTCCAGGTACGAGAACTTGATCGATGCTGGAACGTCATTCAAACACAAACATGCTGCTCGTGTAGAGATTCAATGCCATGAATTCATCATTAAATTCTCTTTTTTTTTTTTAGATGTCTTTGGGTAATTTCGCCTTATTTTGCAGTCATGCGGCTGAGCTCGGATCTCAGTTCCAGCACCTCCTGCTGGTGCTTCTGGTAATGATTTGATCTGACTGACAGAAATAAAACAGAAACTGCATTGACGAGATATTCCTAAAACGATCTTACATTGTGGGTTTAATAATTACAATTACAAATTTAGAACTGAAAAGTTTGATCAATTGTGTATCTACGGTGGCTGATAAGTTAGAAACAAATTTACAAGCAAAGAACAAAAATTGCTATTTCCTTAGTAAATTTAATTTCAGGAAAAAGTAAATTTGTTTATTTCCTGAAACACATTTACTATTTCCTGAAACAAATGAACTATTTCCTGAAACTTATTTATTATTTCCTGAAACAAATTTACTATTTCCTGAAATAAATGAACTATTTCCTGAAACTTATTTACTTTTTCCTCAAACAAATTAACTATTTCCTGAAATAAATTAACTATTTCCTGAAACAAATGAACTATTTCCTGAAACAAATGAACTATTTCCTGAAATAAATTAACTATTTCCTGAAACAAATGAACTATTTCCTGAAACAAATGAACTATTTCCTGAAACAAATGAACTATTTTCTGAAACAAATGAACTATTTCCTGAAACAAATTTACTATTTCCTGAAACTTATTTACTTTTTCCTGAAACAAATTAACTATTTCCTGAAACTTATTTACTATTTTCTGAAACTTATTTACTTTTTCCTGAAACAAATTAACTATTTCCTGAAACAAATTTACTATTTCCTGAAACTTATTTACTTTTTCCTGAAACAAATTAACTATTTCCTGAAACTTATTTACTATTTTCTGAAACTTATTTACTTTTTCCTGAAACAAATTAACTATTTCCTGAAACTTATTTACTATTTTCTGAAACATATTAACTATTTCCTGAAACAAAAGTACTATTTCCTGAAACAAATTAACTATTTCCTGAAACTTATTTACTATTTCCTGAAACATATTAACTATTTCCTGAAACAAAAGTACTATTTCCTGAAACAAATTTACTATTTTATTTGAAAATTTGGTTTTAGGAAATTGTCATTTTGTTTTTTTTAAATATGATTTTGTTTCAAGAACTTTGTAAATTAGTTTTTCAATTCTAGGTCATCATAAGAAAACTGTTAATATATATTAATATATAATTAAGCGATGAGAATGGTTTAAATAAAATAATAATTTGAAAACGACAAAAAATTAATAAATATGAGGAATTATTTCACAAGTGACAATATTTCAAGTACTTTAAAAACAATGTAAGAACGAAGAGACTTTCAATAAAAGCACATTTACAATGAATTTAGTTCGATTTGTGGGAGAATCATGAGCTCAGATCATTTAATTACAAACTTGTTACAATAAAGTAATCAGTATTTAAGATGATAACCCATGATTTTTATGATTTTAACGAAGATGATCGACTTCTAAGGAAGAATAATTGATCCATGAATCTATATTTAGACAAATCCATTCACTCAAGATAAAGTTTTTAATAATGTTATTATTGATTTATTTTTTCCGTGTAAAGTCAAGTCTTCATGTGTTCGTCTCGTAGGTTTCCGCCTCGGTGGCGGTTCCTCTCTGGCAACTGGTTCTCCTGAGGATCGGGAAGAAGTCCACGCTCCTCGTGGGACTATCTGTGAGGTTCGAGTCTGACGAGAGTGTGAGCGTCTGGCCTCACGCTCCTCCTGCTTCACAGATCTTCATCCCGGCGGCCATCGTCGTCGCCTGCGTTCCCGGCAGCCTGCCGGTTGCCATGACGATGTGCGTGTTGATGGGATTCAGCGTGGCGACCGTGTTCCTTCTGCCGTGGTGAGTCACCGTCGGTGGCGACTCTTGGTGGTCTTACTAAAATGTGTGAGTCAGGTCCATGCTCCCCGATGTCGTGGACCTCTTCTCCAGCCAACACCCCTCCGTCTCTCACCTGGAGCCCCTCTTCTTCTCCTGCTACCTCTTCTCCACCAAGCTGGTGGGAGGTCTCTCCATCGGCGTGTCCACCATGACCCTGCAGTGAGTCGAGGCTTCTGGTCCACGCTCGTGGTTCACTCACCGCCGTGTCGTTCTGTAGCTTCGTGGGTTACAAGGCCAATGATTGTCACCATGGCAACCAGGTGGCCACGGCGCTGACCGTGCTGTTCGCGCCGGTTCCCATCGTCCTGCTGCTCGTAGGAATGATCTTCTTCCATTTTTACGCCATCGATGAGAAACGTCTGAGCACACAGGAGTGAGTGATGGGGAAGATTATGGGATGTTTGTTGGCCGTCTCGTACGAATACCATCAGAATAATGAGTGGTTAAATTTAACAATTTGATTTTAATTGAAACGTTTGTTTTTAAAGCATATAATTGATTTATTTTTAATAGTTGAATTCAATATTGTCTTTATTGAACGTTTAATCTAATTCAATATTTTGTTTATTAAAAGCTTGAATATTTTCTTTATTTTTATGGAAACTTTTTATGAATTATTGGAATTAAAATATCAAACTCATTATATTTGAAAATAATCTTTTCTTTTTTTTGGTTGAATTATTAACCTATAAAACCTTAAAAATGGAGAAATTGCCAAACTTAATTATTCAATAAAGAAATCTAATAGAAATTATATCATTAAATCATAAAAATCCAATTAATCATTTATTTTAAATAAATATACATTTTTAATATATATGGAATTTCTTTTACACAAAGTGTGATGTTCTAATTCCAATAAATACATAAATACCTTCAATCATTTTTTTTTTATTATTCCTAGCCTTCTTCTAAAACTTTATTTACATTTTTTTTTTAATATAAATTTAATGTTAATGTAAATTAATGATTAAAAAAATCATCAGATATGTATTAAAAACCTACACGTTAAAAAATGTTAGATTTAGGATATTTATTTTCTAATTCATTAGAATTAAATGACTATGTGTAAAATAAAATGAATAAACAATTATTTATTTATTTTAATTAAATTAAAAACAAATTGAATATAATTGAAATGCTTTCAAAATAATTGATTAGATCATTTTAATAGAAATATACTTAAAAACACAAGTTTAATAAAAAATAAATCATCATTTGAAATGTCACTAATATACTTGCAAAAAGGTAATATCTCAGCAGTAATGACATCATTATTACCTTCCAACAGACCAGAAGATTCACTGACATCATCGGACCAGAGGGAGATTTCAAGGACGAACTCCTGCTCAGTTGAAGCGTCTGAGATGCTGCAGACGATGAGGTCACATGACTCTCACAGCCTCAGATCCCAGAAGAGTTCGGGAAAGACCAGCAGGTGTAATAAGTCCGTGGATCAGAACCTTCATCGCCTCCTGACAGTTGGTGACAGAGAGTCTGGTGGTTCCACAGAAGAGTCCAAGAAAAGATCCCAAGTCTCCTGGGTTTAGTTGAATAACACAAACAAACAAAAAATTGAATATTTAAAAATGAATGATTTGTTTTACTCTTTGGGTTTTGTATTGTTATTACAATAATTCAAATATAAACGTTCTAAATTTAATATATTTTAACGTAAAGCTTTTTAAATTAGACAGAAAATGTAGCCACCAGACAATATTTAATATTAAAGGCTACAATAAAAAATAAAAACTGAATTTAGACCATTTATTTTTCAATTATTGTAATAATAATAATTAACAAAATCAAAGTGTAAAATAAATATTCGATTTTCCAAGTATTTAAAGAATTTGATTTAATCTGAAAATAAATGTTTATTTTCTATATTTTCTCCTGGTAATATTTTTTTTGACTTGGGAATGTATGCTCCCTACTTGTCATGTGGGTTCATTTTTTATTTATTGTGTGTGTGTGTGTGTGTGTGTGTGTGTGTGTGTGTGTGTGTGTGTGTGTGTGTGTGTGTGTGTGTGTGTGTGTGTGTGTGTGTGTGTGTGTGTGTGTGTGTGTGTGTGTGTGTGTGTGTGTGTGTGTGTGTGTGTGTGTGTGTGTGTGTGTGTGTGTGTGTGTGTGTGTGTGTGTGTGTGTGTGTGTGTGTGTGTGTGTGTGTGTGTGTGTGTGTGTGTGTGTGTGTGTGTGTGTGTGTGTGTGTGTGTGTGTGTGTGTGTGTGTGTGTGTGTGGGTACATGTATATACATGTATATATAATTTCCAATTTGGCTTAATTTTAGGTCATGATGTTCACTTAAAGAAAATGTAAAAAATTAAATTCTAAAAACCCTGCAAAGCTTCAAAACAGTATATGAATAAAACAAATGTATCATTCAGAATTCATATGCTTTAATACTTTGATATTATCATGTGAAGTATATTTAAAAGTTAAATGCAAAGTGAAAACGTCACCACATGTTTGTAGAAAGATCAATGTGTGATCATGACAATCAAGGGAAATGTTTTCCCCAATAAAACCACATGTAAAAAGATTTAAAATAAAGTTTTTATTAAGTTTCTCATCGACGGTTGACTCCAGCGAGAGCCGCTGCTGTGGTTGCAGCGTCACCGCATCCATGCCCTTCCCTGCTGCCCTCACCAGCTTCCGCTCACTTCGGACGGTGATCGTCTCACACCGAGGAGTGACATGGGCTTCGAGATCGAGACCATAACTCCCGGGGACGGTAAGAAACAAACAAATCTTCCACCATCTTCTCAAATATCTTCCCTTTTTCCCCATTTTGACCTGATGTTCGATCCCCATGGTCAGGGAGGACATTCCCAAAGAAGGGGCAGCGAGTAGTTGTCCACTATATCGGTGAGTACTTGTTCCAATGAAGTCCCTCAGACTTTGAAGTATTTAAACTTTTATTTAATATTAACTTTTGCAACACTTTTAAGACGATATTTGCGTCACGTGTGCGACGACTGCTGGGTGGTCGCGTATGTTAGCATTGCTGCTAACATGACTATATTCCTCAGTCAAAGTTGTATTTTCAAATCTCGTCATGCATGTTTTGCTCATGAACCCAAATATAATGTTAATATGTTTGTTTATGCAGAGTTTGGTTGAATGTTTTGGAACTAACATGCTAAGCTTTAGCAAACATTAGCTCGGCCTTGTGATGCTAGTCGGCTAACTTTGCCCGAGCATCGTTTGTTGCCCAAACTGACTAATGCTTGTGTTTTATAAATAACAAAACTTATCGTTGACGACACTGTAGTTAATATTAGTTTGTGCTGACCTCTGATCTACCGTTTTTTTTCACTGCCCAACACACTAAAAAAAGACCTGCGCGTCTATTTCTGAACCTACGGTATAAATCAGGCCCTCATGAGGTTAAAGATCACGTTTAAAATGTGTTTTATTTTAATGAGTAATTACTTGTTTTACTCTAAATTGCACTTTAGGGTTTTTGTCATTTTTGTGAGTATTTATCGCCTGTGAAAGAAGATTTAAGTGTATATGAAAATATATTTATTTTAAATAATAATACAAGTTGTAATACAATCAAATGATTATTATAGCATATTAAGCTTATTTATTATATTTTTTGGTGTAATTTTTCCCATTATAGCCTCTATTTTGGGGAAAAAAATGTGGCACTGTAGATAAAAGTGCCTGTAATTATTGTTGTCAAGCAAAGAATCAACAATAATAACATGCTGTGTATTTTTAAATGAAATAGATCTTATATAATCTATATATATAAAAAGATTCCACTTATGAATACTTGATTTAAGATGTACCTTTGAAGATATACATTTTTTTTGACAAATTAGCAATGATTCAAATATTTAAAATAAATAAAAAAACACTAAGAATTGTGATAATTATTGCTATAACGAAAAACCTATAAACTCTTTCCCTTTGATTGGTTTAAAAGTACTTCATGTCAAATACAACACATACTAAAATCCTTTAAAGGTTAGTAAAACAAATTCCACTATTTTGTTTTTCATGATGACCTTGACTACTATTGTTGTGAGGTTTTTTTGTGCAGATTTTACCTTAGATCACATGAGAAAAGTATAATTCTGTGACTCTACGTGGGAAGTTAATTGATACTGGATTCTCTTTTCTTAGGAACACTATCCGACGGAAAGGTGTTTGACTCGTCCAGGTCCAGAGGAAAACCCTTCAAATTCAAGATCGGGCATCAGGAAGTGATCCGTGGCTGGGAGGAAGGAGTGACCCAGGTAAAGAGACATTGATCAACCCGCCATCGGCTGGTTAAGTTCAGCTCTGTCACCTTCAGATGAGTCTAGGTCAGCGAGCCAAGCTGATCTGCACACCAGACTTCGCCTACGGCTCTAAAGGACACCCGGGCATCATACCCCCCAACGCCACGCTGACCTTCGATGTGGAGCTGCTGAGTCTAGAAGCCTGAAACTGCACTTACTTTGCTAACTTCACTCAGATTTTCAGGGTGAGTCGAATCCTTGCTTCACACTTTCATTAGATTAAAGTGTTAAGTGACTTATTTTACTGCTCAAATTTTCATAAATGATCTCATTTATGCATTTATTTTAATGCCTTTGAGGTAGTGGTGTATATAGGCAAGAATCTGGTGATACGATGCATATCAAGATACAGGAAAAACGATACGATATAAATTGTCATTACTGTAGTAACAAGAATATATTTGTAGTATTGTCGAGTACTTGACTCTGGTGTTGCAGAATTTTCAGACAACATGACATGAAGTCGTTACTACTTTCATTTGTTTTTAAACCAAAATATGTCCAAACATCATCCGTAAAAGCTGCATGACTAGACTGTATCCTCTCATCCTTAGTCATTGCCGGGATCCCACGGGAAAGTAATGACGGCTGCCATCCAGTGGCTGGAAGTTTATTTGCAACAAAAAATAAATATTGTGAATATTTGCAAGTTAATTGTAAATATAAAATCTATTATGATTATTTTATTTCATACAAACTTTATAAAACTGACTATAATAAAAAAAAAATCCAAAATATATTTAAAAAATGTTTTTGAAATACAGCATTAAAAGCTACTGGACTCGAATGTATCCTCTTGTCCTTAGTCATCGCTGGGATTTCATTGTTGACTGCTGCCATCTGGTGGCTGGAAGTTTATTGCAACACAGAAGTGAACAAACATGTCAATTCTTAATAAGTAAAATATTTGTTATTAGTTTAATATTTTTTCCACACTTTATTGAAACCATAAAATAACTATGAGGGAAAAAAAAGAAAACAAAAACTGAAATACATGGCGTTGCCTGTTGAGATACAAAAGTGGGGAAAGTCCGAAAACATGGAATGTTATTTAAGGATATTTAAAAGGCTCTAACTCGATTGATATTTGAGATATAAAGGTATTATATAGTTTTAAACCTTCTTGAAATAAGACTAAATATTAGTGAGCAGTTGGTGCACACGTCGTTTTATGCCTTTTTGGCCTTTACGGAAAAATTAATTGTAAATGATTTAAGAGTCAAATAAAAGCTTTTATGTTGAATATGTTTTTCCTTTTGAATATTGATATTTTCTTACACACCTAGTTTGAGGTATTTGTTGTTGTGTCAAGATATAATTTCTCACTTGTTCTCGTGGTATGTTTGAAAACCGCTCGTGCCCTGATTGTGTCGACCTTTGACCGCAGGTCGACGCTTATCCAGGTGACGTGGAAAAGAAAAAAAACCTGCCGGTGACTCCTGCATAGGACCTAATGTCTAGAGATGCTCCTTTGATATCCAGGTGTTTTATCATCGTTTCTTTGACCCTCGTCCTCCCATGAGTTTTTTTATCTGCGTCAAAGTGCTTTTTTTTCCGTCAGGATTTTAACATGTCATAAATGCTCAGTCGGCGTCTTTTCAAAATGTCTTTATTGCGGGTATTGAATCCTCTCGACTTAAACATCGAGAAATAGTTTGTACCTTTTTTTTTTTTGTGATCGAAGCTTGTGCTGTTGCTGAGGAAAACTAAATTTACAGACGTTCTCCTTCATCAACCGGTTATTAATTTATAAAGAGAAAAAAAGGATTCAATCACTCGAAACGTGTTTTAAAATATGTCGGAAGGAACGACGGAGAGTTTTTATGGTGGGAAAGTATTTGCGGCTCCTGTTGTGTACCAGGAGGTGTGTGTGTTACAAAGCTGTGTGATTCGCTCTTGACATTAAAAGAGTCATTTTAACACCAAACGCTGTCGCCCACGATTGTGACGAACACACCGGTGACGATCCAACAAAGAGACCTTCAATTTATTGTGCAATATTTGGTTCTTTTTTGTGCAATTTAGCAAGAATTATACATGAATATTCACCGTCGTTGTTGATCGCAGGCCATGTTGAAACTCACAAACATGAAATGATAAAATCGGATTCAATCTCTCGTCGGAAATAACTTTACATTCTCTGATGCTCGTGGATCAAACATGCGTCGCTTGAGAGTTTGTTTCTTAATCTAAAGTTCTTTCTATCTGGTGAAAAGATGTGATTTTTTTATGTTCCTTCCATCAAAAACTTTAACAGGAAGTGACTTAAGCGTCTTTATATTTATGGGTCAATGGTTGAAAACATGATAAAGTGCAACAGCAACATGTAACAATCAATTCTACCACTTGATTCGTTTTTTTCTTCAGTCAAAATCCGGGGTTTTCGACCAAAGATAACTTTTGATTCAGTCTTTTTTCTTTAAACCAAATGAAATTGTACAAAGAGAATATAGTATGGAAGTATAACAGTGCCATTCAAATATTCAAAGGTTTATTCCAACATTTAAAATGTTTTTTTTAATATAATTTAATTAAAAAAATACAAATCTTTTCAAACTGAAATTTTTTACACGTAGTTTGATATTCAAATTCCATTATATGATTTATATATTTTTTCAAAACTTTTTAATTCGTAGCCTGTTAAATTAAATAGAAAGATGTTATCTTAGTGCCATCTTACCAGACTAAACCAATCGAGCACCGACTTTCAAAACTGCAATTGGTTGCAAACTGCTGAAATCTTACCGGTGCTTCTACTTCGTCACATGATCGTCTGCGCGTCACATGATTGGCTGAGAGTTCGATCAATTTGCTCTGTAATCCTTTGGTATGGTCTGGCGGCACTATTATACATAACATTATTTACATTGAATTTAAAACGCTATAAATAAAAAAATAATGAATAGAGAAAAGTATTTTTTTTAATTGTTAGAATTAGAATATCAAACTCTATGTATAAAACAAAATGTAGTCATTTTGAAAATATTCAATTTTATACCAATTTTAGTTTTTTCATGGCACTAATATACTTCTATAATATAACCTCACGCAGCTTTGAGACCCCTGCCCTTAATCCACTGATCCGCTGTAAAGTCTAAACGACTGACTGCATATTGATTAGGTCCTTTCGAAGTCATGTGACATGATGTGTGACTGTCATGCAGTGGCAGCAAGTAAATTCAAAGTCGCTTATTTTAGAATCCCTGTTGGCTTCAAAAAAAAAATCAAAGGGAAAGGAACTGCAGCGAAGTCCGTCACCTGATAAAAGTCCCGGATGGACTCCTTGGGACTCAGAGGTCGGTTCCTCCTCCTCCTCCGCCGACGTCGGGGGGCCGGCGTCCTCTCCCGGCGCCCTGGCGTCGGATGGAGTGCAGGGCCACGGCGCAGCAGCCCCTCAGCAGCGAGCCGATGTGGCACACGGGCATGATGTCTCGCGGCGCCCCCCGGCAGATCCACGCCATCGTCGGCATCATCGGCACGGCCACGGCCAGCAGGTCCACCAGGAAGTAGCGGCTCCAGTGGTACCTCTGCGGAGGATGCGCCGCGTCGACTTCCTCCTCCTCCTCCTCCACCTCCACGACCGTGGCTTCCTGCATCGCCGGGAGGGGGGTGGGCTGCCTTGAGAGGGGCTCGGGACTTTTAAGTGCAGACTGTTCCGGGGGAGACAAGAGGGGTAAAGACAAGGTGGGTCGGTCCGGTTCCGACGGGCTGACGTCCACCGCCGTGGAGGAGATGACGCTGAGCTCTTCGGTGTCCTCTCCGAGCCACGCCATGGTGGGGCTGCAGGCCTGAGAGCGCACCTCCGGCTTCTTCGCCTTCGGGGTCGGGACCGGCTCGCTGGTTGGGTGCGGCTCCTCCTGAGGCAGGTGCAGGAACAGGTGATGATGCGGGAGGTAGCTGTGGCCGCCGCACCCGTAGCCGCTGCTGAGGGAGTGGCATGAGTGCGAGAGCGGCGGCGCCGACCCACCGCCGCCGCCACACACCCGGTCGCAGGTGAAGGAGCGCGACAACGACAGGGGGCTTCTGACGTGGCCCTGTTTGTCGGGCAGCAGCGCCGGGTCCAGGAGGAGGTGGTGGTGAGCGGGGCGGCCCGGCTCGTTCGGGCCGCGCTCCAGCTGCAGCGCCTCGCTGCTCAGGCGGCTGTGAGCGGCGGCGTTGCGGCTCAGCGTGCTGGCGGGGGAGCAGCCGCACGAGCGGGACTTGCCCCTGGTCTCCTGCGAGGAGGGTCTCGGGTCGTGCTGGTCGTGCGCCCCGGACTTCACCGACTCCACCACCTCCTGAAGGTGGAGGATTTCTTTGCGGGCCTCCTTCAGGGCCAGCTGGGCTTCGAGGCGTTGACATTCTTCCACGATCCAGTCCTCCTGCATCTTGTACAGCTGAGTCCTCAGGTCGTCTATTTCACAGTCTCTGGAGTCAGAGGAGTTGATGTTGTTTACAGCTTTATTATCTTCGCATAGGAGTTTATCATCTGCATATTGAATTATTTTGACGTGTTAAATAAAAATTTATTTAGGTTCTGTTCTAAATAACTCTGGATTTGAAAAATGTAATTAGAATATAGGTTAAATAATTGAGTGATTATTACAGGTTTAACTCTTACGTTATCTCAGGGTCAACGTGACCCGAAGGCCCAAAAACAAATGTGTTTGTGGGATCCCTTGTGTAGTCTCTGGAGTCAAGGCTTTCTTAAATGCATATGCAGTGACTGAGGTCATTCACTTTCAATCTGAGACAACGCAAGGGATACCTTGAACACATTTGTTTTTGGGCCATTAGGTTAGGTATAACTTTATTGATCTCAGGAGGTCTTCAGGAGGAAATTATTTTTTTCCAACTAGCCACAGCAAATACAGCAATTTTTCATAAAAAATACAGTAAATCAAAATAAAATAAGAACAAGAACAAAGAGAAATAAAGGGTCACCTTGACCCTGAGATAACACAAGGATTAAAAATCTGGATTTGATAAATTAAATTTCAATATAGGTATGAAAGGTAAAGGTAAAACTTTATTGATCCCTCAGGAGGTCCCTTTCGGGATTTATTTTTATTTTTTATTAATCTTAAATTGCATTTCTAGTTCAGTTAACCAATCGGAAATTAGGTTATCATCTGCATATTGAATGATTTTGACAAATTTTAAAATGAAAATGTATTTTGGTTGTGTTTCAAAATCATTTTGAATTGAAAAAACTAAATTACAATTTATCTGTTATCTGTTTTATCTGCTTTTCTAGTTGAGTCAACTAAACGTTTAAGTCGGTGGTGAAACGAGTCCTCTCTGTGTAAAGGTCAAAAGTTCACCTGTGTTGTAACCTCTCCACGTTCTCCCTCAGCCTGGCCCTCAGGTGTCGTATACACACTTCCTTCTGCTGCAGCGGGGTGAGGTATTGCTCCGGGGTTGGGGGTCTGATTCCATGGTTGTCGCTGCAAATGGTGTGTTTGGCCTGACGCCTGCAACGACACGAAAGACACGAATTTACTCCGGTGCAAAACCCATGAATAATTAAAGCGAGTGGTCCAAAAATGGCGGATTAAATATTCACTTCCTTGTAGTCCAAAGTTATCACGATATCAAAATGTTTTATGTATTGAAAGATAACTGAAATCAGAAAAAAGGCTTTCTTGGCCAAATATATTAACAATATAATTGGAAGTTTACTCTGGCTGTTTGGTTCAAATATCGATTGTCGACAGAAGACTTTTCCAAAACACATTCCCCTGACTTTAGAACCATAAAACACAAGCTATAAAATATGCATGACTTTGACATGTGCGCTGATGCGTTTTTAAAGAAGTAGCTCGTCGTGGAAATGTACTCTATGTAACCTCTATAGGATTTAAACAACTTTTACTCAGATTAACGAGTGAAGAATTGATACTTTTGTACCTGGGAGTCGTGGGGAACATCCTGGATGTCGGGCAACCCTCCGCCGCTTTGACCCGGCTGGTGTACATGCTGGTGCTGTCATTGTGGGCCAGACGTCCACTCGTTCCCACTGAACACCTGATAAAGTAAGTCAGGTAAATGTGGGTCTCCATGGTTACTGGCAAATGTGAGAAGAATTGAGCGTACCTGCGCTGGTTGGTGGTGGGCCGGCGACTCGGGGTGAGAGACATGGATGTGCTGGTGACCTCCTCGGCTCGGAGAAGGATGCTAGGAGTCCTCACACTGTGGCTTTAGAGGAACACAACATTTTTCTGATGAAACATCGGTAACCAGAGTTGTTAAATTTAACATTGCAAATGCTGAAACTTTACCTTTTTATTTTCATTTAAACTCTTCTTCCAGCATTTAATTATATATATATATTTTAATAATTAAATCCAATGATTTCTATTTTGAGTTTAAAAAAAATATAAAAAATTGGATCAACAAGTTCGAGTGTGGATCCATATTTCAAACATAGTTTGGTATTTCTATATTTAAAGGTTGAATTTCCTTTTTTGAATAATTGAATAAAAGCATTTCTACATTTACAGGTTAAGTTGTTTTTATTTAATTAAATTCGAATATTTTCATGAATTTTTTTTTACATCCAGTTTGTTATTCTATTTCGAATAATTAAAAGAAGATCATTTTAAATTCATAGCTATTAAAATTCAATATAAAATGTATGTATAATAGTGCCACCATGATTGGCTGATTTATATCGAATCTATAGTATATTTATAAATTAAATAATTGGTATAATAAAAACTAACTGTAAAAAAAAAAAATATATTTGAATAATAATCACACTTTGAATTTAAATGATTAAAAAACAAATTCGATTTTTCAACAAAAACTAATTTAACCTTTAAATAATGAAATAATTTAATTAATTTCTTTAAAAAAAATATATAATTCACTGCTTAGGAAAACTTTTTTTTTTCAATAAACAAAGTTTTCAGATTAGCAATTTTTTTTAAACCCTTCGATAAACGATCTCCATGACTTTCCAGATAAATGTATATATTCGTAGTAAAAACATTTGCAAATTTATTTCAAATGTAATAATCAGGTTTGTGGATTAATTAAAGAACTTAAACCAGTAGATTGACCCAAATACTTACCATCCGAACCAAAGAATTACACAAAAAAAAAAATCAATGCGTGAAGGTGAAAAATGTCAAGAATTAATTGAATTGTTCCCCGCGGGCTGCCGTAGAAACTTCTAACGAATGGCGAGCACGACAGTCACGATGAGCTGCACACAGTCAGTGTCACACACTCGAATCTGGGACACTCGGATCCGCGCAACAGGTGTTTTTTAGTGCGTAACTGCTGAGAAATACGCAGTATCTTACGTAAGTGTCGGCGCGTGGATCATGAGAAGAACTGCTCATCCTTCAGAGGATGCTGCGTCCTTGCGGGAATAATCGTCAAACCATCTGCCCCCCAAAAAACAAACGGATATAAATAAACCCAGATTAACGACGACGTAGATCACATCCGGTGTTTTTTTTTTTTTTTTTTTTAAAGGTTGTGTCACGTGAGACAAAACAAGGAGAAAATACAAACTTAAGATAAAAAAATAATGTTGCGTAATAAATCCGTGGTAAATAAAAAAAAAATGACAGTTCGGTTCTGAACAAATGAAGCTTTGACCCATAAGTACTGACGTGGATCCACCTACCATGTTCGCAGGTGTCAGGAGGGAAGGAGGAAGGTCCGGTGGCGGCAGAGAGGAGAGGAGCCGCCGGTGCTGATGAGACTCCATCCTGCATCCATGAAAACACAAGATGACGTGACTGCGGTCCTCCGGGCCTCCGCGGGCGACAGAGGGCGCTGTTGCGCGCGTGGAAGGGGGATTTATAGAGCATGACGAAGCAGCTCGTATTGACAGGTGAATTAATGTTTTTTTTTAAATATACAGTTTTAGTTTTATGAGTTTATTTCACATGCATTTATCTTGAAGTTTGTTTCCAACTTTATTTTAAAACTTTTTTTTCTACATATAAAACAAATAAAAAATAAATCCAACTAAAAGGGAAAAATAGTAGTTAAAAAAATAGTTGGATGAAGTAAAACTTCGTACCCCTTAAAAGAAATGTCAGTTTGTAGCAAATTGACACTTTTAGATATTCATAAAAATACACAATATATTTGCATTTATAGCAACAATAACATGCATATTTTCTCGTATTATCTATTTTACACAATATAACAACAAAATATTTTTTATATATTTGGTTGGTTTCGTCAATGATTCACTCCCCAATGTATTTAGTATGTTCACATTTACAACATTTACAACATTGTTGTGTTATCAGTTTTATCTTGATCCTTAAAGTATATACTTTATTGAATATTGTTTTGATTGTTTAATCGCTTTGTGACCCTGGTCTGGAAAAGCGCTATACAAATATAAATTACTTACTTACTTACTTACATTTAAGTTATAATTAATTGACAGTTTTTTTTTTATAAGCCTTTTATTTGATAATTAAAATTAATATATGTATTTATTAATTCATTCATGTTTTACCTTCGCCAGTAAGTTAAAAAAAAAGTGATCAATAATATACAAGAAAGAAAAGGATAAAAGTATGATTATGTAGTGATGCAGTTCATATATTGATACATAGATTGATTTAAAAACTTTTTTTTTTACATGACGAGACGAACATAATACTGAATGTATAATACTAATGCTAATACTCACTCTGGAATAAAAAAAATATATCATTTGATTTAATAATTGTATTTATTAACAATTTATTTTACATGAACTGAATCAATTAATTGTATATCTTAGCTCATTAAATATATGTAATATATATGACACATATAAATGTAAGCCGTAAACATTTCCTCATGGAACAAAAAAACATCAGCGAACTTCAAGAAAGAACAATAATTTAACGAATAACAACAGAGCGACGGACAAAAAAACTTCAGAAATGGAAGAACTTTGGTCCCGGTGTGACCTGGATGTCCCTGTACGGAGCCTTCTGGTGCAGCTGGACCACCTCCTGCTTCTGGAGCACCAGCAGACTCGAGAAGACGTTGGCCGCCTGCGAGCGATCGCTCTCGGCACAGAGCGCCCTCACGCTGAAGGAGGTGTCACTGCAGCTCTGAGACACAAGAATTCAATTTGAGTTGTTTTCTATTTCAACAATTCTCCACAGATTTATGTGGAAAAGATGAATCGTGTTTTTTAAAGTTCCTACTTTGAGGAGTTGATGAAGCTTCTTTGCTCTCCTGCTCATTCTTCCCTCCTCCAAGTCTTGGCTGTTCATTGCCGAGCGCTGGAGATAAAAGAGAGCGTTTTTTTTTTCCAGGCGGATCTCAGAGCAGACAAAATGAACAAAGCGCTCGCCATCTGTCTTCACTCCCCACAGTCGTCGGCCATATTTACCGCCTCTTGTTAGCCAAGAGTGATTTCAAAGTGTTGAATTTTTACCTGAGTGGTTTGAGTGTTGGCAGACGGATGGACGAAAAGAGAGTCTTCTGATGGAAGTTCTGGCAGAGTGAAGTCTGACCTGTACTCGTCCTGGCGGCGGCGGATATACGTGTAAAATGACTTCATCTCCGTCTACTGTAAATGTGTTTTTTTACTTGTACGTGCTCGTCCGTCGCAGATCTGTCGACTGTGAGATCAGGCGATAACTCGTGGATGTTTGATCCATTAAGACGGGGAGATGGTTCCTCCAGACCGGTGAGGTCACTTGTATCTGCTCCAGCATGAAGAATACTTTACATTAAAAGGTCGATTTAAACGCAGGTTTTCTTTTAAACTCAGGATACCCTTGAGTTCCTCCTGTCGCATCTTCTCAACCTCCAGACTCACGTCGAGAGGCCTCAGAATCAGACTCGTGGAAAAAAGCTGTTGTAGGGGAAACATGAGGTTTTGATTGATGAGAGCGGACTTTAATATCCTCGCGTGCCACGGTTTGTTTATACCTCCTGTATCTGAGGGGAGATGACAGCCGTGCACATCTGCGAGAAGAGCTTGTCGGCGCCGCCGCTCTCCTTCCACCGCAGGAGAGCCCTGGTGGGCGGGGCCATGTCCAGCGAGGTGACCAGGTCCGAGTAGTCCGTGATCTGGTTTTTGATGATTTTGCTGCTGAGCTCCGTCACTCTGTCGACTCCTAACTTGTTCTTTCGCTTCAACCTCTTCCTCCGCTCCACGGTCTCTGAAAGAAACACAGATTTTCAAGTACAATCCATTTACAACTATTGTTTTTATTGTCGATCAAATGGACTCAAAAACAATCTATTTTCAGGCATCTTTCCATTTCTACAGCTCAAAATTTAAGACTTTGTAATGCCATATAAAATGAATATTTAGGACCAACTGGACAATAAATTAAAATTGAATAAACACAAATAAAACCTTTAGAAAAGACTTAAACTCTAGAAAATGTATGTTGTAGAAAATGTTTTTCGTGATTAAAGACATAAAAGAAAATAGTCAATCTCTTAATTATTTAAACAAAGAAATAGGAAATTTGCCTTTTTATTTAACATTATAAACTAAAGTAAAAATCTTGATCATCTTGTGTTCGCATTTCTAAGATTTTTTTAAATTTTATTTACAATTTTTAATGCCATTTAAAGCCTTATTTTTAAGCCTTTTAGACTTTTTAAGGATCTGTGGGAATCTTGTTCTCCCTCTAATCATATGTAACATTGAGTCGTTAACTGTTTGGTCTTTATATAGCAAAGAAAATTCAAAATGCAATTCAAAGATAAAGTTTGGATAAAAAAAGACAGAATATTCATACCGGTAACTAATACTGGTTCAAGGGCGAGGGTCTCGTTGATCGTAGCTTCCATTGGTTCTTCTTGGTCTGCAAAGTCCATCATTAGTTTTCAAACTTTACTGGATTAGAAAAATGTCTTAGTCAGCAACTTTTAGTTGTTTATTTTTACCTTGCGTCTCATTGAGCAAAGAGGTTTTTGAATCTTGGTTCGATGCTTCCTTCCGCAGGTCTGATAACGTGTGGTCGCTCCAGTTGAGAAAGTCTACAGGAACAAGAAAAAACTGGTTTAGAGCGACAGCTCTGCTTCACCGACATCGAGAGAAGACAAGGATGGATACCGAGGAGGTCGAGTCCTCGACCCTCGTCGCCGAAAGAATCCCCTTCATGAGCCAGACTCTGGAAGCTGATGTCCAGCACCGTCGGCTCGGCCTGAGGCGCGTCAACTACGGAACAGACCAGAAGACTTTATAGCTGTCGACGCTTGTTTACCAAACAGGAAGTAGAATTTGTCTGATTTTTATGTTGTCTTTTCATTCTTTGAGGCTTAATTTATCTTAATTATCTCTTGTGTTTCTTCTTCTTAACAAAACAAATTACAGTTTTACTCTAATTGTCGACATTCATTCCTGTTCCTTATCTTATCTTAAACACTGTCAGGTTTGATTCAACTATGAAGAAAACAAAATTAAATTGTGTGAAATGCAAAATGTTACTTTTTTAAGTGTAAAGATGTACAAAAACAACAACTAGGTAACCAAGGAAGTTTAAAGCAAAATCAAATCTCTGCTTTTACTTACAGTACAAAAACACAATATCAACATGGCCACAAAAAATGTAACTTAAAAAATATGAGTGACACAGAATTTAAGGGAACTTAAACTATTTAAAGAAATATGGTTTTGAAAATGACTATTAACGGTGCAGGCTTTAACTAGATGTAAATGTGGAAGTTAATATTCCAACCTCTGATTATACTTTGGAGTTTTCACTATCATTGATGCATAAATTACTGAATAAACATGAACATTAATCTACCTTGATGTCATGACACTTGCAGATTAAATTTCCAGGATCATCCTCTACAGAGCTGCACTTATTTATGAGACAATAGCAAATAAACAATATATTGTAAGATGATCTTAAGCTGTTTATCTTAATTTACTTCATAATTGTTCACAACCATTATTCAGTATAACAACAAATAGTTAATTAGTATTAAAATACACATGAAAAATTGGTTTTGGAAGTCAAAGAGAACATACTAGGGCACAACATTCATCATTGTTCTTACCAGAAATCGTACAGTTTAGGAAACTGTTTCCAAAATCTTCTTTCAACGTGATTTCCTCGACTCTACTCTGGTTGAGCGAGAAGTGGTCCAAGGCGTCGAAGTCACTTTGCAACCACAGGGAGAAAGACTCAGATTTATAGATGTACGTTAAGTAAAAACCACACACAGTAAATATTGATCCACGATATGATACGAGTACCTGAGCTGCGGCAGTGGGTGATCAAATGAAGTGAAGTCTTCGATCAGAGTGATGGCTTTCGCGGTCGCTTCCAGAGCATCCTTCGGTAGATCCGTCAAGTCTGATGACGACAATTTCAAGTTGAAATATCTACTAAAACGATCTTGAATCAGTCATTTATATCGCAGTTACCTGGACGGAAGGTAACGTTGATTTTCAAAAAGGCATCGTTGCAGTCTTCAAGTAGATATTTGGCTTTTCTAGAGAAAATGCGCACCACGCCGAGCAGTAGGTGTCCGAATGTTCTCAGTCCGATATTGATCTTGTCATAAAAAAAAGATGTTAATGAATATTTTGTCGTTATGTTTTTGTTGACCCACCTCGGGAGACATTATTTCTCGGACGATGGACTCCAGATTGCATTCGAACACGTGCGTCTTGGTGAGTTTTCTCTCCCAGTGAGCCGCCAGCCAGATTTTGGCCAAAGAGCCTCGTTTGGAGATGAAGAGGTTGATGAAGAAAACCATCTGTTTTTTAAAAAAAATAAATAAAGAATTTAAATTGAATCGAACAAAGAACAGGATAAAATAGGATAAAATCTGACACTTTACAAATGTCATCCTTGATCAATAACGAAGTATTTTCTCTTGTATTTCTTTAAAAATAATAATAATAATAATAATAATAATAGTCGCATGGAGGCTCCGAGGCCACGCCCACTTTGCGACACTGTTTGTCCACGCTGTGTGAAGATTCAACCCTTTTATACTATTACTAGTCAACTTTTTTACATTTACTAGTTAAAATTAACCAACCATTGACTAGTTTGGCATCTCAACCGAGTCGTACGGATAAACCACTGACCGGCAGCGACCACCTGTGCAGGTAAAAATGACGATGAAACCGAGTTTGTTGGTGTTTGTCACGGTAATGTTTACACAAAAATAACTAAAAAGCTATTAAAGTAGGTTACGAAGGTTAGCACTAAAGCGCTAGCTAACGCTGCTAGGTGACGTAAATACACTTTAAGTAGCCTTCGATATACTTATTTAAAGCGAAAATAAATCGAAAGTCGAACCACTTAAATGTTAGTTTACTGATAAAAACAATGTATGAAAGTGTTAGTTTTACACGGACTAACGCCTTACCTTCGCTTTTTTTACGTCAAATTATTAATAGTTAAAGCTTCGCGCTCGAATATTGACTTCCGGCCAAACTCGTATGTTTATTAAATATAAATATATTTTATAAAACGTATTTCCTAATTTAAAAATTAACCAAAAGCTATTTATTTTGATTTTTAACGATAAATAATTAATAAAAACCATCGAGGTAATTTTTTTAATAATGATGGTCAAAGTTAACATCAAAGACAATTTTGAGTGACAGTTACATTAAAGATGTATGTTAGGTATAAATATTGAAAATCCTTATGATTTCATGTGATGTAACTGTGAAGGAAAATAATTAAAAATGCTTTTATTTTCCTGTCATAAAGTAAAAATGGAAGAATCTATGAATACAATTATTATATACCTACTTTATAACCATTTTTAATCGCCCCCCCCCCCGTCTGTTGTTATTCTATTTTATTCAATAAAACCTACTTTCTAAGAAACTCCTTATATTGATCTGCTTTACAACAAATGGCTTGTTGTTAGTTTCCTCTAAGGGCAGAATATTCCCTGAGACGCCGTCCTTACAGGACCTTGAACGCTGCTTAAAAATGCATTAATGTTTTATTATTTTTGACGATTATAATATATTTGAAACACGTTCTCATACAATTTTTATTCCCCAGGTTGCAGGTGATACTCCTGGAAAACAAAGGCTGTGATATCAAACCATTTAAGGTACTTTTACACTATTTCTCAGACCTATTAAAGTGTTTAGTAAAGTTTTTAAATCTATAATTTATATATTTAGTCTCTGAAGCATGTGGTGGTCTCTTTCTTTTAAGTGTTGTTTGTTTGTCAACAGACGAAAATAATAATGTATTCTCTCTTTTAAATGATAGATTAACAACCACAGACATTTTAAAATGATAATAATATTCTTGTGGAATTGATTCAAGTTTATTGTGGAAGTTCTTGTCAGTTTTAATGATTTAACACATTTCTAGTGAAATAAAGGGTTAATATAGTCTTCCACAAATATAATTTACGTGACAAATCTTCTTGATATACTATTTTAACTATTTCATTTAAAAATGTTTTTGAAATGTTGTGTTCTTGCCAAGTATATTGTGATAATTAATAACAAGTCAGACACAGATTAATACAAATATTTTACAAAATTAAAATAAACATGAAGTTAATATAAGTTTAAAATTCATACCTGGCTTGTGGAGTTAAACATAATTTTAAATGTCAAAGTTAATTTAGTCTGCTGTACAAATGTCTTTTTGTCATCCAGAACCATGTTGTCTTTCACTCTGAAACAGCTTTATTCGTAAAGTATATATTGACAATATACACAGGTCTTTTTAAACTGTAAGTTACACCTTTGGAAATTTAAATAGTATGCACACAGAATAAAAAACAGACATGAAATTCAAAATAATTACAATACATTACAAAAAGTAAACGTATAGAATAAAATATAGAATAAAGATCATTCCCTGAGCAAGAAAATTCATTTAAACAGCAAAAAGTGAGACCAATTTTCAAATGCATTTATTCATTTTTATTCAACTATTGAATAAAAAAAGGAGCCTCACGCATGTATCTTCTTTTAATCAAGTACTTAATAAACATTTCTTATCTACAAATAAATCCATACATTAATATATACACAGTATATAAATATACATTGTCAAATACAACAGTAATACACGTCACAGTCACAAGTTCTTTTAAAACACATTTTCTCACAAAGGTTTAATGATTTTTTTTAAAAAGTATTATGACCCATTTCTCATGTTGATATTTGAATGACAGTGAAATATCCCAAACATCTTCTCAACCTCATATGTCAAAGTGCCGTCAGTCATTTGAAAATCACATGCTACAGCTTTGCAGACAGTTTTAATCCCCCAAATATTTCAAAGAAATGAAATGAGGTCACAATACGGGAGGCGAATAGATAAAGCTTACACTTTGGATTAATAAATCTGCTGACTTTTCTTTGTGGCCGAAATTAGTTTTTTGCACCCCGGAGACGATGGAAGGTCCACAGGGTCGGAGATGTTTGGATCACAGACTCGGTCCTGATTAAAGTGTGTCGTATAAAACTTGTGAAGTGCTCGGTTCTGATAAACGTGTCTGTTGTGTTCTGAAGGGGAAACGGCAGCTGTCGGTTTGATTTAATATTTTATCAATTCATTAGTCGCCAGACAAGGTCATGGTTTACCCGCGAGGAGATACTGATCCATGCAGTTAAATACTTGATCACAGCGACTCAACAATCGCATCAAAGCTTTATGATTCATCAACGTGTTGTTTATGGTTATTTCTAGTGTTTTAAAATTGGTCGATCTCTGACGACTGAGCTCGTCGACCTTTACTAGGCACTTGTCTATAGATGTGAATCAGTGCCATGAGAATATTCAGTGATTTAAAGGTTTCAAATGTGGAAACTTACCTTTTTTTTCTATGGAAATGTTGTTGTTTTTTGTATTATATTTTTAAATAATTTCATTCCACAATTACTATATTTAAAGTTTGATTTTTTTTTTTAAATAAATACATTCATCATTTAAATTTTTTTTTTTTTTTAAAATAATTGAATAGTATTTTTTATACGTAGTTTAATATTCCAGTTACAATATTTTTCAATATATTTTAACCTAGATTAATAAGAACCAGAATTTTAAAGTTGATCCTGAAAGAAACTGGCAGCCAGTGAAGAGATTTAAGGAATCGAAATGTGAGTTCTTCTACTAGAACAAAATAGAATTTAGAATAAATTTTTTAGGGGGGTGTGAGGAAAGAGTCAATATGCGGATCGATATATTTTTTTCCACGTTACTGTATAAAAGCACTTTATCAATTTCTTTAAATACATTTTTTTTTTTTTAATCAGTAATTATTTATATTTAAATCTTATTATATTTTTACCCTTTTCTTTTATGGTTTATATTTCAATATAGTGTGTATGAAACGAAAACAAATTAGGATCAACATGCAAATAATCACGGCATTCGTTCATTTTTGTGTTGTAATAACACTTTTGTGCGCTAGATGGCAGCGGTCATCACGTCCTCTGCAGCTTAGGGCGCAATCAAAATCTGTCCCCTAAAATTGTGTGTTTCAAATAAATTGTAAAGAATTGTGGCCTAAATATAGCCTTTTTTTTGTCTTCCAAAAAAATTTAGTTAATTTAAAAAATATTAATTTCTTGAACTTATTAAATAAAAAAACAAACTCAACCTTTTTTAATTACAAATACTTAAATACAATCATTCAATAAAAACACATTTAACCTTAAAACGTAGACATTGTTAAATTGAATTTTAATGCTTAAAAAAACAATTGAATCTCAACCAAAAAATGTAAGTTTAAACATTTGATAATCTTAATATTCTGATGGCACTACTACTACCTTAATACTTACCCACAATTATTTTCTTTTTCCAGGGTTTTAATGAGTTTTCTTCAGCTTGAAATGACGCATGTATTAGTAATGTGTATATTTAGAGCCTTTATAAACCATTTGTATGACGTGTTTTCTTCACAGTTATTTCTTGAAATGAGGGCAGCAGCTTCTATTGCTTCCGTTATTAGTTCTTTCACTTGAACAAGGTTCCATTAAAGTAGGTCCACCTGCGGCTCTACAGAGAGATGACTCATCCTCACCTCGTTCTGAGCAGAACTGCTCGGTACTGAGGCGGTCCTTTGGGTCGTGGTCACGTGACCCGGCGTGGCGTCGTCGGCGCCGTGGTGACACGCCCCGTAGCTCTCCGGCTGTCCGTTCGAGCAGCGCGTGGAGAAGCTGGCGTCCCTGTTGCGCAGCGACGTGGACCCCAAGCCTCCCTCCCTGGGGTCCGACGGCGGACCCGCTTTGTGGATCATCTGCCGGAGCTTCGAGGCGTCTCTGGCGAGACACTTGCGGAAGTTGGGTTTGCAGAGCAGGTAGACCAGAGGGTTGTAGATGGTGGAGGATTTGGCGAAGACCGCGGCCAGGGCGAACATGGTGGGGGGCACTCGGGTGGCGTCCCCGAAGGCGGCCCACATGGCCACGGCCGCGTACGGGGACCAGGCTCCCAGGAAACCGATGCACACTGCGACCGATAGCTTAGGAGGAAGAAAGTACATGGAGATCATCTTCAGCATCTGAACTACAGGCTAAGATATAATCCTGGGATATTCAACTAACATTTCCTAACTGCCAGATCCTAAGTAGAGTCAAAATTACAGTATTTGTGAAATAAATAATAACCAAAACACACTCTATGGATTCTTTTAGTCCCCAACATTTCAGTATATTACAAACCAGACCTTCTGCAAAAAATGTAGGTCTTGCAAAACATACAGTCGTATCTATATGTAAAACAATGTTTTACTTTTAAATCCCATTTTATTTTTATTATAGTAGATGTAGTAAAGTTGGTGTAAAATAAAATGATATATATATTTTTTTATATGTACAATTGACATACAGCGTTCATTGCAATTAAACCTCCGGCCACTAGGTGGCAGCTGCCATTACATCCTCTGCAACTATAGGAAAACTGAAACCCCCGCGGGACTCTGGCGATGACTGAGGATGAGAGGATACAGTCCATTCATGCAGCTTTAAAAAGCTGATGTTTGACTTCGTTTAAATTTCCGCCCACTAGACAGCAGCATTCATTCTGCCCTCCGTCACTGACATTCCACGAGATCTCAGCGACTGAGGACGAGAGGATACCGTCGACTCCAGCAGCTTTAAAAGCAAACGTGCTTATATTCATGCGGTTTGTTGCAGTTAAACTTCCGCTCACTAGATGGCAGCATTCATTCTGCCCTCCGTCACCGACATTCCACGAGATCTCAGCGACTGAGGACGAGAGGATACCGTCGACTCCAGCAGCTTTAAAAGCAAACGTGCATATATTCATGCGGTATGTTGCAGTTAAACTTCCTTGTCACTAGATGGCAGCATTCATTATGCCCTCCATCACCGACATTCCACGAGATCTCAGCGACTGAGGACGAGAGGATACCGTCGACTCCAGCAGCTTTAGAAGCAAACATGCATATATTCATGCAGTTTGTTGCAGTTGAACTTCCGGTCACTAGATGGCAGCATTCATTTCGCCCTCCGTCACCCGAAGGAGCAAATATTCCACGAGATCCCAGCGACTAAGGACGAGAGGATACAGTTGCCCCCAGCTGCTTTTAAAGCTGATGATTGGACATATTTTGGTTTGAAAACAAATGAAAGTAGTTACGACTTCGTCAACAGTCATGTGGTCTGTAAATTCTGCAACACCAGAGTCAAGTACTCAACTATACTACAAATGTATCCTTGTTCCTATAGTACAATAATATTCCTCGAGATCCCAGCGACTAAGGACGAGAGGATACAGTCGCCCCCAGCAGCTTTAAAAGCTAATGTTTGGACATATTTTGGTTTGAAAACAAATGAAAGTAGTTACGACTTTGTCAAGAGTCATGTGGTCTGTAAATTCTGCAACACCAGAGTCAAGTACTCGACAATACTACAAATGTATCCTTGTTCCTATAGTATCAGAATATATCAAAAATATATTGTATTATTGTCCATGTATGATACGTATCGTATTGCCAGGTTCTTGCAAATACACACTCCTGTTCAAATGTCTTTAAGGGCCGGAACAGCCACTTGCAAAAATCTGTCCTCGCATTGAGGTCGAAAAGGTCACTCACCTTGACGATAAGACTGTGGGCGTTGGCCGTCTTGGTCTGCGGCGTGACGTGCTGCTGCACGGCCTGGCGCGACCCTCGCACCGTCACCAGGATGAAGGCGTAGGAGAGGAAGATGACGGTGCAGGGCAGCACGTAGCAGAAGAGGAAGAGGCAGATGATGTAGGAGAACGCCAGCGACTCGTGGTTGGGCGCCTGCCAGTCGATGCAGCACGCCGTCCCGTAAGGCTCCGCCTTGTAGTGGCCCCAGTGCGCCAGGGGCCCCACCGCGAATACGCTGGCGTAGCACCAGGCTCCCGCCACTAGGAGGCGGGCGTGCGAAGGAGAGAACTTGTTACCTGAAAATATAAAAACCCTTTTAATGGATCTAATACCTTTTGCTTTGAACCAGTGATTTGTTTACTCACAGTGGTTGGGGAAGCAGACTTTGAGGCAGCAGACCAAAGACAGGGCCGTGAGGTTACTCAGGCTGCAGAGACCGAACAGAACGCCACACATGGCGTATATCTGACAGGTGATCTCGCCGAAGAGCCACCTGAATGTATGGAATTATAAGATAAAAGGTCAAACTGTCACACGCATCAATTTTTGATTAGCCATCGATCAATATTTTGCTGCTAATGAGCTCCTGGAGGAGTCTGTAGTCTTTTTATACTGAACATGGCTGACGGCAAACATCCCACAATAATCAGGGCAGCAAATATACCCAAGATATTATGTCAAAATAGGCCAGTTGACATCATTTTTGAAATATTTTTTATTTTTCCTTCCAGTATTAGCTGTTCTACTATTATTTTTATTTCAGTTGTTGATATATTTTATCCTTTTATTTATTTATTGTTTATTCATTTTATTATTGTCTTTATTATTATTGTTTATTATATGTGTACATGTCATAATTAAATTTGTATGTTTTTTGTTGTGGTTGCGACACCTCAAAGAAAGTTTATCAATCTATCAATCATTTGTCTCACTTTAAAACCGTTTTTTCAAAGAAATATTGTAAAAAAAAAAAGACATTTCTTTAAGATAATCAAATCTGAAATTACCAGTAACATTAAAGGTATTAATGAGACAAGACGCAAAAATAACATGTTCATCCACTTTTGTTTATGATTTATTTCATGACTTATTACAAATTACAAATGTACATAAACAGATACATTCTAGTCTTATATCAAAAAAATGCTAAATGTACTAGTTAACTTAAAAATAAGAATGTTCAGGGTTCTACCACGGAGAAGGAGAGCATTAAGGAAAATAAAAATCAGAAGAAGGAATACTGTCTTTATAATTATTATCATAAAATACTGTATCTATTTTCTTCCTACTGGCATTTTCAAGTCCAGGTCTCAGATAATTGTTATTTTAAAGTTAGTATTAATATTATTGATATACAGTGATAAAGGACGCATATATTTTAATTTGTTTTTGTTTGGTTTGTTGTGCAACTCTGGGGGTTTATTTCAAGACAATTTTTATTTTTACTTTACAAAACTGAAAGATTAACCCTTGTGTTATCTCAGGGTCAACGTGACCCAGCGGCCCGAAAAAAGGAAATGTGTTTGCGGCATCCCTTGTGTTGTTTCTGGGTCAAGGCGAACGACCTCCCTGTCTTCCAGAAATGCATATGCAGTCGGGCTTCAGGCCTCCGGGTCACCTTGACCCAAAGATAACACAAGGGTTAAAAATAGAATACGATTACATGATCCAATCTAAATTTTGAAATCATTCTTTCCCTTTTGGAGAACACATTTTTCAGGTTTAAAAAAACGATTTTATGACGAAAAATCCATCAGATTGCCTTTGAACAACCGACCCATAGTTTAAGCTGTTTGTTATTTTGTGTAAAGTATATTTTTCCACGGTATAGAAGTCACGTTTGAGTCCAGACTTACCTGTGGTAAAACGCTGATGGTATCGCGAGCGGAAACAAAGTGAGCGTCATTCCAAGATCGCTGATGGACAGACTGATGATGAAGAACTCTGCAGGCTTCAAGGTTGACCGTTTGTGGTAGGCGACCAGCAGGAGTGTGCAGTTACCCAGTAGGGACAGTACACCTGGAGAGGGGGGTGGGGGGGGGGCAGAATATGTCAAATGGTTGTGCGACAAGAAGAGGGCGATAGTGGTCGTTGACCGGACTCACAGAAGACGCTGTAGATCGCCCCCATGAGGATGTCCTTCTCCTTCGAGATGGTAGAGACGAAAACGGGAGATATGTCTGAAGCATTTCCCATCTTGAACAGAGAGGGGAGACGTTGAACGAAAGACGAGGACCTCGGGCGTCGTGGTTAGCATATGTCTTCACAGTTCAGTGCAGGGAATCTGAGTGGGTGTGAACAGAAAGGCGTTCGCGTGTGACCGCGTCCACACGACTCTTGTAAGATTGCGACGCCATGGTGGGTTAGTTAACTGCTGGCTGGAAGGGATTAGGTTGGTGGGTGTTTGAACCCTCTGGTGGTTGTATAGAGCGAAGAACTGCGATGTAAAAGACGGCATATCGGAGATCATTAACCTCTGTTGTGTAACCGGTTACGCGACAGTTGGAAGCTTTGGTTACAGGTGTATAAAAGTAGTAAACTTTAACATCTCTAGTCAATAATATTAGCCCATCTGTAGTCCCCATTTTCGTGTCACTTTTTGTTTTTTTGACATCTTTGTTAAGATAAATAAGCGGTTGGCCATTTATTAGTCTAAAGAAAAATATTTAACTGTATTAAAACTATAAAAAGCACTGGATTATTAGGCGCAATATCAATTAACGGGTTTATGTTTAAGCATACGGCGAGTTAAAAGTGGGTATCGATCACAAATTTTCAATACAAGTACTGTTAGAGAGACCTTCACTTTGGTACTGGTTCCTGAACGATACTTTTTTTTTCCGATACCGACTTCATCAGATCAGTTCTTACAAATAGTAAACAACAATATTACTACAAACAGTTTTCAGCTTTGTTCAATTTCCACCTAAGTTGTTTTCTTCAAACAATATAAATAGATAAATAAATACCAAAAATGTCAAATGGAAAAGTTTGCAGTTTGTCAGTTTTTCCTCAGAAAAATCCATACATTAGCAAGTTTGGATACTGCGTGGGTACCCAAACTTGGTACCGTAAGATAATGCATGTTTGAATACTCGGTACTAACGAAGAATTTCGGTCGCTACCAGAAAGAACCGAAATTTGATATCCAACCTTAGTTGCAACTTCGTAGCTCACCAAAGTAGTACTAAAACACAGATTTCTGAGCGCCGTGTTCACCAAAAATAATGGTTGAAAGAACTAATAGATGTAGCACACAAAATGATGAGACACACTGTCGATTTTTGATCAAATTAAAGGATTTGAATAGTCGGAAAAACAAGATATTGTGAAAGAAAATCTCTTATCTGGTTTGAATAAGACCTTTTGTCTCGACAATCACTTTATTCCTGGCAGGTACACGAGTACAAGGAGGCGATTGCTATTCATCATATCACTTTAGAGAGTCTGATCGTACGACAGTGTAGCAATACTTTGAGTGCGACAGGAAATGATGGCAGTAACATTGACGCTCAAGGACTTCAGCAACTAGACAATTAAGCTTTGCCAGTAGATGACGAAAAAACACATTTGGCTCAAGGTTTCAGACTCTTAGTGCTTCAATAAAGGATGTTGTTTCAATCGGTATATTCTTTTTTTTTGGAAGGACTTTTGTTTCTTTTGCTTCGTTGGTTTTTTAAGCTTCATTACTTTTAATGAGGATCAGCCAGAGGCGTCTATCCGAGTGAAATGTATGCGATACATCTCCGAGGCTACGGTTTACCAAGATCCACAGTAATGAACTCGCCTCACACGCTAACTAGACGAGACAAGAGGACGATGATCTTCAGCAGTGTGTGCCGGCGGGAGGACGGAGGAGAAGAGGGTCAGATTAAAACGAGATGACTTTCTTTTCTTTAAAAAAAGACGCTGGAGTCAGTCGGAGAATAAACATCCGAAGACGGAAGGTACGCGGTTGAGATGTGTATTTATGATTGATCTGCGTAACAATTGTCTCCCACTGTTGTGCGAGTGTCGCCTCGACTGAGGTTGAGTGACACTGACAAGCAAATGTCATCATCACCTCAGTTGAATATTCTCTCCGCGGAAGAGTCGCCGGGAGCCTCGCGGTCCCTATAGGAAGCAAACCGACATGACATAACGCGTCTGAGTCAAGACCTGCAGGCCCGTCTGTAGCTGTAGTTTTCTTTGTCGCCCCCCGGGGAGCTGGAAATGTGCATGTTTTAGCTCGAAAGAAACGTTCTACGCTGAAAAAAAGCATACATTTACATTTGACTAGATCTCCCAGAGGTGCGTGGATTTTTGTGATCTGATCTGCTGACCTCCTACCACTAGATGGCAGCCTCTTTTCCAGAGATCATTAATGAACCGTTAACATCAAAATGTTAAGGAAAAGAAAAATCAGAAGAAGGAATATTGTAAAATAAATAGTCTTCATAATTATTATCAGAAAATACTGTACATATTTTCTTTCCACTGGCAGCAATACTCTTAAGTACAATGCCAACTTTACCGAAGGTGCCAACAATAGTGACGGCTTGAATACCGTATTTAAATTAAGTTATATTAAGTTGAAATTGACCAACAGCTGGGGTTGGTTGTCTGGGCGGAGAAGCAGTGTTGGTGCTTTTAAGGTCACTGTTACTCAGAGGGTTCTTGAGAGTGATGACGCCTCGTGTGCAATGTTGAGTTTGCAAGTTCAAATAGATGCCCATCTTGGATAAATAAAAAAATAAAAAACTGAAATAATCTTTAGATTCTTTAAATGTGGTTTACAGAACGTGACCCCTGAAATAAATGTGGGACAACTGTATATGTATATATACAGTGTGTATATATATATATAAATGTTTTGTTAGGGCTGTGTTTTGGCAAGAATCTGGCGATACAACACGTATCATGATACATGTGTGACGATACGATATATTGCGATATTGTAGGAACATCAAAATATTGTTTCTTTTAAAGAATCTAATTGAACAAAAACCATCATAGCATAGTAAACATTAAATGCTTTTACACACTTATGATCAGTCATATTGGATAGATGGATGGATGGATAGATAGTTAGATAGATGGATATATAGATGGATGGATAGATGGATTGATGGATAGATGGATGGATAGATGGATAGATGGATGGATAGATGGATGGATGGATGGATAGATGGATGGATGGATAGATGGATAGATAGATGGATGGATAGATGGATGGATGGATAGATGGATAGATGGATGGATGGATAGATGGATGGATAGATGGATAGATAGATAGATGGATGGATAGATGGATGGATAGATGGATAGATGGATAGATAGAAGCTGTACCCTTGGCACAGAGGAAATGACGGGTGTTGCCAACTAGTGGTCGGATGTTTAATTGCAGCAAACGAATGAATGAATGCAATTTTACCATAAAATAACTATAATCTCTTTTAATTTTTAATATTGGTAAAGTGCAAGATATTGATAGAAATATTGTGATATATTATTATATATCAATATTTTCTTACACCCCTAGAATATCTTGTTTCAATTTATATTTGCCAGTATTATTGATATAAATGATAGACACTTTCCTGGTGATATATAATATTCATGCCTAACTGGCAAGTAGGAAAGAGCCAGTACAATTTGTTTTAAAAACAAGTATTTCAACCCGAGAATTATACAGGAAAAGGCTGTTTCACAGGGACATTTTGAAATGTGTTAAAATATGTACAGTATTTGGCAATTGGCAAAAAATGACGATGATTAATAGGAGCCGGGGAATAAATTAATATATTTGAGGAAATACAAAAGGATACTTGACATGGATGTCCGACACTTAGAAATGTCATTTTTTTTGTTGCTTTAAACATTTACTTATTGTTATTTGTTATTTAAGTTGATCCGACTCAAAATAACCAAATGAG
Organism: Callionymus lyra; assembly: GCF_982586985.1. Classification (NCBI taxonomy): domain Eukaryota; kingdom Metazoa; phylum Chordata; class Actinopteri; order Syngnathiformes; family Callionymidae; genus Callionymus; species Callionymus lyra. The sequence goes on along the minus strand of NC_141836.1, from coordinate 11,366,249 downwards.
CACAAACAAACAAATGCAACATCAGCCTGGGAAGTTGCCACACAGCCTCAAAAAACACCTTCTCCTGTCACTTCCGAAAAGAGGGGGCTGGAAGACATGTCCGGTGTGTTTACGCTGCCAACGGACATTTCAATGGCACCAAATTTTCAGCATTTCGCTGCAGCATCTAGCAAGAATATTTGTAAACAGACAGTTCATCGTATCCCCTCATACAATAATGACTCTTGTTTTTTATTAATTTAACATATTTGTCATCATGTCACATCAGTTTTAATAGTCCTCTGTCATCCACTACCGCGGCCGGAGGCAGAGAGGCAGCAGAAGTGAAAAATGACAAATGAATAAATCCAATATCTCCAGCTCTAGAATGTCGTCCGCCTTCGTCACACAAACGTGTTACATAACTGCATTGAATGTGACAACAATGTGTATGTTTTTCTGGGATGAACGACTGTCTGGATTTATAAACCGCTGATTTCTTTTTCTTTTTTTTTTGTTGCTGACGTTAATCTGAAGGCTCGGCACGCAGCGCTCGGTACTTTTCAACTGTAGTTTGGAGCGGAGGATGATTTATATTTGTTGATATTTGTACGTATAGAACTGAAGAAATTCAATAGATAATTAAAGAGTATTTTGTTCAATCAATTATGTAGTTGATTCCTCTAAGATTTGGGAAAGTGTCCAAGGGTTTGTTGTGTTGAAGCATTCTTTATTTAATTCAATTTAAACCCTAAATGACCTTTAGTCAACACTCTAAACAAAAATGAGGTGCAAATGTACTGCAGAACTTCATTTAAAAAATGCACAAATAAAAGTGTAAACCCCTCGTCCGGTGATTGTTGCTGCTTCATCGGTCGTAAGCTGAGAGTTAAAAGAAAGTCTTTCTCACCTTCAGGGAGGATTTGCTCGTCCTCAGATAAACTCATGGAGTCCAGGTGGAGATCGGTAGGAAGCAGGAAGGAGAGATGAGCTCGGAAAATGAAAAAAAAATCGCCACAGAAGAGGAGAAAGTGACGTCGAAGAGGTGGCGAAGTTTTCAATCGAAGGAATCCTTTTGTCAGCCTCACACAGTCAGGTGCACACACACACACTCATCCTTGTGATGATGCACACACTGATGCGAAACACAACAGTGACGGAGAGAGAGAGAGAGAGAGAGAGAGAGAGAGAGAGAGAGAGAGAGAGAGAGAGAGAGAAAGAGAAAGAGAGGGAGTGTGAGGGGAGGTGGGTGGGCACTGGGGATCAGATAAATATTACTAAGTGTGACTTATGACTCAACCCTGGCTTTGTGTGGCTCGTTGACCATTTTGTTGTCTTCAATTGTTGTTGTTTTTGTGTTCTATATGGCATCTTAAGAGTGATGTGGATTTGGGATTCAAACCTACAACCATATGCAAGGTGTGTTGCTTCATTAAATTGCTGTAATTATACAGATGCAAAACTTGATTTATTTTCACACATACATGGAAGTATGTGAGTGCCATGAGAATTTTTAATGGTTAAATTTAACATTTTTAAATGTTTTTTTTTCCTTTTTTTTGAATTACAAAATTCAATTATCTTTTAAACACTTGTTTCACATAGAGTTTTATATTCTAGACCTAATGGCACAAAAATACATTTTCAAAATTCAATATTCTGTCAGTCGTAGCATTTTAAATTCAATGTTAAAATGTACTTCTAATGGAGATTGGTTGAGAGTTTCCATCAAGTAGCTTGGTACTATTGTGGTAACTATTATATCAACATTTTAATATTCAATTTAAAAGGATACAAATTAAAAAATATTATATGGAATTATTGGAATTGGAAAAATCCAACTCTATGCAAAAAAAAAAACCCTTCCTTTTTTTATTCAATTGTTAAAAAAAACTAATTAAAATTAATTGAACCCTTTATTATTGAAGTAATTGAATTATTCAATAAAAACAAGTTCAATATACAAATGAATTCAAAAACATTTATTCATGCAAAAATATTTAACATTTCAGTCAAAAAAATCAAAGGTTTTTAACATCTTAAACATTAAATTCAATATTCTGATGGCACTGATATATAATTTCACATTTTGTAAATGTGTGGACGTGTATCACTTTTATAGATATTTCCCAAACCAGCCCAGTCTTTGTTTTTTAAGCAGACATTCCCAGAATAACCTCCTTGGCAGAGGAAATTGTCATTTCTACATTTGAGTGAAGGAGTGGACCTGACTGCTGCACGTTTAATTACTACGAGCTGCTTTTATTTAAGTCTACTGTGATGTATTTTAAGGCCACAGAGATAAAGGGGCTGCTGTCTTATGTGTGGAGCGTTCTCTGAACTTGAATGAATAAAGAATTGCATTTCATCCTGACCCCAGCTCTGGCAGGAGACGCCGCCGCCGCACTGGAGCGTTCTCATCCCGGTTTATCGCGGCGCTCCCAGCTCCCTCGCCCCGTGACTGACAGTCGGAGAAGCAGCTTCCGGGCGCTCGCTCTGGTCGCGCTGGTGGAGCCGTGCTGAGGCTGCAGGCCTGTCACTGAGCCATAAAGAGCAAGGTTGTCATTCTAATACTCTGGGCCAGTTGTCCTGGCCTTTCTCAAGCCTGCTGCCTCTGACATCTTTTGATGAACTTTCTTGTCACAGGCGCTCGAGTCCGCGGCCGGATTAAGAAGCGCCGCCGTAGATTAGAGGTGACGGCTAACGGGCGGATGATAAAGCGTGACAAGCTTTCACACGGATCCGCTCGGCGGACGTCATGAGGAAGAGAGCGAAGAAGTGGTGAGTGAAAGAGTTTGAGTCACTTCTCCAGGGTTTTTTTTGCTAATTGAAGTTTAAATATTATGACGTATTTACAATCTAACTAGAACAGACTAGCTCAGGAAATGCTGTGGATTCATTGTGAAGAGAAAAGAAAAAGTACTAAATATTTAAAAAGGTACACAAGTATTTTTTAAAATACATTTATGGAAAAGGGAAGTGTCAGAATGAGAGACGCATCTAGAAAAAGAAAAGTGTTGATGCTTATATTGCAAATAATATGGAAATATATATTTATGAGGACAAACAATCATTTATATATTTGTATATATTATCTACTCATATGGGTATCTTCTTAGTATGTGCATATATATTATAATATATCATGTTATAATGTGTAATGTGGTTGTTATATTGATATTTATGTAGTAACATTCATTTATTTTTTATAAATTAAATGTTTATATACAGTAGATATTTTAGTTATGTATATGTGTTATGCTTTGCTTATATATTATGCCTTAATGGATATATATGTATAAATATTTGGCAATTTGCTACAAACTGAAGGATATTTAAAATCGGTAAGTAAAAATAAAAACCTATTTTATACATGTTTAAAATACATTCATTCAATAATCATGATAAAATATTCATTCTTTAGCGTTTCCACAAAGATGAGGAAGACGTGACCTACTCATATTTGGGGCTTTCACTTATTTTAAAAGTATCCATTAGCATTAGGATTCCTGCTTTACAAGTGAGCCATCATGGAGGTTCAATTTATAAAATAAATACAAAAAAAAGATTCCTACCTTGATTTCGTTAGAAAACACATTTTACTATTTGTGTTCTCCTCTATGACAAGTAACATACAAGTTTATAATACCTAAATTACTTATAATTAATAGTCCTTGTATTGTTCCATCTTATCTTTGATATCTTTACATTTAGTATACCTTCATATTTTATGTACTCTAGCTCTGTTTTCTCCCATTATTCTTCTTATTTTCTTTGCCTATAAGTAGAGTCATTTCAGTTCCCTGTATGTGTTACACATATAAAAGAATGGACAATAAACTTTGATCATGATTTATACAGTTTTGTTGTGTACTAAAGCTCCTTTTCCTATATAAAATAAATAACAGTTTCTCATATTTTTAAGGCAAAAATATAACAGATGTATGTATGTATGTATGTATACAATAGATGACCCCCCCCCCCCCCCCTACGTTTTGGTTATTACATTTCATGACAAATGAACTTTAATATAGTCAATATTACCATCATATTAGAGAGTAGATGACTGAGCTCGGGGGGTCAGAGGTGGACTAGTAAAGGACTGTGACTCATGGGACACTTCTGAATGTCAATGTACAATATCACGGTCTGCCGTCACGGCTCTAAAGTAATTTCAGCAACAAAGCCCAGGAAGGTGAATGACGGTGACGCACACGATACAAACATGAATGTTTTTCTTTTTCCTGTAAGCAGAGCTCAACATTAATATTGATCCTTTCAAACGTGTCCTTCCTCCCTTTCTCTGGAGTCCTCATTATCATGCTGGTGGCGAGTCGTCGTCAACTCTGAGGTGAGGGCGGTTTGTCTTGTTAAAATGACAGCAGACCAACATGTACAGTTTATTAAGGTCATCCAAGACCTGTTAAGATGATGAGGTGGATTAAATGCTGAGTGGAATGAAGGGATATGACGTGTTGTTTGGCTGGGGTGGACCTTGGCGGTGTCATTGCAGGCTTGGCAAAAATTCCACTTGTTTTCTTTTTTGGATGGAATGGCTTGGCTATGAAATGTTTGGAGGCAGAATTGAATCATCTTTACTCTCCTCTTCCATCTCCATTTAATCACCAACTCCCTCTTGTGGTTCCGAAAAACAGTGGAAAAACTGAAAAACACACCACCAGTAAATTGCAACAGCAATCTTTATTTCAACTTTTACACGATATACATTAAACAAAAACAGAATTGACAAATTTCTTAATTTCACAAATTGTATAAAAACATAACATATATTTTCACTGTCACTATATTCAAAACATGTAAACATTTTTAAATAATAATTTCAAACAATTATTTCTGAAATACTGTAGTTCTCTCAGGTTTTCTAAATCTATAACAGTAGCACCTTAAAAAAAAAAAGAAAAAAGAAGGCAATAAAAGGGGGAAACAACCAGAAACATGTAGTCAAGTGTGGCATTTTGGTAAAAGTACAAAAATGTCCTTTGTTCAGTGCAGGTTTTTTTTTATGTTACTTCATTTATATCTAAGACCTTCCTTCACGTCAGCAGCAACTAATTTGAAGTAAAGGTGTCTCCTCTTCTTGGCTCCTCCTCCTCCAGCTGTACGACTTGCGTCGGCTCGAGCTTCATCGTGCAATTTCTGAGTTCGCTCCGCAGGTCGGACAGTTGCCTCGCGTGACTCGAGAGGGTCCCGTTGAATTGCAGGAGAAGCCCGTTCGATTGCTTCTCCAACTCCTGCCTGATCGTCTCGAGGTCCTCCGCCAGGAAGTTCAGACCCTTGCACTTGTCCTCGACGGTCGCCACCCGACCCCCGACCTCCGACACCTCCTTCTGCACGCCCATGGCCGTGCTCCGGCAGCCTCGCACCTCCTCCGCCAGTCGTCGTTTCATCCCCTGCAGCTCGACCTTGAGGCGCGTCAGTCGGCGCTCGCCTGTGCCGAGCATGGACGCTTGATGTCCCACCAGCTGAACCACACCCTTCATCTGCTTGGCCAGACGGGCTTCCCTTTCGTGCCACGAGTCGTTGGCTTGACCCACTTGATGGACGACCGTCCCGAGGGAGTCCTGGAGGCCTTTCAGGGTTCTGTTGACCGAGTGTACGTTGAACTCGAGTACTGTCAGGGCGCCCTGTACGGAAGAATCTCCTTCCTCGTTCGTCTGCCGTTCCTTCAGGTCCAGATGTCTCACGATGTTCTGCATGGTGCTGTTAAGGGAATCAAGGCGGTAACCTTGCATCGCCAGCTCATCGTCAACGTTCACATTCCTTCCATCAGAATCTTCCTGAGTGGCTGTTGTTCTTTGGTGTCCCGAACAAGAGGACGAACAAAGACTCTCCAGGCCGATGAGTTGCTTCTGTAGTCTGTCGACGTCCATCTCAAGTCTACCACGCAGGGACTCCAACTCTATCTCCAGGGTTGGAACTGCATGTCCCTCCAATAGAACAGGCGCAGTAGCGTTACCAAGCTCCTCCAAAGCCGTCAACAAGCGACCCTCTAGGGCCTTCATCTTACCCTCCATACGAGCCTCCACGCCCTGGCCCTCCTCAAATGGTTCCGTAACACCCCTCGGTTTATACTGGACAATATTAGGTTGGCTGGTCAAGTTGAGCTTGGACTCTACATATGCCAACCTTCCCTCCAGCATTCCCTCTATATGGTCTTTATGTCCCCCAAGTTCTACCCTCAGGTGGCTCTGGGACTGATTCAGGCCGGACAGTGACGTCTCCAGGAACTGCACTCTCTCACCCAATCCACTCATTACCGTACAGCAGCTACCTTGAGCCTTGAAACCTTGAATCTGTGTCTGAAGATTTACCAGCTCTGCCCTTAGATCTATGGTGGAGTCTTCTAATGTAGACTCGATCTCCTTCTGGCTCTCGCTTTGCTCCCTTTGGCACATGCGTCGCACATCTCCGGCGTTCTCCTCACACTTTCCCTCCAACCTCTCAACACGCTTCTCAAAGCCGCCCAAGATGTCAACTCGAGCCGCGTTCAATTTGTCATCCAGGAGCTTCTCTACAGTTTGCTCATCTGGACTCCCCGAGTTGGATAGTTCTCCGTTTGAAATCCTCTTCAGAGCTCCATCGTGGGTCAGAATAGTTGCCTTCAGCTCCTGCAACTCGGTCGTCTTTGTCTCCAACTCTGTCCTCAGCTCTTCCACCTTACTGTTAAGATCCCTCAGACTCGGAATGATGTGCTCGCCGTCCAGACCTTGGATCTGTGGATCTCCACCGGGAATCTCCACGAAACCTATCGTGGATGAACTCGAGGAGGCGGTTCGGGCCGGAACCGAACCGGGGCCTGCAGAGAGAAGAGCTGACAGCATCCTGTTGGCGTCCTCTCGCAACGAGGCGCGTAGACTTTCCTCCAGGCCGTTCACGGTTCCCCTCAGAGTCTCAAAGCCCTGGTTTAGACGTTGGACGTCCTCCTCCATTCTAAACAAGCGTTCTTCAGTTTCAGGGTCAAGAGGTTGACCTGGCGGGAGAAAGTACAACTTTAAGTCATGACACTTTCCATCTTGCAGTTCATTTAAACAAGAAAATGTAGCAACTTTAGAAAGACGACAACTTTGATGGAGCAAAATATAAGTTGAGACAATTGAGAACGGTATTGTACAAACCTGCGTTCTGTCCTATAGGTTCTTCTGTTTCAGAGCGGGAAGTTGCCTCCTCCCGGGCAGGGTGTTGTGGTCCAAGATTGGACTCATGCTCATGGTTGACCTGGTCCGTTGGTGGGGTTTCGATGTGATCCGTAACTGTGTGATGTGCTTCTATGTGATCCAGGTCTGAGGAATGTGTCATCAAGTGGTCTGGTTCTGGGTGATGCGTTTCAAAGTGGTCTGGTTCTGGGTTATGTGTTTCAAAGTGATCTGGTTCTGGGTGATGCGTTTCAAAGTGATCGGGCTCCGAGTGATGGGTTTCAAAGTGGTCGGATTCCGGGTGATCGGTTTCAATCTGTTCTGGTTCAGGCTGATGCGTTTCCATGTGATCCGGTTCCGGTTCAAATGCAGTGTCCGGGAAGGATGAGGATCTTGGGGGTCCGAACTGTCGCATTTGGTATTGAAAAATACTGGTTGGGGGTCCTTTATGCTGCATCCTCGGGCTGGACTTCACACCAAAATGAGTGGGTGGGCCTTTGAGCATTGGACCTTTCATCATTGGGCCCTTGTGAAACGGGCCTTTAAGCATAGGACCTTTGTGCATAGGACTCCTAAACACAGGGCCTTTAAACATAGGCCCCTTGCTCGGGGGGCCCTTGAACTGTGGCCCCTTAGAATAGGGCGGTCCTTTGAAAGGCGGCATCATTTTCACCGGATGATGGTAAACCGGGGGCCCCTGCATACAGCCGTATCCAGAGTACCCGGGACAACAACGCCATTCCAGTTCCGTGACGGTTTTATGTGCCACCTTGTAGAGTGGTTTATACATCATACGATACCTGTGAAAAGCAGGGAAACGACTTTTAAAAACCAGACTTTAATTGTTGTTATAAGATTGTCTTTATATAAATGTTGTGGACTCACAAGAGGGTTGGACATTTTTGACCCCAGGAACACTTGTTGTACTCTGCCTTCACGTACGGTGCCACTCCATCCTGTATCGTGAAGGACATTGTCTTTTCGACTACATATGCACAGTGGTTCCTTGGATGAGAAGAAAAATAAAATATTAGAAAAAAGGAGTTCAAAGATAGAAGGATTAAAACTTACTTGTGTCTGCTGGTGGGTTTCTGTGGATGATGAAATCCTGTCTGAAGTGGTCCGTAGAACTTGGCTTGTCCCAGTGCCAAGCACAGTGTAAGGACAACAAAAAAACCTACAGCCATCTTTTTTTTTTTTTTAAAGCACCTTGAGATTTCTTTGGAAGCAAAAAAATTAGATTCCAATGTCGCTCCAGTTAAGTTCCAATCCAATCACTTCTCTGGCGTCCGAAAAAAGAAGGATGTCGAGCAGCTCCTCCTGTTAGAAAGTTCAGTCTGCTGCGCCTCGAAACAGAACGCCACCCTGTGACCGGTAACCTAAACGTGGGTGTGGTAGACTCTGTTCAAGGGACAGCGGTCCACTGTGAGCTTTTGGGGGACGACAGTCTCAACAAATAGGGACCACAGAGACTCAAATCTACATATCTCCTCCTCCTGACCTCCTCTTAGTCACACCAGAGTGACAATTAAGAAGTTGAAGCCTCCCTGCCACTGTTATTACTTATTCTAGCCCCCGATTTTTAATGTTTGTTTTCCTATGACCTTTTTTCCATGCCGACATGACTCAAACTTTGAAGAGGAAAACACACCTCGGTGTACAAGGCAGCATTTTGTCGTACATACATAGGCATTAAAACGTGTAGCATTCATAATATCCTTTTGATTTTAACACAAAGAATAGCAAAAGTTTGACAAAAAAAATTACTCTTTTCCTATAGATAGTCTCAAGTAGTTTAAAATATTACGGATGGAAGACTTTGATATTATTTAAATGTTCTCATGAAAGAAAGGTACTGATGAACATCTGGTTTGTTTTCGCTAACCTTCTTAAATCATAGCGATTAAACAGGTCTCAGCAAACAAATTTATTTCACCTCTTTTCTTCTATTTTCTCTTAACATGTGTTCACCACCAGCCTCCGAGCAAACCTGCAGGAACTGAAACAAATGGAACTAAATAAGTGAAAAGCTCGGAGTGGCATGGCAGGCGGACCACCCCATCCATCAACAACACAGGTTTATTCAGTAAACAAGTCCACTCCTTCAAATATAGAAACAAGTCTGTCTGCTGCACCATATTTAAAGACATGTTCCACTTCACTCATTGAGATTTTTACCTCAATTTTTCCTGCTTCTTTCAACACTAACAAGCGCAGCATTATGTGCACATTATATTCCGGGTATCATTGACTGTCCCTTTTCAGAGAGCCAATTTCCTCTGTGGCCATGTTTTGCCAGCCACACCTTCTCCTTTCTTGGAAAACATTTCTGCAGACAAACCGGAGTGTTTTTCTTTCCCAAGAAACACTCAAGACCCAGAAAAAAGAAACCATTGTATGAAATGTCCACAACAAGCTGTGATGTCATTTAGGTCCACCCAGGGTTAATGAGAACCGGCGATTACCTTTTACCCGATGAACTTGAATCCAAGAAAGGCAACTCATCATCATGTTCATAAGTTTAGATGGATGGATGGATGGATGGATGGATGGATGGATGGATGGATGGATGGATGGATGGATGGATGGATGGATAGATAGATATAACTGAATTGATCCCTTTGGAAAGTTGGGAACCTATGATGCATTTTTATGAATTAACGTGCACATATAAGTGCTATAAAATCCCTTTGATTCTAATGATATATTTATAAATGATTTAATTTCAAAAGGTAATTCATATATACTTTCTTAAATGGGTAGAAATGACTTAAACCCTCTCCTTGTTAAAGTTTCTGTTACTATTTCTGATGGCCGAAACGTCTAATAAAGTCCTGGTTACAACACTGTGCAGGACTTCCAGGCCATCACTCCATGACCATGGCCCCCGAACAAGAGCGGCGTTGTTCCCGGTGGCTTCCGGCAGACCCACCTTGAGTTTTACATGTGTGGCGGAACACAAGCTCAGCTGTTCAACGGTCCGCTCGTTCAGCCGCCTCTTAGCTCTTACGTCAGGCCGCTGAGTGTTGCTGTTGTCGTGTAATGACCTGGGTGTGTCCGAAAGTGAAGCTCAATGAAGGTTAAGTCATATATTTATCAGAGATATATTTAGCTCTATCGACCTCTGGCTCTTCTCCATTAAGTCAATTTCCTTGTGTCTATTTAGTTTTAACACCAGCTGTCCACATTCTGAGCCGGCATGCAAATCCCTGAGTGTGTGTGTCTAGGGTGTGTGAATGAGTCGGTCTGGTTCAGGTCCGTCTGACACTCACCAGCCTTCACTTTACACAATCAAAAGGCAGTTCTAAACAATCGATTGCAAATTCTTCAACCGGTGAACATTTGTTTGTGCTAATTTAATACTCATTTTGCAGTTTTAGAGCTCTGTAATTTACTTTTCACAATCCCTAGTGGATCCTATCCAAGCTGCACATGGTTGTAGGAAGCAGACTCCCTTCTTTGTTTGCATATTTAGACGTTTTCCAGTAGTAACTTCTTCATTATAATTCATGACACCATACATAAGGACAATGATTAGATTAGAATACAACTTCATAACATAAACCACAAAATGGATGGGTTTTAATGAACCTAATTAAAATAATAGAATGGTAACCGATCATATGACTCGTGGTGTAAGAAGATGCACCTTAATTTTACTGACTCCTTTAAGAAACATCTTAAGACGTTTCTATTTGTTCAGGCTTTTCCTTGATTTTCTGGAACTCTTGTTGTGTTATCAGTTTTATCTTGATCTTTAAAATATATACTTTATTGAATATTGTTTTGTTTGTTTAAGCGCTTTGTGACCCTGGTCTGGAAAAGCGCTATACAAATAAAAATTACTTACTTACTTACTTAATATCGCAATTTACTTTTCACGATACCGTGTTGATATTTAATAGTTTTTTGTGTTTTTTTCGAGCAGGGGGCTTTCAGATTATATTTATATTTCATCATGGTTATTGGTTTGTTTATATTTTAGTTAAGTGTGTATGAATGAAAATAATCCCGTTGATGACTGTGGTCGAGAGGATACACTCGACTCCATGTTTGTACATATTTTGGTTACAAAACAAATGAAAGCAGTTACGGCTTCGTCAACAGTCATGTGGTCTGTAAATTCTGCAACACCAGAGTCAAGTACTCAACAATACTACAAATATATCCTTGTTACTATAGTATCGCAATATACTGATTATATTGCATTGATGCCCCTGTATCGCGATAAGTCACTTATGACACGCACAATAAGAGGCATTACAAATGACCACTTGACACAGACGAATAGTATTGGATAAGTTTGGAAAAAAAGTACCTTAATTATAAGTTACTGTTTACTTATTTCAAGTTACTTGTTCCTTTCGAAGTAACTACTAAGAAAAGTACCTTTTTGTAAGAGAGGGATACATTTTAAACAAGGCAGCTTAATGGATTCTCGGATTAAACAATTAGGAAAAAAAGCTATGAACAATAAATTAAATAAACAAATTCAAATGAAATAAATGAGGAGTGCACTGATCCTCGTTCTTGTGGCTGACACAGATTTTTTGACCGTTTAACAGACTTAAACGAACACAAAAGCTTCAACGCTTTCTGTTATTGATCACAGAAGCCTATTAAATAACTACAATAAAACTGAGCAATAGTGTATAAAAACAAAAAGCCCTTTAAAGGGAAAATAAATGACAAACTATACAAAACTCACAGTGTTTATAAAATGCAGAATTTCATTGTCGTTGACTTCAATGCTGGGAACTTCTCTCGTTAAATCGAAAGTTTTGTTTTTCCTCTGGTCCTTCAAAGTCCTTGGCGGAAAAGTACTTCAATTTATGTTTTATTTGCTGCCGTGTTTGTTCAAAGGAGGCTGGTATCTGCTCTTGTATCTTCACAGCCAGGTCCAAGAACAAACAAAAGTAATTGGACAAAATCTCTAACACAGGAATTCTGCTTCCTGTGTTAGAGCTGCAGCAGTCTTAACTTTCTGTATTAAACTGTTATTTTTACATCGTTGCTGCCGATCAATTGATAGAAGATATTATGGAAAAGGGAGCCGTCATTGGGGAGTCAAAGGTCGTGCCACACTTCACATGTCGGCCAAGATGATTGATGGGTTACCAGGCTGACGCGAGTGTGTACCCATCTGGACAACATCTGCGCGCACACTCTCACAAACACTTTGCTTAATAGCAGATTTTTGCTCGAGAGAGGATCTGTTTAAATCTCCATAGTGCTTTCTTCATGGTCGTTAGTGAATTTATACTTAATAATAATGGAGCGTGAGTGACGGCTCTTATTAATTTAATAACGGTTAGTGACTAAGAATAATGTCCTGAATAAAGCCTCGTTGTTCTCACAATTTATCATGAGGATTTAAAAAACAAATATGTTCAAATAATCGCCTTATTTAACGAGAGTTATTACTTAAATCATCTTTTCTATTTCAGCTGCTGTGGTGTCCTCAGCTGACTTTAGATTCAAACTTTTACCTCAATAAAACGATTCACAATCTTTTTCCTTTTTTTTATTAATGTTAAACATTTTCTTTGTATTGGTCCAGTTGACTTAAAAAAAAAGTTTGAATCAGGAAACAGTTTTTAGTGGCGTACATTTGAGATTTGTTGTAGGAAAATGTGTGACCAAGAGCACGTGTGTCAGTAAAACAGTGACGTCTGCTGGGGACTCAACATACAGGCCAGAACCCCCCAGGTTACCTATCATAACCCAGGTTCAACGCTCTCTAAACTAGCTATCCAGAGCCCTTAGGATTAACCAATACTTCCTTTTTAATTGCACCACTACTACAAATGAATTCTTTAAATTCTCTTAATATAAATTTAATTCATTCAATTGTATGGAATAAAACGTTCCTAAAGCAAGTTCTGCCGACTGAAGGACATGGATTAACAGCAAGAATTACCAGTGAATATTTATATTGTGTGTTTCGTTCTTGTTTGCACAAAGGTGGATATGAGTCAGTTGGCCTGAAGGTATTCATACTTGAAGGGACGTGTCATGTTTGAAATGAGCAAACACATTCAGATGAAAGCATGTTTTAAAAATGATTAGAATATGGAGATTGTATCGTGTCGGTGCTAAAAAAAAAAAAGGTAAAGAACCAATGGTTTTGTGGAGGGTTTGAAGTTTTAGCATTTTTTCTAGTGGGAACAGTGTTTCTGAGTATCTCGTTCAGTATGACAGAATATAATTTTATTTTGGCGAGACATTTTTTAGAAAAAGAAAATGACTATAATAATTATTATAGTTACTGAAAATATGTGTTTTTGTTTACATATCTGAATGGATATCGTTGTATGTTTATCATTCTTATCGGCGTGTGAAAACTTCTAAAAAGTTCCAATGTCTAAAAATTAAGAGTTGGATATGAAAATATACTGTGAAATACCATTAAAAAAAACGGTCATTACTTACTTACTTACTACATAAATTCAAGTTTAACTGTATAACATTTAAGATGAATTCCAAGTTATAGGGCAAGAAATATTTTTGCATCGTGTAAATTATATATATTTTAAAACTATTTTCTACAATTAATCACACCTTTAGCCATATCACGCTAAACCGTCAGTATTTTTCACAAGTCTAAAGGTAAAATAAGATAATAAAGTAACAAGGTGTTGTTCATTCATTCATTCATTGTCTACCGCTTTATCCCTGGGTTTCGTCGGGGAGACTGGAGCCTATCCCAGTATCACAGGGCGAGAGGCAGGGGATACCCTGGAGCGGACGCCAGTCTGTCGCAGGGCACACAAAGACGGACAACCATTCACACACACACTCATACTTATAGATAATTTCCCCAAAGTTTCCAATAAACCTCTGTATGTTTTTGGACTGTGGGAGGAAATACCTACTGATTGTTAAAGTAGGTTTATATACTATAAGTATTGATCCAATTATATTTTGGTAACTGTAGCCATCTAAAAAGTAATCCAGTATTCAATTAAAACGCTTTTATTTATATACATTTGATTTTTTAAAAATCTAAAAATTAATCCAGTATTAAATTAAAACGCTTTAACTTATATACATTTGATTAAAACAAATCTAAAAAGTAATCCAGTATTCAATTAAAACGCTTTTATTTATATAAATTTGATTTAAAAAAATCTAAAAAGTAATCCAGTATTCAATTAAAACGCTTTTATTTATATACGTTTGATTTAAAAAAAATCTAAAAAGTAATCCAGTATTCAATTAAAACGCTTTTATTTATATACATTTGATTAAAAAAATCTAAAAAGTATCCAGTATTCAATTAAAACGCTTTTATTTATATACATTTGATTTAAAAAAAAAATCAAAAAAGTAATCCAGTATTCAATTAAAACGCCTTTATTTATATACATTTGATTAAAAAAATCTAAAAAGTAATCCAGTATTCAATTAAAACGCTTTTATTTATATACATTTGATTAAAAAAAAAAATCACATTTAACCCACTAAGTGTCGCTGTTTCACCAAATCACTGCTTCGCGCACTCGAACTGTCGACGAAGAAGAGTGTAGTTGTGACGCTGTCACATCACTGCAGCTAGTCTGGAGCTCGGCTAGGTCGCTGTTACACTCGGATGGTCCCGGCGGTTCTCCCCGCAGGCCGCGACACCCCCCAGCTCCAGCCACAGACACCCCGGAAAAACAACACCAGGAGGGCCGAGGAAGCGTCGTTCGAACGGCTTCTATCCCGAGAAAAAGACGCCTAGCTTCGGGGTTTTTTTTTTTAGCCGGGGACGCTGCTGTAGCTGTTAGCCGAGCCGGGGGGGTCGTCCGTCGGTGAAAGTTCGGTCCTCGCAGTGGCCAGTGGAAGTCCAGCATGGCCAAAGAAAACGACTTCCAGACGCCCGGGGACAAGGCGACCAGTCCTGGCCAGAGGGACGGTAAGAAAGTTGCTCAAAGGCCGTTTTCAAACGGATGTGAAAATGTAACTCGCTTCTGTTGACATGAGTGTTCGTAGATAAAACCGGGACTAGAACCCAGAACCCGGTCCGACTGACGGGTGATATTTTGGCAAATAGGCGTCCAGGTACCGACCGTGGACACCCTGGACAAACACGACCGAAAATGTCCGTATTTGTTTAGACTTTAGCTCCGGGACTTGTGGTGACGTGGATCGAGTGTAGGGGGGGTCAGGTGCCGGACCAGGGAGGGCGTTGCGGTGCCGGTGACTCCAGGTCATAGGCTCGGGACCAGAGCCATCTGGTTTGACGACATTCTGTCTCGCCGCAGGCGGCACCTCGCTGGGTAAACATCTCGCCATACGCGAGCTCTCTGGCCCGGATCAAGTTGAGACTGTGACATGGAAACATTAAACCAAGAGCATTGTTGTTGTTTCATCTGATGATTGACTTTTACTATTTCATTTCCTGCTGTATAAGTGACAGAAGATAAGAGGATAATGAAAGATAAGAGAGGTGTGAGTGGGTTAAGATGCTGTAAATACATGTGGAAGTTAAATACCGTTATGTGTATAAGTTGTATTTATTTTAATATTGATTAAATCATAATAAGGTAAGGTAAAACTTTATTGAATTACATTGAATAATGTGTTTAAGGCCCTAGTTTACTACTTTCCTTTTTTTGAGTAGTTTCCTTCTCCTCAAAATAGTTTTTAAGTTGATTAAATTCTATAAAAAAAAGGAATATTGAAATAAAATAATATTGATTTCAACACGGAACACACCACAATGTGTTTTTGGTCTTATTTTAGGTTTATTTTTATTTTTTTTGAGTAGTTTCTTTTTCCTCAAAATAGTTTTTAAGTTTATTAAATTCTATAGAAAAAGGAATATTGAAATAAAAATGATATTTACTTCAACACGGAACAACACCACAATATGTTTTAGGTCTTGTTTTACTTTTATTAAAAAAAAAATTTGAGTCGTTTTTTTATTTTCCCTCAAAATAGTATTTAAGTCAATTGAATTCTTTAAAAAAGGAATATTTTATCTAAATTGAAATAAAATAATATTAATCTCAACACGGAACAACACCACAATATGTTTAAGTCCTTATTTTACTTTTATTTTTATTTTTTTTAGTAGTTTCTTTTTCCTCCAAAATAGGTATTAACTCAATTAAATTCTAAAAAAGACAATAAATATTTTATACAAATTGAAATGCAATAATATTAATCTCAACACGGAACAACACCACAATATGTTTTAGGTCTTATTTTACTTTTATTACATTTTTTTTAGTAGTTTCTTTTTCCTCAAAATGATTTAAAATAACAATAATAATTAAAAAAAAGGAAATGGCTTTCATCTCATTTTATATAAATTAAAAATAACAATAGAAGTGAATTTAGGTTTGTTATAATAAAATATAATGACATAATTGGCTGGATTAAAGAAACGATCCCTTTGTATTCTAACTGTTATTAATCGTCTATTTTTATTTTAATTGTGACAAGAGTCACGCTGTACAATAGAAGCTTTAATTGCCAGTGTTGTACAGATGGCTTTTCAAGAATTGAATGACCCGCTTCTGCGTAACAAAGTTATACAATGATGAGCCATTTAATCAGAACTTGAACTTTGAATATATTCTACGACCATACAATGATTTGTTTCTATTTATTTTGCTCAGTGATCATTTGCATATAAGCATCAAGTGTCAAGAATGTGAGTGAATGGGTGAGAATGGGTGAGTGACTGCAACGCTTTGTTGTTCCAGCTGGCATTAAAGGTAAATAATAACAGTCCAAACCTCACAAAGAAGTAGTGATGCTCATGTATGAACTCTTGAACGAAGAAAACAGTCGCATGCATACCATTCATTTAAACTCTGTCACCCATTATCTCGGTTAATCTGGACTTTTCTTTGCCTCTCGACAGCGAACCGGAGGCTGAAGTACATCAGCTTGGCCGTGCTGGTGGTCCAGAACGCGTCGCTCATCCTCAACATCCGCTATGTGCGCACGTTGCCGGGCGATCACTTCTACGCCACGTCCGCGGTGGTCATGGCTGAGCTCCTGAAGGTCCTGACGTGCCTTCTGATCATTTTGCTGCAGAAGAGATGTGAGTGTTTTTTTTTTAAATGTTTGATAATCGCACAGCAAACGTGATTTATAAGCATCGATTAAATCTGTGAGAAATGTGCTTTTTAAAGTACAATTATTAAAGGCAAGGAAAATGAATTGATAATGTTTATGGATTCAATTATTCAAGTTTATATGTTTATCAAGTCAAGTTATTGTCAAATATACATGCATCAAGACATGCAGCATAGATGACACTGTAGTCCTCTCAGACCCACGATGCAAAACATGAAGATGGTTGAAAGGACATTAAATCAGACATTAAAAGAGAGATTGCGCTGCAGGGTCTTGCGGCAGGACACGGTGCAGGCGCCGTACCACACGGTGATGCAGCTCGACATGATGCTCTCCATGGTGCCTCTGTAGAAGGAGAGCATCATGGGTGGTGGGGCTCTTGCTCTCCTGAGTCTGCGGAGGAAGTACAGGCGCTGGTGGGCTTTTTTTTGGCCAGTGATGCTGTATCGTGGCTCCAGGGCAGACATTCAGAGACGTGCACACCCAGGAACTGGCATCATCAGTCGAGTGGTTAGTCTGTGGTGGAGTCAGTCCTGGAGTTCTTCTGTAGAACCCTGAGGCCACATATACATTCGCATTTTAGGTTTGTTGACTTTAACCAGCGCCCTGTATGCTGGCATTAGCATAATAGTGGTGTGGCACACATTTGAAGATACCCATGTTCTATTCAACTCCTAAGAACATCCAAAACTCTTGATGTTGGACTTGAATGTGAAATAATCAGAAAATAATATTTTGAAGAATTGATCCAGCTTAAATATTGTATATTTGGGAGCAAATATAGAGATTCTTAAATCAATCAAACAGGCTAAGAAACTTCCTGCCAAAATGAACAGCAGACATGAGAGTAATATTCCAAGTATAAGTATGACTAGTTGTTGCCAAACACACCAGAGGAGCCTCTGGGTAAAACTGGTTTTACTTCAGACTCTGGGCAAACCTGTCGCTGAATCAATCGGCTCTGTTTTACACTTCCATTCAACTGTATAGTAGGATGGTTTTATGAAGGAACCGCCTTCATGCTTTACAACCTTATCAGTCATTGATCTGTGTCAGTTGAGGACATTTCAGAACATTCGCCCGGTGTCAAGTGTCCTTGACGTCGGCTGAAGTCAATCCTAGTAAGCCTGCTGCGTCAACATTCAATGGACCATTTGTTCACCTGTTGTTGGAATACAAAAGAAAACGGGTTCAATGAAATGCATCAATGTGGATCAACTTACCCTCCCTTTCGTAAGCCACGGCAGTAGTTTTTAAAGGAAACTCACTTGAAAACTGCAGCTTAAAACTCCATTAAATAGAATAGAATAGAAAATCTTTATTCATCCCCAGAGAGGAAACACACTTTTAAAACGGCACAGTTGAAAAAAAAATAAAGTGCAAGGAAAAAAGAAATAATAAAAGAGATAATACAAAATAAAATAAAAACGATCTTAAAAATATACAAATTATTTACAAAATTATAAATTTAACACAATAAAATAAAATAAAATAGAATAGAATAAAATAAAATAAAAAAATAAATAAAATAATAAAATAAAAACATAAAATATAAAAAAAAATAAAAATAAAAACATAAAATAAAATAAAATCCCTGTAAAACTGATGTATATAATTATATTGATGCATTTACAAGATCAACCTTTATTACAACACAATCTGGAGCTTATAATCCATGCGTTTGTGTCTCGTTGAGACTATTGTAACCGTTTATTTTGGTGTCTAAACAAGAAGGATCTGTCTCGCCTGCAGTTAATACAAAACTCTGCAGCGTGAATTCTGAGCCGCTCCAGTAGGAGAACTCGCATTTCCCCCGATCCATCTAATGTCAAGCGCAGAAGTCTTCAGAGACTTTATAACGTTTCGTCTTTTGCCAGTCAACGTGAAGGAGATGGTGCTGCTGCTCCTCGACGCCATCGTCTTCCAGTACAAGGACACGCTGAAGCTGGCCGTCCCGTCCCTCATCTACACCCTCCAGAACAACCTGCAGTACGTCGCCATCTCCAACCTGCCAGCCGCCACCTTCCAGGTGAGAGATCGACCTTGTCGTTTCATTGCCTCGTAAAATCCCGTGACGCTCCTTATCGGATGAGCAGAGTCGTATCATCGGATCTTATGATCTACATGTTTTAGACTTTTATGACTTTTAAAAAAACAAGTCAATGAGTGGATGTGTAGTTGTGTCTATTATTACATTTTTAATTCCTAAATAATTTGTTTATAATTCAGGGTAAACATATTTGCCAGTGACACAATCTTTATATCGAAAAAGGATCTAAACAAATCAAGAACTATAAACATATTTTGATAGTGTTGACTGGAAACCCACCCAGCAGAACACT
Organism: Callionymus lyra; assembly: GCF_982586985.1. Lineage (NCBI taxonomy): Eukaryota > Metazoa > Chordata > Actinopteri > Syngnathiformes > Callionymidae > Callionymus > Callionymus lyra. The sequence goes on along the minus strand of NC_141836.1, from coordinate 11,346,700 downwards.
GGACAGTCGAGCCTCTGTACGGCGTGAGGAAGTTGCGCAGTATCGCTCGACAACTGCCAAGTGGTTCAACACAAGCCTCACTATGTGACTGCGATGGTTCAGGAGCGAGTTAAAGTGTTGACTCACACGCTCAAGTTTATGTGTACAGCACGAGTCGTCCGAAAAAAAGGGAACCCGGGTAGAAAGATTTTAAAAAACGTTTATAAAAAAATAAATGAAAAGTACATTCAGAAGAAAAATCAATGCAATAACATGATGAAGGACAATAGTTATCAGAAAACTGGTGATTTCATTGATTGTACTTGCAGTGAGTGTGTTTTTGCAACGTTTTTGTGCAGGTCACGTACCAGTTAAAGATTCTCACCACGGCTCTGTTCAGCGTGTTGATGCTGAAGAAGTCTCTGTCCAGAGTGCAGTGGTTTGCACTGTTGCTGCTGTTTGCAGGCGTCGCCATCGTGCAGGTGAGTCACTGTGTCAACAGACACCGAATGGATTTGGATTCCTCGTGAGGAACTTGCTTTAGTTAAAAAACTGCTTCAAATCTTTTTACTGTAATCAAGCAATTGATTGTAGGAGCTAAAATATTACTTAATCAGAGAAAACGTTTTTATTAAAATGTATGTTAAAAGGCTTCTTTTTTGGATTGAAGCAACCTCTTTTGTCAACTGAATAATAAACAAATATACCTTCATAGTAATAGAGAGCACGTTGAGTTTTGGAAGTAAATGTTCAGATGAAATGCAGTGAGTTAGTATTGAAGTAAAAGCAAGTCGGGATAATTTAGTTTTACAGTCCTGCATTATGTCACGATCACATGTCTGGTTATCTTAATGTAGAATTTTATTTCATTCATATGATTTAATTTTTATGTTCTGTAACATCACCATAACAAGTTCCTGTGTTGTGTTTACAACACACACAATACAAGTTTTCTGATTCTGAAAAGTTGCAAAACTGATTATTTGGGAACACCATACGCATCACAATACATACGATACGATAAATTGTAATACTGTAGTCACACGGATATATTTGTAGTATTGTCGAGTACTTGACTCTAGTGTTGCAGAATTTACAGACCACATGACTCTTGATTAAGTCGTAACTGCTTTCATTTGATTTGAAACCGAAAAAAAGACCAAATATTAGCTTTGAAAGCTGATAGAGTTGATTGTATCCTCTCGTCCTCAGTCAGCACCTAGGTCTCGTGGGTTTCTTTAGCTCCGGAGGACTAATGACTGTTGCCATCTAGCGGCCGGAAGTTTAATTGCAACACAAAAAGGATCCACAAAAATGTGAATCGTAATAGTTTATTTTATACACATCTTATTGAAATGATAAAAAATGATTGTATGAGAATAAAAAATTATTAAAATCCAACGTTAAAATAAATCAATTCACTGCTGTTGAACAGACATAGTGTATCTTGGGATATTTAAGTGTATCAATATTTTCTCACTGTGTTTGTCTTGTGTGAAAACACAAAAAAGACACGATATATGTCATCAGTGTGCAAAGATGGCTCACGGGTCGGTGTCTCTTGCAGGTTCAGCAGGAGGGCAACAAAGAGGCGTCGGTCGCCAACGCTTTCAAGCAGAACTACATGGTGGGCTTGTTCGCCGTGGTCATCAGCTGCCTGTCCTCCGGCTTCGCCGGCGTCTACTTCGAGAAGATCCTCAAGGGGAGCTCGGCGTCCGTCTGGGTCCGCAACGTGCAGCTGGGGATCTTCGGCATGGCCCTGGGCATGCTGGCGCTGTGGTGGAAGGACGGCGCCGCCATCGCCGAGCGCGGCTTCCTCTTCGGCTACACCAACATGGTGTGGTGCGTCATCTTCAACCAGGCCTTCGGCGGGCTCCTGGTGGCCGTGGTGGTGAAGTACGCCGACAACATCCTGAAGGGCTTCGCCACCTCCTTCTCCATCATCGTCTCCACCGTGCTCTCCATATACCTCTTCGGCTTCCGCATCGACCTGCTGTTCACGGCGGGGGCGGGGCTCGTCATCGGCGCCGTCTACATGTACAGCCTCCCCAGGGCGGCGAGCCCTTCCTCCTCCGCCGCCTCCTCCTCCTCCTCTTCCTCCTCTTTGTCGTCAAGGACTGACCGCGGCGGCGAGATGGAAACGTTTCTTCCAAAGTCAGTGTTGGTGAAGTGACTTTTTTTGTTTTTGTTTTCGATGGTTTCTCTTCTTCTCGCTTTCCTCTCTCACGTTCCTCCTCTCCAGAGGGGAACGTAAGAGACGACGTTCGGACCTGGACCCTTCTATAAATAACTTTTCACGCTTCGTCCTCCTCCTGCTGGACTAATGACGGCCTCCTCCTCCTCCTCCTGCATGCTCCGAGCTCCTTAACCAAACCACAGAATCCATTTTCCACTGTGCTTTTTTATACACGACTGCTTTCCTGGTTCTCCTCTCGCCACCTTCGCCGACGGGGAAACCATTTACACTAACATCCTGGACGAGAAGGAGATTTTCTTTTCCTCCTCCCCCCCGTTACTCCATTTTCCTCGAGGACGAGAAGACGAAGGAACTGCTGCTCCTTACTAACCCGACCCCCGTCCCTTCACTCAGGGAGTGCACCGACGCTCCTTCCTCTGACATCCCAGACAAACGACTTTCTCCCCAAAGCACAACAAGAGGAAGAGGTAGAGGAAGCTCCAGCATCACCGTCGCTTGTCTTTTTTTTCTGTTACCGTTTCTGCCTTAAGAATCTGGACCTCACTGACTGAATAAGGAGCGTTAAAGCCTAAAACTAGACGATGGTGATGACGGCCATTTCAGCTTTGAGTCGATCTTTTCACTGTGCAGCTTCAACTTTCAAAGACTTTATGTCTGAGTAGAATGTAAAACACTACATTTTCAAATCATTTTGACCACAAATGTAACTATAAAGTTGGTCAAAGGGGGCGCTAGTGAGCCATCATCGTGCCACAAGAAATTGACGCAATTAAAAAAAGTCAAATATATTTCTGCGTTAAGTTCAGCTGCACACTGAAAACTCATTATTCTGACGTGAAGTCGTCGCGGTCGGAGTGTGTTTTTCTGCAGACACGTCGCTGTCTGGTGCCTTTTTCTTCTCACCTGTACAGAAGCCATACCTGTTAAATGTAAACCCCGATCCCCTCTCCCGCCAAAAAGAGCCGCCGACCCTTTTGATAATCGCGCTCACCAAATGTGTCCTGCGACGGGCGTCTTCTGGAGCGCCGCGTCGTCGTCCTGAATGTTGTCCTTCAGCTGCTGGACGGGACATCGTGTCGCCCGCCCAAGTCGGTTTAGCTGCTTTTTTAACGTTTGCGTGTTTTGACTCCGGTCGCGTCTCCATCGCTGCGGGTGGAAATATCTGTCATTCTATTCTAATATAACTCGCTATTTTCGGGGGTTTCTGATCAGAAAGATGATCAGTTTGACGGAGATGTTTGAGTCTTAGCTTGTTGCTGGTCGCCATGGAGACAAGAAACATGACTTTCCTCCCAAAGTCCGGTCATCTTTCAAATGTGACATCTTTTTTATTTATACAAATATGAATTTATGCTGGGAGAATATTGGAAATTATCTTTATAATATATATAAATATATGGTATATAAGTAGTTTTTTTTGAGTGCGTGGGGGAGTTTCTGTTAGATGGAGATGCCGGGTTCAGGTCGGAGGCGGAGTTAATGTGATAAAGTTTCTGAGGTCGACGGCCAGGACGATGAGCTTTATGTATTTATTGAGGAAGAGCAGGTTTCACAATCGTTTGTGTTCAATAACAAAACAATAATCAACAATAACGCGATGTAGCAGGTGACCCTGACGATAACTGTGCATTTAAAACTTGCCTGCTTGGCTTTTTTGTATTTTCCTCTCGCTCACAATACTTTAGAAGGAAGAAAAAAAAAGCTTTCAAAAATGAAGCGTCACCTTTTCGTTTACGACAAAATCCGGCAGCAGTTTTCCTAGAGGACGACTGTGCCGGGTTCAGACTTCCTCTTCCTGTCCGGAAGATTTAGTTTTTGTTGTTTTTTTTGATCTGTTACTTTGCACTTAATTTGTATCGATGCCTCTGAATTTGTATATACTTCTTTTGGTAAGGTTTTATAAAAACAAGGATTCAACTGCTCGTGTCTTTTGTTTTGATTCTTATAGTCGTGCACATGAATATTTATTTTGGTTGAATTAAATATGGTGTAAAGTTAATGTTAATTCAATTCACTTGTATTGTAGGAGACTTGTAAATGAAAATAACACATTTATAGTTACTGTATTAGCTCCAAAGGTGTATTATAAAGCCATTTAGGAAAGTCAAATGAGTATAGAAATATACTTTAACTTGCATAAAATGATGATATAAAATAATAATATGTCAATGATATTGAATTAGATTTGTGTTGAAAAGGAAATATAGATATATATTTCTATATTCGCTCCAAAAGATTATTATAAAATACTTGATATTAATATATAATGTAACCTATTGCATAGTTAAGTACTTTTAAAAAACTTTTTTCTTCAATAATTCTATACATTTTAGTCTTTCTCATATACACAGCATGATCCAAGCCTGCAGTGGTCAGTACCTGAACCACCTTTCCTGCATCAGATACAGTGAATTGTTGAATATCCTTCTCTGATATTCTGGAATCCTGTGTTGTTGTGGAAGTGGACACAGCATGAGCAGCCATTTCCACAACAAACTGATTCACTGTAACTTCTTTATGTGTGTCTTTGTTTTTGTTTAGTTTTTTTTTTCCAATGTTTGAGTCAGATTGAGTGGTGAAACCTGGAACCAGTGCTGAATAGTTTTTGTTTTGAGGATTTCTAACTTGTGTTGCTCCGTCTTTTCCTTCCTTTATCTGTCAATCAGGTGTGGCGGGAAGCGTAAGGGATCCTGAGTTCTGATTGGACGACCGACTCGCACCTTCTCCTCACCGAGCGCTCCTGACACTCCAGACAAAGAACACCCGGTGGACTTGACCCTTCATCATCATCATCATCATCATCATCATCATCATCATCATCATCATCATCATCATCATCATCATCATCATCATCATCATCATCATCATCATCATCATCATCATCATCATCATCATCATCATCATCATCATCATCATCATCATCATCATCATCATCATCATCATCATCATCATCATCATCATCATCATCATCATCATCATCATCATCATCATCATCATCATCATCATCATCATCATCATCATCATCCTCGTCGTCACGGTGACGAGAGCTAGTACCTCATGAATGGAGATATCAGGTCAATGTAAAGATACACTTTCAAAAGGTTTTTAACAAGATTCAGGCATTATTTCAAGGGCGTTAAAATACTCTAATAATTCAGTATTAATATTTAATACATTGTTAGTTTTTCCATTACATTTCAGTATCCACGTTGACTCGTTTTAATGATATTAAACTGTGATATTTATTTCCTCTTAAAGATGATTTTTTATTAAAGATGTTTAATATTTCACTTTATAAATGACTGACAGTTTTCTACATCTTCCTACAGCTAAGTTAACCAAACCGTGGATCAATAGAATCTTGTATCGCCAGCGTGCCTTTGTTTTAGTCGCTTTATAGTTACGTTTCTCTTCATAACTGCTTTTCTACTGTTTTTATTTTGCTATTAAAAGTCTTAAACAAAACATTTTTCTGTGTGTTTTAATGTGATATCGTTATAAAGACGTATAGCTGGATTTAATAGAAAATACTAATGACTTATACTAAAGAAATAAAAACCTGACATTTCCGTATTTTGAGTTTTTTTTCTTTATTCAAATTTTTCAACGTGATTTAGGAATAAAATAATTAATAAAAGTGTTATTTTGTATATGCTGTGTATTAATAAACTCAATCATTTACTTTTAGTAGTAAATATGCCTTTTATTTCATTAATAAATATAAAATAATTATTCTTATATAATCGCTCATTTGAACAGCAGAGGTCAGTAAAGTGTCAACCATCTCCAAATGAATCGCTTTAGAATTTTCCAGTAGCTTAAAATTATTTTTAAAGCTAATAAAACGTGCAACAACGTGCGTATGTAGATAGTTTCTGTAGCGATAACGTGACAAATACCGTTTTTTTAATAGTTTCTTATAGTGCAGGTCCATGTCTCACCAGCAGGGGGCAGACTACACCAACAGTGGTGACGATCATGCTCTGATTTAGTCATGCGAGTTGATCCAAGTCGCATTTCATTTTAACTTTTAACAATATACTTTTTAATGTAAACCAATTCACAGGCCTATTCGAGCCACATGTTAACATGTTACATGCACTTGGTGCCGGAATCTATTCAGGACTCCGAGGATTATTGCCTTGTTTTGGAAAAAAACAAGGCCTGAATTCAAGAGTTCGGAATTAAGATGGCGAAGATAACCAGGATTAACAGGACATTCTTGACATTTTGTTCACCTGCCTAGAGCTAGATGTGGCTCTTAAGATAGCCTGGGAGCGACCTCGAATGGAAGTGCTGCGACTGACCATGGAAAGTATACAAGTTTTATGTGTTATTTATTAGAACTGTCTTCTCTTATAATCCTCTTAAATATGCTTATTTTGTTACAGACGACTTCAAAACAGAGAGGAGAGGCTGGCTTCCTGTTCAGGGTGTCCCCTGCCTCGGTAAGGTGTCGAAAGTGAACGAACAAAGTTGGAATCGGTCATTTGATGACTCATTTGGTTTTGAATGAAGATAGAAGAATACATTTATATTTGTAAGTTGAGCCAATTTGTGTCTACTTTTGTTAAATTAATGTGAAAATTAGAATTAAAATGGGATGAAACTTGATCAGAGACGAACAACAAAAACATTCTTTGTTTAGATTGTAGATAAAAATGTCAGTTCTCAAGGTTTTGGAAAGTAAAACAAATATATCATATAACCTAGAATCCCAGGAGCTTTTATGAGGAAAACAATTTAAAAAAAAAACACAATCCTACTCTGATCGGTCAAACAGGCCAAATAGAAACTTAAAAAGCCCACAGGCTATGAATAGCTGTGTGTGTTGAAAAAATACTTAAATGTACATTATTGATCGCCCCATCACAACCTTTTCTTATGGAATCAGTCAAACATTTACATTATATTATCAGCTCTTATCTAACATTTACTTTGTGGTTGTTGTGATTTAACGTCTGGCAGTTCCCTTACCTGTTACCTGTGCTACAAGAACGGCGGAGGTGAGACACACGACCACAAGATTCTGAATGGGTTCCTACAAATTCCTACAATGGAAAATATGTCAAAAACAACCTTGTTTCATTGTAAGTATGTTGATTTAAAAAATCGAATATATAAACAAATTAAACGTACAACATATTCATTCATTATTCCCAATTTTTAAATCAAAGTTTGTCTTAAAAATCTCTTTTAATAATTATTGTTCATCAGAAAAAGCGCAGTATGCTTGTATGATATATGTACATATGTAGCCATTACAAAGACACTGTTTCTTTAAGTGACATCATAGATGGCTAATCACTATCATCAATATATAATATCAATATATAATATTATAATAATATATATAATTAATTAATTAATTAATATATATAATATCAATATATAATATCAATATATATATATATATATATATATATAAGCTCTCAACACTGTCATCAGTGAGCAGAGAAGCAGAATGAGTGCACGAATGCTCCTTCCCAGGTGCAAAACAAATAGACTCAGGGACTCATTCATCCCTCGGGCTATTAAATTGTACAATTCTGAGTTCGGGGGCAGGAGTGGAGTGAGAGTATCATGATGTTCTGTTCTATGTTAGTCTTTGTATCCTTTGTCTTTCTCACATAAACACCTTTTTTTTTTAAATTCACACTAGTGTCACACTATTACTATTATCAGTTATTAGAATCTGATCAGGCCATGGTATTATAAGCCTTGTGTCATCTCAACAGTCTTATAAAAGTTACTTGTGTATTGTCAGTAAAACCAGTGTTTCCAGGAGTATTTTTTGACCTTGATGAATCCTAAATAACAACTGGATGCATCAAGTGCTGCATGAATTAATCCATCTCTGGTTTGTTATTTCCTTTTATATTGATTTTATTTCTTTCCGTAAGCAAGTAAGCAAGTAAGTTGCTAGAAATCAAACAATGGCTGAGTGAAAACACTCTACAGCTAAATGTGGACAAAACTGAAACACTGGTGATTGCTCCTGATGATAAGATTCCAGGGTTGAGTCAGTACTTGGGTGACTTAGGTCAGTCTGTCAAACTGAGCCTGAGAAACCTGGGTGTTGTATTTGATAAAGACATGTCTCTTGTTCGACACTGCAGAAAACTGACCAGAAACTGTTTCCTTCAACTGAGAAAAATCTCTAAACTTAGGAAAATGTTGTCGGAACATGATCTGGAGCTTGTAATCCATGCGTTTGTTTCTTCTCGTCTGGACTATTGCAACAGTTTGTTTTCATGTCTTAACAAGAAGGAGCTGTCTCGTCTGCAGTTGATTCAGAACTCTGCAGCGAGAATTCTGACCCGCTCTAGTAGAAGAACTCACATTTCTCCGGTCCTTAAAACTCTTCACTGGCTTCCAGTTTCTTTCAGGATCAACTTTAAAATTCTGGTTCTTACTTTCAGATCTATTCATGGTCAGGCTCCTCCTTACATCAGTGATCTGATCCAGCCTTACACCCCAGCTCGGGCTCTGAGGTCTGTGGATAAAATCTACTTATGGTTCCTGAACACGCTTCAGGACCAGAGGAGAGAAATCTTTTCAGGCTGTTGCTCCTAAGCTTTGGAACGATCTTCCTCTCTCTTTGCGCTTGATGGATCTACTGACTCCTTTAAGAAACATATTAAGACGTTTCTATTTGTTCAGGCTTTTCCTTGATTTTCTGGAACTCCTGTGTTGTTCTCAGTATTATCTTGATCTTTAAAGTATGTACTTTTTTGAGTATTGTTTTGATTGTTTAAGCGCTTTGTGACCCTGGTCTCGAAAAGCGGTATATAAATAAATATTACTTACTTACTTACTTTTTCTTTGACTAATGTTCTTTGTCTTTATCTTTAGACTTAGATTGTGTCATCTTGTTCTTCCTCTTATGTTCTTTTCTTATTTTATTTTTTATGTATTATTTTTATTGTTTATGAAAAATTGCTGGCTACTGGAAAAAACAATTCAATCAAAAAAAGTTTTACCTTACCTTACCTTAATCTTGCAGGAGTCAAGTATAGAGTCTTGTTCTCACACGGTAAAAAAAACCATCAACTTCATCCATAAATAGGCTTGTTAAGTAAGTGAGTAATTTGTCCAATTATCTTGACCTTTCAGGTCATCTAACCTCGAGAATGTTGGTTTGTTTTTAAAAAAAAATGTTACCTGAGGCGTTACCTGTTTATGAGCAATCCTGTTTTTTATGGTCCAAAATACTTCTCAGTTGTTGATTGAGAGGGAGTTCAGTTCAGTTCAGTTTCCCGCAACATGTTTATGACTTTAAATCAACATACAAACCAATGCTTATGACATTCTAACATTAAAATGCACCTCAAATACTTTTGGGGGGAATTTAATTACAAACCTTGTTAAATTACTTTCTGTTAAAATAAATATTTATGCTCTTTTATATATATATATATATATATATATATATATTAAGATATTTGTTTATTGATTTTTTTACATTAAACAATAAAATATGAAAAAAGAAAATGTCCATCATAAGAAGGGAAATAAAATTTTTGCCGCTGTAAAAATAAATAAAAGTATATATATATATATATATCAACACACACGCAAACATATACAGTATATTCGTTTTTTTTTAAAAGAGAAAAAATGTAAAGATACATACTTGTTGGTTAACAGAAAAGAAAAAGATAAAAAAGAATTAAAACACAAAATAAAAACAAGACAACAACAAAAAGAAAAACACACAAAACAAAACATGCCTGATCCACACACACACACACACACACACACACACACACACACACACACACACACACACACACACACACACACACACACACACCACATCCTGTAGATAATGACATTGTCAATCTAAACAAGCATTTAAAATAAACAAGAAATTAAAGTAAAAGATCTTCATGAGGTGACAGTCAAGTGCATTGTCCTTGCATATGCCAGAAAAGGTCCCCACATCCTTTTAAACTTGGTGCTGGACCCTCTTTTATATTTATATTTATATTTATGTTTATATTTATATTTATATTTATATTTATATTTATATTTATATTTATATTTATATTTATAATCCATTAAAGGCCCTGTTTAACTCTCCTCTTATTAAGTGTTGTTAATTTGACAATTTAAATAAAAATGACCTCGTATATATATTCTAGTTGAGTATATATTGAAATTATTGTTTTTTTCTTCTAATTTATAAACCATTTTCCAGGTTTTTAAATGTTCAAAACTCGATCAATAAGTGTTCCGGCTCAATCCCTCTTTTCGGCTTCTAGTCTCTCAAATAATTCAATAATAATAATAATGTAAAGTATCTCTTAGTTTTGAGTATTTTCAGTTATTATATATTATTCCCCCAACAAGTTTATGTCTTTAAATCAACATACAAACCAATGCTTTATGACATTTTAACGTTAAAATGCACCTCAAATACTTTTTGGGAGAGAATTTAATTACAAACCTTGTTAAATTACTTTCTGTTAAAATAAATATTTATGCTCTTTTATATATATATATATATATATATATATATATATATATATATATATATATATATTAAGATATTTGTTTATTGATATTTTTACATTAAACAATAAAATATGAAATACTTTTTGGGAGAGAATTTAATTACAACCCTTGTTAAATTACTTTCTGTCAAAATAAATGTTTATGTTTTATATCGTATACCTCTTTTATATATATATATATATATATATATATTTTTTTAAGATATTTGTTTATTGATTTTTTACATAAAACAACCAGTACAGCTCAACAGTGTAAATGGAATGATTCACAGAGAAAATAAAAAATAGAAGAAGGGAAATAACATTTTTGCCGCTGCACAAATAAAAGTAAGGTAAAGGTAAGGTAAGGTAAAACTTAATTGATCCCTCAGGAGGTCTCCTTCGGGAAATTGTTTTTTCCAGTAGCCAGCAATTTTTCATAAACAATAAAAATAATACATAAAAAATAAAAAATAAAATAAGAGGAAGAACAAGATGACACAATCTAAGTCTAAAGATAAACACAAAGAACATTAGTCAAAGAAAAACAACAAAAACTAAGGATACAAAGACTAACATATAACAGAACGCCAGTGGTCGACGCGGGGAACCCTGTGACGTCAGAGAAAAGGGAGCGAGATCAAGGGAGAGACTGTCGCGGGAGGGGGGCGGTCTCTGACGTCACAGCGTCGGCCGCTTGTTTATTTAAAGCCGCTGCGCGGACACACGGACAGAGTCAGACCTCCGTTGCATATCGACTGAGGACGAAAAGCCGTGACGCTGTTGGGGCCATTTTTTCTCTCCTTTCTCTTTTTTTTCTCTCTCTTCCCATCTCCTCCTCTGACAAGGACCGGTCCTCCCTGGATGGATCCGCATCCATTCCTCCACAGAGAGACCCGCTCGCCCGCCGCCCGCCTCCGGGACTGAAGCCGCGCGCGTCTCCGCTCGAGCGTCGTCCGCAGACGTCGCGGTGACTCCGTCCTCGTCCGTGTCTTCCAGCAGGCCTTCTTCTCCTTCGTGACTCTCTGTTCCCATGCGATTCTTCAGACTTACATTTAAGTGTTTCGTGGATTGTTTTTGAAGGTCGCTGTCCAAAAGAAAAAAAAAAAACACGGTGCAATTTCTACCCGTTATTTTTTGATTGTTATTTTTTTAAATATTTTCAAAGTTTTCCGTTGAGAAAATTTGAAATATATATATATATATATATAATTATCACGGGATAAATTTGGATTCGGTATTCCTCCGAAGGAATATTGCAGATAAATCAAAAGTGACCTTTTTCTGGATGATTTTTTATTAGATCCAGATCATAATCCACGATCCACTTGACTTAAAAAACACCGCGAATATAAGGAGACCAAAGAGGGACAGTGATCTGACTCTTAAAAGAAGGTGAGGAAATACATTTAGGACTCAAAAAAAAAAGAGACTGACCGGAACAAAACCAACCTTCTCCTGACTTGGAAAAAAAACCCATCTGAACTTGATAGTTTCTTATTGACGTTAAAAAGTAAGGACTCACGTCAGGAGACTTGAAGTTGTGTACCCCCCTCCCATTCTAGACTTGTTCCTGACTGGTTCCTGACTGGTTTTGAGACTCATGGAGAAGCAACCCCTGCCTGCATCTTCTTGCTCTCTTGATCTTCTGGAAGAGACGAAGAAGAACCACTATCTCCTTCCCAATGGCGATGGTGGTCACGTCCCCGAGGCCACCAACGGCAGCCCGGTCCCGCTGGCGACCGGCTCCGGCGGCGACGACGGCGGCAGCGGGGTCCTGGTGGTCGGCGCTTGTCCGGGGCCGACCAAGAGAGGAGGAGGGGGCATGTTCGTGGACCGGCCGGCGCCGCCGCCGTACCAAGAGCGGGAGACGTGGACCAGGCAGATGGACTTCATCATGTCCTGCGTGGGCTTCGCGGTCGGACTGGGCAACGTGTGGCGGTTCCCCTACCTGTGCTACAAGAACGGCGGAGGTGAGACGCACCACACGAGATCCAGTCCAACATATTCCTTCGTTATTCCCAATTGACCATTTACGTAGCCATTACAAAGACACTGTTTCTTTAAGTGACATCATAGATGGCAAATCTTGCAGGAGCCAAGTATAGAGTCTTGTTCCCACACGGTAAAAAAAAAACTTCACCCATAAATAGGCTTGTTATGTAAGTGAGTTGTTTTTTCTTTTTATCTTGACCTTTCAGGTCATCTAACCTCGAGAATGTAGTTTTTTTTTAAAAAAAAGAAAAGTTTTCCTTACCTGAAGCGTTACCTGTTTATGAGTAATCCGTTTTTTTTTGGTCCGAAATACTTCTGAGTTGTTGATTGACTTTCTTTTTCTTTCTCGCAACTAGTAAATATTCAGTCTAAGCTTCAACTGTTTGTGTTTATGGTTCCAGTCGGGATTTAACTGTGTATTGTTTTTCGATTTGTTTAAGTACTTTAGAAATAACCATTAATTAAATACTTACCTCATGAAGTTATTAAAATAGTAATGTAGTTCCTCATTCATTCGTCTATTGTTGGTGTCAGAATCTCAGTATTTTTAGAAAGTAAATACATTTAGTTCAGATCTTTATTAAAGAAAATAATATTTTAGGTTGGGTATATATTAAAAAATATTTTTATTTTCGGATTAATAAACCATTTTCCAGGTTTAAAATGATCAAAACTCGGATCAATAAGTGTTCCGGCTCGATCTACGTCGGCTTCTTGTCTCTAAAATAATTAAATAATACTGAAAAAAGTAATGCAAATAATGTTGAGTATCTCGATTCTTAGTATTTAGTAAGTTCAGTTATTATTTCCCCAAAAAGTCTTCAAAGTAACATACAAACCAATGCTTTTTCACCTCAAATACTTTTTGGGGAATTTAATTACAACCCTTATTTAGTTACTTTCTAGTAAAATAAATATTTAAACATTCACAAAAGTAAAAGAAAAAGCGGCAAAACATAATAAATAATTTTCAAGTTTGGTTCTACTCAAGGTTTCTGCCTGTTAAAAGGAGGGAAGTCGCTCGTTTTCTTGTCTTTTTATAGTGTTTTTAATCCGGAAAGTGTGTTGAAATGACTCTTTAGTTCAAGCAAACACATCCCTGTTAGTTCATGAAGTTCATAAGAAGAAACGACACAAGGTTGTGGGTCAGTGTGGGGTTTTGTGTTGCAGTACTAAATGGACCTGCCACTGAGCGATTCAAACGTCTCTCCTCGATCCTAAACTTCACTCTTTGTAGCGTCAGTTGTTGGGGAGACCTGAGGAAAGGTCCTGGTGTTCACACACAGAAGGAGATGAAGGTCACACTAAATCACGGAGTATCAGGAGAAAAGTTCACTCCTCGCGTTACACGGGCGAGGGATGTCCTGGAAAGGTCACCCTCGTCACAGACTTCACCTGCGCCAGCGGACACAAATCAAAGTGTGTCTCCAGAGTTAAACTAAAAAGCATTCGACCTTCAACCAAGAGCAAGATTTTTCTTTTTACCTTTTAATTTTTTTAGCCAATCGTGTTGCGTTGTCGCCGAAACAGGAAGTAGACGTATCATGCACTCTGAGAAACTAGTTTTCACCAATTTGTTGTTCATATAAAACGAAATCACAGATCTTCTCCATTGATAAATGATAGTACTTCACACACTGATGGGAGTAGGCTGCGACGCACCGACTTACTCACCAGGAGCAATCAGGGGTTAAGCCTCTTGCAATATTCACATTCACGTCACATTCAAACAGTTCTTAGTTCTAAGGAAAAGAAGGTAAAGATAAAAAAAAAAAACATTGACTCATCCGCTGCAGGCGGCCTTTCCAGGGTGTCCCCCCTACCTCCTGTAGTAGAAGAGACCTGTATCTCATGGCATACCTGGAGAAGCAGGATAGCAATTTAAAAAATGTAGTAATCTGCTTTATTTTTGGAAACACCTCTCAATGAATCCGAAAAGTAGAAAACATTTAATTTTTTACCTATTTAACTAAATATATATTTAAAAAAAAGTTTAGTTAAACAGGTAAAAACGAGGTGTCAACCCTCTCAGTAACGTTGAGACCTAAGTCCATTTTTGCTTTGCCGCCCAGCCAACCAATCAAAACCGTTGATCCCCCTTTGACTTAGATGTAGAATTTAAATACACTTTATTTACCAACCCGTATTCGCTGTACAAAGGCATGATGGGAATTCACTGTTTTGCCGGCGCCATCAGACGACGCAGATACTTTGTCTGCAGCATAGGTTCAACACTTCTGATAATATAACCCTTGAATTATAAATCCCCCTTTTTTTTTAATCTCCCAATCTGAAGCATCCTAAAAAAATGTATATATTGCGTCGTCTAATCTTGTGTGACTTCAATCATGTGACGTCGTCCCTCGGGCTCGAGATCGTTTAGAGGTCGTGACCTCCAGGAAGAAGCCGGGTTCCGCCAATCCCTTCCCTTTAACCAATCCTTTCCTTTTTCCCTTCATCCATTTACCCGCCGTCTCTCCTCCTCCTCCTCCCGTCCAACCCTGTCGGACGCCTTTAGATTTACGACGCTGCAGTCTGCTCCGCCGAGGACGCTTTTTCCGCCTCACCGGGTACAAAATGACCCGCGGCCTGGTGTTCATCTCTCCGAGATCGCCCGGCGTCCTTGAGCAAAGCACAATGTAGTCTCTCTCTGGATGTGTGTGCGATACACACTCTTATCTTTATGGTCTGTCGTGGTCTATGGAACGACCTGAGGGGAAGGAAGTGTGTTTCCCACGTGCCTTTGTGTGGAGGTCAAGTTGAACCGCTGCAGCGATAGAAAGAGTTTCCAGATAGAAACGAGAGAAAAAGAAGTCGTAAAAAACCACGAAAGTTGATCTTGTTAATGGGAACAAATAAACGGGAACAGAGTTGCTGACTCTAGTGCGGCGACGGTGCGTGAAAGCTCTGTGTTTCGGGGACAGTTTTCCCCGGCGGCCTGCGAGGCAGCTGCCTCCCTCAGTCCGCCTTTCATTGCTAAATAAAGACGGTTTGTTGGGGAGAAACGGCTTATCGTCGCATTTCTGGGACATAAATACCCGCGGTCGGCTCGACCTCTCGGGGTAGCGGTGTGATGATATATCGCAATCTTATTTCACGATACTGTGTTGATTATTATATTGGGGTTTTTAATTAATATTTTACTTTTATCATAGTTATTTTATGTGTTATAGTGTGTATAAAATAATGTTTAATATACAATAACATACACGTTTTCAGAATCCATTTGTGTTGAAGTTAAACTTCTCGCCCCTAGATGGCAGCAATCATTACCTCCCATGTAGCTTACTATCAAATCCCGCTTGATGACTGAGGACGAGAGGATACAGTAGTCGATTCCAGCAGCTTTTAAAGCTGATGTTTTGACATGTTTTGATTTTGAAAACAAATGAAAGTAGTTACGACTTCGTCAAGAGTCATATGTATGTGTCTGTAAATACTGCAACACCAAAGTTCTCGACAATAATCGTATACGCATCGTCTCTCCAGATTCTTGCAAATACACATCCAATGATAGCAAAATAATATTTAGGTTTTATCATAGTTAATTTATGTATATTTCAAAACATTGTGTGTAAAATAATGTTTTATTTACAATAACATAGACATTTTCAGCGTTCATTTGTGTTCTGGCCACTAGATGGCAGCGATCATTACCTCCCCTGTAACTAAAGGTAGTCATCAAGAAAATTATGCTTGATGACTGGGGACAAGAGGATACAGTCGACTCCAGCTGCTTTTAAAGCTGATGTTTGGACATGTATTCGTATTAAAACAAATGAAAGTAGTTACGACTTCATCAAGAGTCAAGTACTCGACAATACTACAAATAAATCCTTGTTCCTACAGTATTGCAATATATAGTATCGTTGCCCCTGTTTCGTATATGCATAGTCTCTCCAGATTGTTGCCAATACACAGATAGTGTAATTTGTCGGGAGACTTTCTGAAACTCCACAAGTTGTGCGCTCGCCCACTCACTTCTTTATTTCTCACTCTTGTCTGCAGCTTTGTAGGTTTTATTCCTGAGCCCGTAACACCCTGCTAGTTAAGCTCAGCTGTTTCATCTCCACATGACCCCAGGTGACAGCGGGGTCAAAGGTTAGACCCCACCACCCTGCCCCCCTGTAAGCACCCTGGGGTCGTTGGCGGTGATATATTTTTAGGGTTTTTAACTGTCGGAAAACAAACGAGGGTTTTATTGCCACGTGTGTGTGTGTGTGTGTGTGTGTGTGTGTGTGTGTGTGTGTGTGTGAAGTGACGTGTGAGCGGCTGCCAAGTGTGACATCATCATCATCATCATCATCATCATCATCCTCCCCGGCACCACGTGGACGGCAGATTAACAGGAGTCGCCTATAATCTTTTAATCTGGTTGACAGACCTCGCTGCTCCTATGCCTCCCATCGGGTCTCTTCTCGTTCGTTTCCCCCACGAGGATTAATGCATCTTTTTTTTTTAACATATTAGTTTGAAGTATTTTTATCTACTAATTATGGAATATCGTAGTTTACTGCTTCAACCTAATAATTTGCACTTTACTCTTCATAAAACCTGCTAATAAGAGGATTTTTAAATGATTTTATTCATTTTTATTATGAGCAATAATGCTGCGTTATCCACTTAAAAAGTGTTTGATTCCGTTAATAATGAAACTATCATTATATTCATCAGAAGTTAAGTGGCGCTCAGGACGTCCTGACCGTCCCTATCGTTCGAACTCTGACCTTCATTTTCAACTTTCAACACCACCGACCTTTTTGATATAATTCGTCTCTCATTTGCGCCTCTTTTTCCTTAACATCTCGATGAGGATAATTAGGGTTCCGTCGGTGTCGTGTGGGTCAGATAATCCAGTTGTGCGACAGTTGAGCTTCAACTCGCTGCCAAAGGAAGATAAACGGAGATGAGATAAGCTGTCATTTAAACTCCGAGGCTTAAATCCCAGTGAAAATGAAGCGTCAGACAGACAGATTACTTTTTTTTTTTTTTTAAATCCCTAAATTGACAAAATGGTCTGATTTGGAAACCATGTTCTTTTCCATATTGCCAGTAGAACGTGTTTTTTTTTCGTTCTCGGATTTGATTTTCAAACCTTCCGGTGTCGTTGCTGGTTTACGTAATGAATATATGCTGACGATGCGCTTAGCTGCGTCTTCAGCCGTACCACCTGTCAGCACTTAGCCCATTGACTTACCCAGGATTAGCCAGTTTTGCTCGCTAACTCAAGTGTGCTAAGTGTGGCACTAACCGGGGACACGCCTACATCTACTAAACTGGCCACATGAGGTTACACGAGCTGGGGAAGTTGGCCTCGACACAACACTGGACTTGAGATGTATGGCGTCTCAAATGTGCCTAAAATCATCTAGAAAAATAATATCTTTTTTTTTACATAAGATACGTGTAACCTGTGAAATATGGTGTTGAATTTCACCTCAAAATATTAGGTGTAACAGGAAGGAAAGGTACCCTTAATATACCTATCCCAAGCAAAAATAGTATTTAATATAGAGTAAGAAAATGATGTTAAATTATTTGTTGTTTTTTTTGTTATTTAAAGGACACTTTTTGGTATTTGGTAAAGTGATGGGAAAGTCCCTGAGTTGAAGTATGGTTATCAAATTTACGTGACCACATATATATATATATATATATATAACTAATTGAAGTTTGGATAAAAATAATTAATAGCTTGTGAAATTCGGATGAAGATCTAATAGCGAACTAACAGCTCTGTGCTTCAAGAAGGATTCAGACAGACATGTAAACTCTGTTTTTCCTTCTCCTTGCAAGTAAAAACATGTGGCCTCAAATTAGATCGGATTTCTACTCTTTGTTTAAGTTAACATTTCCTAACCCGACATAAAGTTTATTAATCATATCTTTCCACTCTGGTACACATTTTGAACTAATTAAAATTGTCATTTTTGGGGTCTATTCTCCATCCTATTTTCCTTGTTTTTTTTAGATTATTTTTGTGAACTAATCCACTGTTGAAGCACTTGATCATGAAGTAATTCTTAAAAACACCACACAAATATAAACCTATATATTCTTCAATTGTTTGTTTTTTGCAACTCTCGTTCTGGATGTACCTGAAATGAACACTTAAGGAACACTGAATGAAGCTTAAGATAAATGCTTCAATTTATCGTTTAATTGCGGAAGTTCTTCACTTCTATTTCTATTAATTTTAATTCAAATCCTTTCATTTCTTCCATGAAGAAGAAAAACGAGCTGCTTTATCTTCCGAGTCATGTGTGGAAGCAAGTCTTCCGTATAAATAGTTTCCACGCCTCTGGTCGAAGCAGGTGCTTGTTTGTGTCGGCGCTGGTCATGTGACCGACGAGGCCACGATGCTCGCTAATCTCATCAACACTGAGTTACTGACCAGCTAACAGCATTACACCACTTAGCTTAGTGCGCGTGCAAAGAGCTGAAAGAAATGGACGATCTTTTTTTTTTAAATGATTTTCCATCCTTTCCCTGCTTCAATTACACTTTATTTTATTTTATCATACATAACAACAACAATATATCACAGGAACTGACATATACCTGCATTTCATTCTATTAAAACACCTTTTATGTAACATTATCTTAACAACAGCTATGATAGCGATAAAAGCTAACTAGCTTAACAATAATAAACATGCTATATTGTGAACATTTTATCCATCTATGTAACATTTGTATTTAACTTAAGGAAGATAAGTCATTATAAACTCTTCATCTCCAAAGGAAAAAACCAAAGCTGCTGTTTTTATTTATTTACCTTTTATACATCAATGAACTCAATATGTTATGATATCCTATTGGTCAGTTTTATGATATGATCTTTTATTTTTTTGTTGCTCTATTCTCTTTGTATTCTTTTTTTGTTTCTTCATTTTATTTTATTATTAGTTAATTTATCTACCCCCCCCTCCCAGCCCTGTCTAAAAATGTTTTACTATGTCGAATATTTATACTTTTTAATTATTTTTCTAACATTTTAATCTTTTCCTAAAGTAGATGGGATTGTTCCAACTGTCAAAGGTATGGGGGGTGTATTTGCAAGAATCTGGAGATACGATACGTATACGATACAGGGACAACAATACGATATATTGCGATGTTATGGGAACAAGTATATATTTGTAGTATTGTCGAGTACTTGACTCTGGTGTTGAAGTATTTACAGACCACAACATGACTCTTGATGAAGTCGTTACTGCTTCGTTTTGAAACCAAAATATGTACCAAACATCAGCTTTAAAAGCTGCTGGAATCGACTGTATCCTCTCGTCCTTAGTCGGGATCATGCAGGATAGAATTTAGCTGGGGAGGTCTGAATGACTTTTACTGGAAGTTTAATTTCAACATGAAAATGCTATTTAAAGTATTTGCAAGTACTTACCAAATGAAAAAAAAACAAATCTAGTTATTTTATTTTATACACTTTTTTATTGACGTTAACCATAAAAGGACTATATTTTTTAAATTGCATTATCGTGAAAAAAAATCTCATTTCAAATTCATTTCAATGAATGAATTTAATATAAAATCAAATCCTTGAAGTTTATAGTTGCTGCACCACATTAAAAAAAATACATTATTTTAATGCATAAGAATAGGTTCGTGGAGATAAAGTTAGAATCTTCTTCTACTTCCTGACTGAACTTTTGGCCGCGCCGTTTTTTTCCGTCACATTTGCATCGGTGTCGCCGCAGCGAGAGGTCATGGGATGTGATGATGGATCCAGAATATAAACGTTCAGTGTGTTGAGCGCCTGCTGCTGCTGTTATGTAACTCCTGGCATGCATCGTGGCCTTTCTCTGCCTCCCAACTCACTCCCAGTATCATTCCAGTTTGATTCCATTCATACCAGTTTTCGCTGGCACTGTGACCCAGTTAGCGCCTAGTGTGTGTGTGTGAGGACCCCCTAATTGAAATACCAGCGTCACACAAGAGCGTCACTTGTTCATTAGGGGGGGTGAAAAGAAGCAGAACTAATATTTTTGTGTTTATTCTGGAAATGGAGAGTTTTTCCCTGTTTACTCCCATCTAAGCGTACATGTCAGTGCGGGTTGAACAAATAAACACTGTATCCACACACAGAGAATTCCTCAATATTCAAGTGTCGATCCAGTTGTTTCTGGACAGGATTAAAGGGACATTAAGGTTATTTTACAAGTGGTTTTCGAGGCGGCATCATTTATTCAAAGATGCAGCTTCACTCGCTCCTCGTTCAAGTTACGTAAATCCCTGGATGTGATGAAAGAAACATGAGTCCCAAATTACAAGTGACAGGAAGCGTTAAAGGAGATGAACCTTCATCAGATTTGAAGTAAACCGGTCTAAAGATACGTCCGTGTAACCTGCAACACGTTTAAATGTGCTAAAAAATAGGTTGTTTTTACTCGAGTGTCACTTAAGATGATCCTCTTTTAGAGTTCCTTTGTAGTATATAATCAAATACATACAACAGTATGAAGTACTAGAAGTCCAAACACATTTAAATGTGCTTAAAAAAATGTTGTTTTTACTTCAGTGTCACTTAAGATGATCCTCTTTTAGAGTTCCTTTGTAGTATATAATCAAATACATACAACAGTATGAAGTACTAGAAGTCCAAACACATTTAAATGTGCTTAAAAAAATGTTGTTTTTACTTCAGTGTCACTTAAGATGATCCTCTTTTAGAGTTCCTTTGTAGTATATAATCAAATAGATGCGTATGAAGTACTAGAAGTCCAGAAACTTTGTATAATGATTTCTACGGTTGCGTTGTCATAACATTGGTATAGCATATATGAACAAGACAAAATATATATTATGTATTGCTATTACTGCTATTATGTTTTATTTATCAATATTTCTGGTTGAAATGGGGTAAGAAAAGTATTCAAACTACAGTTTAACTACAGTTTTCTTTTTACTTGGCTTTATCTTTACACATATTTCTTTCTTTTGTTTGTACAAGTAATAATATATTTTAAAAATGTTCGAATTTAGAATTCATTCAATCATCACCAACATTAATATTAATAAATTAATATAATTTCAGCTACTTAAAATACATATCTTTTTTGTTCACTCTTAGATTTATTTACAACTCTCATTTAATTGTAGTTTTTCTTAAATATAAATGTATAAAAAGTAATACTAGAAAGAATGCTGAATCTGTAAAACTAAAATGCTTGAACGTATTGTATTAGTATTTAAAAGTGAAAGTGTGTGGAAAAAGTTGAAACGATGGTATAAACAAGAAAGACTGACATAATGTGAAAACTTTGAAATAAAGTGAAAAGGGTTAAGAAGAAGAAAAAAGAAGGAAAGGAAGAAGAAAAAAGTAGAATTTAAAGTAGAAGGAGTAGTAGAAGTAGTAGAATTAGTAGTAGAAGAAGAATAAGTAGTAGAAGTAGTAGTGGGAGAAGAAGAAGTAGTAGAAGTAGAATAATTAGAAGGAGTAGTACAATAATTAGTAGTAGAAGTCGAAAAAGTAGTAGTAGTATTAGTAGTACAAGTAGTTGTGGGAGTAGAATAATTGTTAGAAGTGGAATAATTGGTAGTAGTAGTACAATAATAAGTAGAAAAAGTAGCACTAGAAGTAGTAGAATTAGTATTAGAAGAAGTAGTAGTAGAAGTGGAATAATTAGAAGGAGTAGTAGTACAATAATTAGTAGTAGAAGTAGAAAAGTAGTACTAGAAGTAGTAGAATTAGTAGCTGAATTAGTATTAGAAGAAGAAGTAGTAGAAGTGGAATAATTAGAAGGAGTAGTAGTACAATAATTAGTAGTAGAAGTAGAAAAGTAGTACTAGAAGTAGTAGAATTAGTAGCTGAATTAGTAGTAGAAGTGGAATAATTAGAAGGAGAAGTAGTACAATAATTAGTAGTAGAAGTAGAAAAAGTATTACCGGAAGCAGTAGAATTAGTAGCTGAATTGGTATTACAAGAAGTAGTAGAAGAAGAAGAATTAGAAGGAGTAGTAGTATGATAATTAGTAGTAGTAGTAGAAAAACTAGCAGTAGAATTATTATTAGAAGTAGAAAAAGTAGAACTAGAAGTATAATTAGTAAAAACAGTAGTAGTATTTGTAGTTGTAAGTAACAAAAGTGTTATTAAAGTTGAATGTAGTTTCCAGGTGTGAGGATATAAATGTACCTGAAGGTCAAAGTGGAAGGACTTGAAACATGAGTTGAAGAGTTTTCCCATTCAAGTGAATGGTGAAAAAAGGATAGAAAAAGCTGAATAGAAGAAAGAGTAGAAGAGATAAAAGAAAAGCTAAAACATCCTGCCTTTTTTTCGGGAACGAGCCGAATTGACAAAAGTTTGAACGGTTCAAAACGGTGATGTTTTTTCTTTGACTCCAGAATTAAAAGTTCATACTGTTCAGTTGTCGTTTTGTGTTTGGTTTCTGATGTGTTTTCCCTCGCAGGGGTCTTCCTGATCCCGTACCTGCTGATCGTCTTCGTGGGGGGGATCCCCGTCTTCTTCCTGGAGATCGCTCTGGGTCAGTTCATGAAGGCCGGCAGCATCAACGTCTGGAACATCGCGCCTCTCTTCAAAGGTGAACCCCGACACTGTCGCACATCTTCAACACTTGAACACACTTGAGATTCACCAGTCGTTGTGTTGATGAGTCGAGGATTGTGTACTCGACACAAACAGGGAAGCATCGTCTGTTGTCAGACCGAGATTCTCTGGTGTCGCCTAACAACGAGAAGGTCGCGGGTTCAAATCTCCGCGGTGGTCCGGTATTAAGGTGTTTGCTTTTTCTCTCCCTCCTCAAGTATGTCGGCGGGTCCGAGACCCTGCTGTGAAAACAATCATGTCTCTTCAAATGGATTGTGTATAAGAACCGCGGTTACACAACCGAAATTGTGTTCTCACGTCCATCGGAGTTTGAAACCCCGGAGCAGCGAAGATCTCTTACATAACCTTGTCATCTATGACCTCCGGTGTAGCAATGAATGCGATCGCATGATTCATTTGAAGCGATTTCATTATTGCCAACTATTTTTTGGATAGTGAACAAGAAACACACCTGCGACACAAGATGACTCTTTACAACCACTTTTATCATCTCCGTACGTTTGAACCTTTCACCTTTACACCTGGACCTTCTCAGAATAGCCATGAAATCATTCCCTGCTCACTAAATTATATAAATAATGGGGTGTTTTTTAAAAAAAATATTTCTCGATTTCTTCTGCTTATTTCTTTGTGTGAGTATATCAGTGAGTCACAGTATTGCTTGATTGAATGTTGACTGTTTTATTTAAAAAGAGTTTTATTATTTTTTTAATATAATAATTGAATTAAATCATGTATATAGTTTAACGATTTGCGTTTTAAATAATTTAATGTTTTTTCTTTTTTTTTTTAACACATTTAATATTCTTATTCCAATAATTAAAAGATACATTTTCTAAATGTTCATTCTTTGGCTTTTAAATTCAATATTATCTAGTATTATCTACAATATTTTTATATTGAATTTGGACGCCCTCAAATTAAACAATATACAATTTTGAATTATGTATTTTAGACATTACTGGAATTAAAATGTGTTGAAAAATCATTAGTTTTGAACACAATCCATTTTTTAAATTTAATTTAAATAGTTTTCCAACATTTCAATTTAATAACAAGACACTTTAGTCTAACAAACGCTTTACAAGAGGATAGAAAATCAGGTCCTAGCGAAACAATTAGCGTCAGTATAGTGAAAAAACTTTTATTTAAACGAGCAGAAACCTCGAGTAGAACCAGACTCGGCTGCTGTGACCGGCTGGGAGGGGAGAAGAGAAACGAGGGGGGAGGGGGGGTGAGGAGAGGGAGGAAGAGAGACGAGGTAACTGTGAAAAGAGGTGGAAATACTGAGGTTTGTATACAAACTCAATCTAAACCTATAGCAGCAGAACTAAGAGGCAGCAACAAAGATGAGTCATTTCAAGATGATATTCTTCTAAAGAGGGAGAGTGTCTGCCCTCAGATATACTTTATTTCTGTCTGTGTTCTGCTGTGATTTTCCTGAACTTTGGTACACTTGGCGTCGTTATAATTCCACACACACACAAACTCATCAGACTTTATTTTTCCTGTCACTCATTTACTCATTTTATTGACTTCATGGCTACCAGAGGATTCTTTCTGACCTAATGTGTGTTCGACTCAAGAAAACTCTGATTGTCAATGATATTTTTGTATTTCTGGTCAAAATAAGGGTGAATGTAAAGTTAACTAAACACTTTTACCATGTATCGAATATATATTTAATTTTGTTCTTTTGGAAAATATAAGAAATATTTGTGATGTTACTGTGATGGCATATGTTTGTTACTATGTTTGCAATTGTGTTTTTCTGTTTTTAACCATTTTTTCAGCAAAATATTTCAAATCTCACTAACTAGTTGCTATTTTGAGACTTAATTTGTTTAACGATATGTTCTGACCTTGTGAAACTGTCGATACAACAAACACAGCTTTTATTTATTTAACTTTCTTTAACTTTAAAATGGCAATGTTTGGTTCTCTTATTGTATCTGTGAAGTTAAAGCTTGAAAAATATAATAAAATATAAATGTATTGCTTTAAAAAAAGAGCATTCATGTCACTTAAGTCACTAAATATTTTTGTGATCATGGAAAATTATAGATGATATATCATGAGTATAATTATAGATAATATATCATTAGTATAATTATAGATAATATATCATTAGTAAAATTATAGATAATATATCATTAGTATAATTATAGATTATATATCATTAGTATAATTATAGATAATATATCATTAGTATAATTATAGATAATATATCATTAGTATAATTATAGATGATATATCATTAGTATAATTATAGATAATATATCATTAGTATAATTATAGATAATATATCATTAGTAAAATTATAGATAGCAATTATTATGTTAATTGTAAAACATTAAAATATTAATAGTCAAATTGGATTTAGATTTAGTTATTCTATGATTAAATAAAGAATATATTTAAAAAGAAAATACAAAGTAGGCGGGATTAAAAAAAAGTTGTTTTTTTAAATTAATAATTTAAATTTTACTCATAGTTTTATATTTTAATTCCAATAATTCTAAATATAAAAATTCAATATGAAATGTTGTCATAATAGTGCCAAAAATGTTATAAGGAATTTAAACAGACACACAAATGACTGAGTGATATTATAAGATTAAAAACATTCCACAGAGATAATGGTTGTTTATTTAAATCTGTATTAATGATTATTAAATGATTGTTAAGCCGCCCTTCAATGAAACGACCTCTTCTCAAGTTGGTCTAACTAAGGTTTTTTCTGGCCCTCAATGTAAATCCTGCTGTTGATGTTTTTCCCCCCCGTCAGGTCTGGGGTACGCCTCCATGGTGATAGTGTTCTTCTGTAATACGTATTACATCATGGTGTTGGCCTGGGGCCTCTACTACCTCGTCCAGTCGTTTAACAGCGTCCTGCCCTGGTCCACCTGCGACAACGAGTGGAACACGCCGAGCTGCCTGGAGATCTTCAACCACCAGGACTGCAAGAACAGCAGCTACGCCAACGTCACCGTGATCGGCAACCTGACGTGCACGGACCTGGCGGAGGGGAGGTCGCCCATCATCGAATTCTGGGAGTAGGTCCTGCTTCTCTTTAGCTCCTTTTCGGGAAAAAAGCTTTAGATTTTCTACCGTACCATCTGGTTTTCTTTAACCAATAAGGAGTCGCAAACATCTTGAGTTCATCTTACAAACCCCCTGATTTTTTGTGTGGCGAAAAAAAAAGGGGGACGAAATCACTCCATTGAAGGATTGATGGAAGCGGAAATACTTGTCTAATGTTGCTTTCTTGACAGATTAGGGTCGTGCTAAGCAAAGTACAACCTGATGATGGGCGACAGGTTTAACTCAACGGACTGATGTTCTTCTTCTGTGCAGGAACAAGGTCCTCAACATCTCCTCTGGTCTCGGGGATACTGGACGCATACACTGGGAGCTGCTGCTGTGTCTGATGGCGGTCTGGGTGTTGGTTTACTTCTGCGTGTGGAAGGGAGTCAAATCCACTGGGAAGGTACTTTTCATTCAAAACCTCTTTTCACCGAAAAGTTGTTGTTGTTTCCCCAACAAGTTCAGACGCTTTGAAAAAATGCAAGATCTTATCCCTGGCTGAGGCGCTGCTTGGCTGCTTGCTCCCATTCTTTGGTGCAATTAGTTACAAAGACGAACACGTTGAGTTATTTGCCTATGATGCGATGTTAACTCTTAGAACCTCCAAACAATATGTCACTTTTTATAAAACCTGTGATTTTTACTTTGACACAATTTGTCCGTTAACTCGTTCAAAAAAAGGTACAAAAGGTGTTATTGTGAGCTTCATTTGGTCACAAGTAAAAAGGCTTTGAATAACAGGTTATAAAAGGTACTTATTGTTAAACTAGGCTCTAAACACATCAAAGAAACTAATTAAACAAAGGAAAAAATTATCAAGCATCATAAAATAATTTAAGTGATTAGTTTGAAGCTGAATATATATTTTTATACATTTCTTTTTATGTTGTACTGCTTCAAACTAATCACTAAAATTATTTTATATTTTATTTTATATATATTTTATACTTTAAGCATGACCATTTTCTTATAAACTGTATATACATCTCTATCATGCAATATTTTTGCAGTTATTAAAAGTTATTACAATCTGAACTTCAACATTAAAAAGTTGAGTCATTAATTAATTGTCTTTTTACTTAAATGTCTTTGCTCTTTTTGTCATTTTCTGTATTTTTGTAGTTTAAATGAAACCCTTAATTCACTCGCTAATGCATCTTGGGGTCAAGGCCTAATAAGTCAGTATATATTTGACAAGTTTTAAACATCAGATCAATTTGTGTTAAAATAAATACTGTCTGCGAGGGGAAAAAACATTCAAATATTTTGAGTGTTTAAAATAAGTAGCAACATTTTAAAAAATAAATTTGCCACATAGCATGTAAAAGAAAGAATTGTGCAAAAACAAAAATACTATATTGTTTTAAAGTAAAATAGAATAGCAAAGACTATATAAAAAAAGAATAAAATCTTATAAAAATCAGTAAAAACGTATATTAAAATTAGTTGTGATTCACGCACTACACACACACCCAGTGTAATCCTATACGTTGGCATCCTGCAGGGCAGCGTCAGTGGACCTGTATAGAATACCGACAGCTGTAGTTACGTAACACCGCTGAAGGTCAGCAGTGACTTGACGGATGATTTATCGACGGAGATTCCATCCAATGGAACCAATTTGTAACACAAGCGAACCTCAGTGTCGAGCGAACGGATTTTTACCTGCGTCTATAACTCTTTATTGATCATGGCTTATCAACTCGGACCATAAAAGTAAAAAGAAAAAAAGACGGCCGTCGATGTGTGCTTACGTGTGTCATGACACTCGCTCGCCGTCACATGGCTGGGCTAAGCGTTGCCATGACTGCAGCAGTGAAGGGTAAGGGGGCGGCGGCGGGCGGGGGGGCTATGAGGTGGCAGCATGTGATTGGTCTTTGAGCAAGGGGGGGGGGCGGTTTACTGCAGTGGGACGTGACTGAGAGACTGTACACAGAGAAATACTCATGTCGGCATTCTACTGTATATCTACTGTGTACTTATATTTAAATAAGTCAGCGTCGTCATGTCCTTAAGTCTCTATTAGTGTTGCTTTAATTCATTCATAGATTAAATTAATTAACATTAAAAGAGATTCTTGAGGTGAAAGTGATGAAAAGAATCGGGAATCAAACTTTATTTTACGCTTTCATGAAGATGTTTTTTCCCTGATATCACGTGTATCAGTGTCACATGACCAAAATGAATCTCGTGATTCTCGGAGCAGAACCAGGAGCTCAGTTGGTCCTGAACGTTTGGCATTCCAAGGTTTTCTGTTGCAAGCCCCCCCCCCCTGCAGGGACGATGTGAGATCTAGTCATTTTTCAAGCGGAGGGTCACCCTGGTGTTTGTGGAGGGCCGGGGCATGAATCAGAGGGTCTGTCAGTGGCGCTTACCTGCTCACGCTGGAGCGACACGTGCTTTCCCAAGTTAGTTCAGGGGGTTGGGAAGTCTTTTTTTCCGGGGGGGGACCATGGAGCCAAAAATGTTCTTTTGACCCTTGAACTTACTCCTTGGAAACATGCCTCACCAATATCTTTATAACGTGTTTATCGACTCCAAACTGCTGTTGCCGCGTGGAAGTTATCAATAACTTACTTACTTTATCAACCCTGACGAAGCGATTATCTATTTATCAAATCCGTATTCAGTTGTCACCTGCTTCTTATCGACGTATTGTGGACGTGACTGTCTGCTACCAAATGTCCTCATGCACATTGCACTAAAAATGACCTTTGTTGTACATGCTTAATTGTGAGTATTAAGGATATAAAAAATAAATACATATTACGCTAATATTGAGACATAATACATTGCTTTTTAATTTCTGCATATTAGGGGTGTTTGCTGGTAAGAATCTAGCGATACAACATGTTTCACGATACAGGGGCGACGATATAACATATTGCGATACTGTAGTAACAAGTATATATTTGTAGTATTGTCGAGTACTTGACTCTGGTGTTGCAGAATTTACAGACCACATGACTCCTGACGAAGTCGTAACTGCTTTCATTTGTTTTGAAACCAAATATCACTATTAAAAGCTGCTGGAGTCGCCTGTATCCTCTCATTCTCAGTTCTCGCAGGATTTTTATCATTCTTTAGCTGCTGATGATGTACTGCACGGCTAGATGAATAATTAAAAAGGAATAAATACTGTGAATATTTGCATTTTAATTGGAAATTTTAGGAAAATAATATATATAAATATAATAAACCATCAAATAAAATTGCAATTTTTTTTTGGGAATACATAAATAAATACTTGATGCTGTTGAATGTTGATACAGTATTGTATTAATAAACGTGTCAACAGCACAACAGTGAACAATTTCAACTGCAATAGAAGCTAATATGCTAAGTTTGTGCAACAGTTGTAAAATCTATAAATACTGCTGACCAAGTTGTTTTGTCAGTTGAACGCCGGTTGCCTTTAAGCACGCTTTAATCAACGGCACTATCAGGAAAGTGTTGCATGTCTAGATGTCGCTCAATAAACAGTTTATGTAACTGTATTTTTCCATTTCAATGTTAAAACAACTTAAATGTTTATTTGAAAAAACAAGGTTCATTTAAGGTCCTGAACTGTGTTTAGAGCCCAACAGTCCCCTCACTTATTTTAATCTCTGAAGGCCATGTGCCTTTTTTTAGCGCCTGATTCCCTGATAACTATTTCAGTTAATGATCCCACTCCGCAGTCATTTAAGTTCCTTGACATCTCCAGTGTATTTGTGTTGCCGAGTGCGTCAGGACTGTCGGATTATTGTCTGCGGTTTATATGTGTAACCTTCCCCCGAACCAGGATGGTTCTAATCAGCGTATCGATGGCGGCAACCTGATGGTCTTTCTTCCATCGGTCCTGCTGCGCCTGTGCTCATGTGTTTGGACAGTACACCGTTCTCACGGCTCTACGGTACCACCAGAGACGGTCTCTCAGCTGGACACTGAAACGTAGAACGTGAGAAGAGAATGACGGTGCGAGGTCAAACGAGTGCTTCGCTTTTTCTTATCAATCTGTGTGGATAAGCTTCAACATAAGTGGCGCATCATGTCCCTTTTAATGCTATCGCAAGATTAGATAGGACTCGATTAAAAAGCCGCACCGAGGAAGTCTAGTCGTCGGAAGAAGTGAGACAAAGGTTGAGCACATGAGCCGCAATTGTGTTTTATTGATCAGTCCAATAAATCTGCGCACAAGGATTCAAAAAAACCACGTTTACTACTGGAAGTGAATACATTTTTGTACTTTTTTTAATGTGTGTTACTAAAGGCGACTCTCCGTATGTTTTCAGATCGTCTACTTTACGGCGACGTTCCCCTACGTGGTTCTCATCATCCTGCTCATCCGAGGGGTCACACTTCCCGGAGCTTATGAAGGCATCATTTACTACATCAGACCTGACTGGTCCAAACTGGGAGAAGCTCGGGTGAGAAACTTTTTAGTCAGAAACGGCGACTTTTGACGCAAATATGAGTATTCATCTGTGATTGCTTGTCATTTCCTTCATTTGGACGTTAAAACTGAGACCTTTGACCTCTGATTCCAGGTGTGGATAGACGCGGGAACCCAGGTTTTCTTCTCGTATGCGATCGGACTGGGAGCTCTGACTGCTCTGGGCAGCTATAACCGTTTTAACAACGACTGCTACAAGTACGGAAAACACATCTCAACTCAATAGTTTCATGCCTGAAGGGTCTTCAGTTTCTTTTGACCAAAATTGACTTCATCTTGCAGAGACACCTTCCTCCTGGCTCTGATCAACAGTGGGACCAGTGTCATTGCTGGTTTCGTGGTGTTTTCTATTCTGGGCTTCATGGCAGCGGAGCAGGGGGTCGACATTTCCCAAGTCGCTGAGTCAGGTAGTGTTGCCGGCAGCTGTCGGGGTTCCTTTCACACGTGACGACATTTGAGCCGTTTTACAATGTGTATAAACTCACGACATGAATTTCCCTTTAAAAAGGGTTGTAATGTCGGTGTTTTCCTCGACAAATCTCGATCCCATTTCATCAGTTTATGTTGCATATTAGATTTAACACCAACTGAATCAAGTTCATGCTTGTTTTGAGTTTTAATTAGTTTCTAAACTTATAATAACACTTGATGTATAATATATAAAGAAAAAGTCAGTGTAAAAAATATATTTTTCTTGGTCTACAAACATATAATAAATTAACAAATGTCGAATGTTTGCTTCAAAATGAAGCAGGGAATCAAGGAGTGGTTTTCAAGAGAAGAATTTGCGTCACTATTGGAACAAAAAACAAGTTGGAGTCATTTCTCAGAACAAATTAAGTCAGCCCAAGAAAGAACAACTGTTCTTCCCTCCCACTGTAGTTATTTCAGTAACAGGTTCCTTAAATCAGGTGTGGCACGGTCCCTGGTGCTGCCATGCATGTTTGCTCTCAGAGTCCGTTGTCTGCCAACCGTATGTATTAATAGTGTAGAAGAAGCACATGATGTGACATCACAACCGAGTTATATTTGGTCTCTCCACAGAAGGTCGTGAGCCGCGAGGGGTTCTTGTCACACGGGCCATTCTCAGACTAACCAGGTTTTTTTTGGTATTTAGAGCTGAGTTAAGGCTTCAGTTTTTACTCTATATTTGCTCTAAGGTAGATTCTAAAATACTCAATTCAGTTCCGTAGGTGAAATTCTTTGGTGGTATCCAAACATGCCTAGTCCATCCAGTTTTATTATCCACATGCCATCAAAAGTTGTTATGAAGAACCGATGAGTGACACCGGCACTGAATCTCAAACTAGTTGTTTTGCTCTGAGAATATTTTTTTTATTATATAATATTTATTTTTTTCAGTAAGAACCCAGCATAGAATGGAGATTTATCAAATGCTGCAACATTTAAGATGTGTATTATGTGTAGTGTCATTTTCTTATTGTTGGAATTGTACTTATATAAAGTATGGTAAAGGATACTATTTGTATCAGCACCAGCACCAGCATTGTACTTGATATTTGTAGCAAAGGATTATGGTCTTGTTACCTGGTTACCTTAGCCTTGCTTTATTGATGAATATATTTTGTTGTCATCAGAAAACATTTTTATCTGATCAAACTGTCTGGTAGAAGCATATAGATTGTGAACAGCGAGGGTGTCAAACCCAATCGGAAAAGGGCCAAGATGGTGCAGGTTTTGTATCGAACCAGTCAAGTCACTTAGTCAGACATTAATCAGTTTATTGTTAGTCAGATGCTGTTTTTCTTACGCTGCCTCTTGAATCCTTAACTCAAGTTTGCTTGACTGGTTGTCTTGAACCTTTTCTGGACAGGTTTGAATAGGATTGGGGCCAAGAACAGAACCTTGTGGGACACCATAGCAAACCTTTGTTCCATGAACATGATTGCTTAGATTTTAAACCAGTTTAAAGCAGTCCCACTCATACCTATTTGGTTTTCTGGTGGTCAATTGTGTCACTGTTCTGATCAGAGGCCATTAGCAGGTCATTGCTAACTATTTTTCAAATTGACGGTTATCCTGGAGATACTCTCTAGCGACAACCTTCTCTAAAATCTTTGAAACAAAGACAGGGAACTAAAGTTTGTTGGAAACCCTATATCAAGAGTGGGCTTATGGCAGGAGGCAGACGGTGTCCACAGTCATCTCGGCATTTAAAAAACAATCCTTATCCTGCAGCAAAGGCAACAAAGGTTCATCCTATTTACTGTGAATCCCTCTCAGACATGGTTCCGTGGTTTAAAGCGTGAGCGCCGCCTCCGTGTGCGACTGTATTCGAGCGCAGCATTATCTTCTGCCACGTCACGACATGTGACTCATATTTATTTCATGAAACTCGCCGGAAGAAGGAACGTATGGAATAAATAATGTGGAGTTCATGTCGTTTGCGTGATGCTTTAACACGAACGGGTTTTGTCGTCTCGAATATCTCTCTAGATAGGGAAGAATCTGGCTATAAAATATGTGTCACGATACAAGAACGACAATACGATATACTGAGATATATAGTATTGTAGGAAATAGGATATATTTAAAATATTGTTAGAACTTGATTCACACCCTTGACAAAGTCGTAACTGCGGCCATTTAAAAAACAAAACAAGAATGAACTTTAAAAGCTGCAGGAGTTTGACTGTATCCTCTCGTCCTCAGTCTTCGCCGTAAACTTGTTTCTGTTTAACTGATGTAATTACTTCTGCCATCTAGTGCCCGGAAGTTTAATTGCAACAATAAAAAATTCAAGGCTTCAAATTTTAAACTAATTTATATATAATATTTTATTTGATACAGACATTATTGAAATGTAAACCATAAGGAACTATGATAGGAATAAAATATGATTGAATGCCAAAAAAAATTTTGATAATCAGAAGAAAACCAATACATTTTTGTAAAATATCAATGAAGTATAGAGAAAACAATATATATATACGATATTTGAGTGTACAGATATTTTCTCACACTTCTACTTGGTAATGGCTAATAGTGGGGTTTAGAACCTACTTCACCAGAAACTTTAAAAGTAATTGTTGGGTTCTTTGTGTGCTCCAGGTCCAGGTCTGGCCTTCATTGCGTATCCGAAGGCGGTCAGTTTGATGCCGGTGGCTCCACTGTGGGCAGCACTTTTCTTCTTCATGCTTCTGCTCTTGGGACTGGACAGTCAGGTGGGTAGTCACACACACACACACACACACACACACACACACACACACACACACACACACACACACACACATTGAAGAGCAAGCACTTGGTCGTCACATGACTAACTATGACCTCGTCCATTCCCAGTTTGTCGGGGTGGAGGGCTTTGTGACTGGAATTCTGGATCTGTGTCCTGGGAGGTATTACCACCGCTACAAGAGGGAGATTGCTGTGGCCATTTGCTGTTCGCTCTGCTTCATCATCGACATCTCGATGGTGACACAGGTCAGCGAGTCGTCTTTCATCGTCTGCTGTCGGGCGGTTGATTGATGTCCAACTCTCTTGTCGCTCTGCAGGGAGGCATGTACGTCTTCCAGTTGTTTGACTACTACTCGGCCAGTGGTATGACGCTCTTGTGGCAGTCGTTTTGGGAATGTATAGTGGTTGCCTGGGTCTACGGTATGTACACAGAGATTTTGAAGCCTCAACGTTGTGTGTGAATTAGGCGTCTCAATGTTTTAAGAATCCTATACATGTGTTGCCGAGGCTTGTAATCGTTGTGTGACCGGATACAAATAGTCGAGCTAGAAGGTTATGTCTCCATTCAAAACACCTCTCTATCCCATTACAGAAAAGCCCTTCCAGTAGTAATCAGACTCGTGTTATTTATCCTTGTAGATCCACTTCAAGTGCTAAATTATAGCCAACATTACATTACATTATTTTTCGGACTATGAGGCACAAATCTGTCTGTAAACTACGAAGCCGCTCTGCAAGTCACCGTAGTATTACTCTGCGAGACTCCATAGCATTACACTCCACCGTATTGAGTATTACTCCACAAGTCACTGCACTATTACTATGCTAGGTTTTGTAGTATTACTCTGCGAAACTGTTGTATTAATCTGCGTGGCTTTGTAGTATTACCCTGCTAGTCTCCATAGTATTACTCCGAGTCATCCTTACATTACTCCGCTAGTCTTCATGGTATTACTCCGCAAGTCATCTTTACATTACTCCGCAAGTCTCCATAGTATTGCACCGCAAGTCATCCTCACATTACGCCACAAGTCGTCCT
This sequence comes from Callionymus lyra, assembly GCF_982586985.1. Taxonomy (NCBI): domain Eukaryota; kingdom Metazoa; phylum Chordata; class Actinopteri; order Syngnathiformes; family Callionymidae; genus Callionymus; species Callionymus lyra. The sequence continues at coordinate 11,311,684 of NC_141836.1, read as the reverse complement.
GACATTATGCCGGGAGTCATCCTTACATTACTCTGCTAATCTTCATAGTATTACTCCGCTAGTTTCCATAGTATTACTCCGCTAGTCTCCATAGTATTACTCCGAGAGTCATCCTTACATTACTCTGCTAGTCTCCATAGTATTACTCCGAGAGTCATCCTTACATTACTCTGCTAGTCTCCATAGTGTTACTCCGAGAGTCATCCTTACATTACTCCGCTAGTCTCCATAGTGTTACTCCGAGAGTCATCCTTACATTACTCCGCTAGTCTCCATAGTATTACTCCGAGAGTCATCCTTACATTACTCTGCTAGTCTCCATAGTGTTACTCCGAGAGTCATCCTTACATTACTCCGCTAGTCTCCATAGTATTACTCCAAGAGTCATCCTTACATTACTCTGCTAGTCTCCATAGTGTTACTCCGAGAGTCATCCTTACATTACTCCGCTAGTCTCCATAGTATTACTCCGAGAGTCATCCTTACATTACTCTGCTAGTCTCCATAGTGTTACTCCGAGAGTCATCCTTACATTACTCCGCTAGTCTCCATAGTATTACTCCGAGAGTCATCCTTACATTACTCTGCTAGTCTCCATAGTGTTACTCCGAGAGTCATCCTTACATTACTCCGCTAGTCTCCATAGTATTACTCCAAGAGTCATCCTTAAATTATGCCGCGTGTCATCCTTACATTACTCCGCTAGTCTCCATAGTATTACTCCGCAAGTCTTCCTTACACGACAGGAGTAATCCTTTTATTACTCCGCTAGTCTCCATAGTATTACTCTGTCAGCTCCGTAGTGTTCTTGTTTACACGTATAGATATTGACACCCTCTAGTGTGTATTATTTTTAATCTTTGATTTTAATCATCACATTACGTCCTGTTTCAGGGGCCGACCGCTTCATGGATGACATCGCTCGTATGATCGGCTACAGGCCGTTCATCTGGATCAAGTGGTGCTGGTCCTTCATCACTCCGTGTGTCTGCATGGTGAGGCGTCAGATGTTGTCAACACGTCGCATGTACCTGGACAAGAGCTCACACTTGTCCTCTCCTGCAGGGAATCTTCCTCTTCCACCTGGTCAACTACAAGCCGTTGACGTACAATAACGTGTACGTGTACCCGTGGTGGGGCGAGGTGATCGGTTGGTTACTCGCCCTCTCGTCTATGCTCAGCATCCCGGTCAGCGTCCTCTACAAGCTTTTCAGGGCCAAAGGGACGTTCAAGGAGGTGAGCCTTCGCTGCAGAAACATTTGGCCACCATTAGGTCAGAGGCTTTAGATACAGGCTCTTCATTTTCTAAAGCCACTAGTTGGCACTCTTTGCTCTGGACCACTACTTCATTAGAACCTCACAACAGAGAGCGCCACCTATTGAGACCTGTAAAACTCCTTCATTGTATGAAGGCTCCATACTGTTACTCTGCGAGGCTACATACTGTTCCTCCTCTAGTCTCCATACTCTTACTTCGCGAGGCTCCATACTGTTACTCCGCGAAAAACGGTACTGTTACTCCGTGAGGCTTCGTACTGTTACTTCGCGAGGTTCCATACTGTTACTTCACGAGGCTCCATAATATTACTCCGCGAAGCTCCATAGTATTACTCCGCAGGGCACCATAGTATTACTCCGCGAGGCTCCATACTGTTACTCCGCGAGGCTCCATAATATTACTCGGCGAAGCTCCATAGTATTACTCCGCAGGGCACCATAGTATTACTCCGGGAGGTTCCATACTGTTACTCCGCGAGGCTCCATAATATTACTCCGCGAAGCTCCATAGTATTACTCCCCGAGGCTACATACTATTACTCCCCGAGGCTACATACTATCACTCCGCGACGCTCCATAGTATTACTCCCCGAGGCTCCATAATATTACTCCCCGAGGCTCCATAGTATTACTCTCCGAGGCTCCATACTATTACTCCGCGACGCTCCATAGTATTACTCCCCGAGGCTCCATAGTATTACTCCCCGAGGCTCCATAGTATTGACCTCCCGACAGCTGCACGAATCTTGACCTGAGAGAAAAATGTGACGATGTAACATATGAAACTGTCATAATCACCGATCAAGTCCTGAATCTTAATGTTGTTCACATGTTGAGTGACAGGCTGTCACATTAGAGCGGGTCTTGTCGTATATTATAATAGTGACCCTAACTCGCCTGCTGATATTCAACTCTGAGGAATGCTTCGCTCGAGGATCCTATACTCTGTAACACTATTAGCAGCAGATCGTCTGAAGCATTCTAGAGCCCAGTGTGAGACCTACTATGGAACTCATGCGCAGGAACAATATTTATAGATCCTGGGTTCATATATACAGTGAAGGTTTCTAATGTCGCTGAAATAATACGTTTGCCTATTGATGAACTCCATGTGGCCCTTCGGGTGTTTGGCTCAAAATTAATTTAGATGGAATGTTTATGTTGCTATGTAGTGTTTAAGATAAGATAAGGAACAGAGATGATGGATGTCAACAATTATACAGAGATTTGAAATAACGGTAAAACTGAGGTTGAAAGCATAAATACATAAATGTTTAGTTTGTTTTTAAATAGTTTTTGTTTTAACAAAAGCAATGTGGATAAAGGTTTCTCTCTTAAATGTGTTTTTCTTTGGTTGAACATCACTTGTTATGAATCTTTATATTTATTATTTAAGTAACGATGAGCAAATACAATTGTTATTTTGAATATTAGATATTTTTCTGTTTAATAGGTACTTCTTAAAAATATCTTAAACAACAACAACGGACTGTTTAAATATCGCCTTCATATTCCTGCACGGCTTTAGATAAAAACGTTAAAATTGAATCATATAGAGTTTGTGTTTAATTTCACTAGTTTACAGATTTATTTCAGTTTTTTAAAAAGTAAACTTGACTGAAACAAACGTCTTGACGTGTCAAAGAGTCAGAGGCTAATGTTACTTAAGAGAAAATACCATCTTTATTTCAAAATAAAACACCTTTCAGACAGTTATAATAAATAGAACAGAAATGATATATATATATATATACAGATTCAGAGCATATTTAAACAGCAAAATAGTTATTTAAATCTGTTTTACTATTAACAATTTCCTGAGAATTAAAAGATTTCTTGTCTTCTGGATAAACATTGTCGCTCCTGAACTGACCTCTGACCCCCCCTCCTTTCTGCCTCAGCGCTGGGTCAACCTGACCACTCCCGTGTGGGGTCAGCATCACCTGGAGTACATGGCCCCCGACATCAACTCGCTCAACTCCATGTCCCCCGGCAGCAACGAGAACAAGGTCATCATCTTCGAGAGCGTCATGTGAGTCGCGCTCCACCAATCACAGCCCGCCGACCTGCGACAGGAAGGACACCCCGGCGTCACCACACACAGATCCTCGCCATACGTCGGAGCCTCGATGGTCGGGGGGCGCGAGAGCGGAGGGGGACGGCGGCTCGTGTCGGGGCCTCTTTTGGGAAACTGTAAATAGCAAAAATCCACCGGGGCATTAATGAGGTATTCAAATTCAAAATGATATAAAACTTACGTAGGAAGTGGATCACGCTGGTGAGGTGGAAGTGAAGCATTAAACCAGCAAAAATCCTGATTTCTTTTACTAAATTAGCTGCTTTTTTTATCACCTGTAAATAGTGTTTATAATGTGGAAGGGGCAACGCTGCTCGCTAAGACAGAGTTCTAGACCAACTGGACCCCATGTAACCCCCAGAGGTGCATATCTCTGACCAGGCCGTCGCCATGACAACCAGAAGCGTTTTATTTAGTTCTAGCTCGACTCGTGTCGTACTGAGCACTTTATCTGACCCGATGATTGTTGGCGTCGAGCTTAAGAACCGCCTCGATCACACACCGTCTTCCTCTTCGCTTCTTAAAAAAAGGGAAAAATACTGTGAATTTGCCGATCGGAGAAAAAAAAAAAAAAAAAAGTGACGCCTGGTTGACCTCTGACCTCTGGGTGTTAGTCTGACCTTGACCCTGATTCATACGAGATCCAGAGCGGCTCACCTGGTTCATAACCTTTACATGCGTGTTGTAAATAAATCGTTGTCTTAAAATGAAGGTATTTTAAAAATATATGAAACTAAGCTTTTAACATTTTTAAACATTATAAAAAATAAATACAAATAAATCAATATATAAATATATAAAAGGTTGGTTGGAATTGAGAAATAAAATCTTTTGTTTAAGATCTTTTAACAATTATTTATATCAATTTAGTTGATTGCTTGAGGTAGCCATCTTTTTTTTTAACAGTGGAGTCTCTCTGACATTAAAAAAAAGAATTAAATAAAGAAGTCATTAAAAAAAAAGATGCAAAATTGCAAATAAAAACAATTATTTGTAGAAAATTGAATAACCTTTAGAACAATTGAATAATAATAACATTGTCCCACTGTTAAATCCAAACAATAAACATACAATTAACCAAAATGTAACTTGTCTTTTTAATTAAAAATGTAATTAACTTTAGTAAAAATTCAATTTAATCTCGAATTTTAACTATTAGCCATAGACCATAAAGTCTAGATGTGACACTGGTTAATATTTGGGTGAAATATTGTCAAAAATATGATAACTCCTTTTTTTCCCTCTAAAAATGTCAAATTCTTGCTTTTGACTGAGTTTTTAAGTTGCAACTATAAACTAGTAAACACAAAAACTTCAGTATCCAGTATATACTCTCAAGTGAATACCTGACCTTATTAATGGGTTTGATGCTAAATTTAGAGTGAACTTTAAGTGAACCTCCACCAGCAGGGGGCTCTGGTCTAAGACTTGTTGAATCTTGTGGAAGGTTCTGCTTCACTCCGCCTCCTGCCAATATTCAATTAGTGCCAAAAAAAGGATCAATACTCACCCATTTTTAGGGCTTGATCCCGGACTCGGACTGCCAACCTTAAATTCTTTCTCTCGTCTCGTCGTCGCGCCGGCGTCCTCCGACACAAAACGACAGTCTTAAGCAGGTCCACCTGAAGATAAACCCACATCTTTGACTTCTAATTTTGACCATAAATTGACCAACCGTGGTGAGTCTTGTCTCTGGTGCCATCTAGTGGTGGTTCAGCTACCATCAAACTCAAAAGGTGCCAATTTAAGTTTTGTCCTGAGTAAGTTCAAGGCAGCTCGGTGCGACACAGCTCGCCTTCACGCTGTCATTTTTCACCTGCAAAAACAAAATCGTAAAATTTGGTCATTTGACTTCACTGTAGTCTTAAAGATGGAGAAGAAAACGTGTCATAAGTTGGAGGAGGCGTCAGCGAGAGGACGCGATGTGACGCCAAACATTGCCTTATGTTCCTGTCTTAACAGTTGACTAGCCAAACTCACGCCCCGCATCACTTCGTGTTCTCCACCAATCAGCAGTCTTTAAAGGGGGGGCGGGGGAAGGGGGCGGGGGTCTACAACTCTGTCCGGTCGCTACGACCCCTTTTGACCTTCACCATTAGAATGTAAATGGAACTAAAAGAAAAAAAAAATGCACATTGTGTGTCACTTTTGAACAAATCGCCATAGACGTTTATTTTGTGGAGGAAGGAAATAGAAAATCTAATGTATATTTAAATATATTTGATGCAGTAATATGTGTATATTGTAACAACCGTGTTGTTGTTGTTGTTCACGTGGAGTCGGCGAGCTACAGGCTGCGTCACCACTCAACCCGATCTCAAATCCGCTGCTTTAAAATTGAACTCTGACCCATCTTCCAATCTGGATTTACACCAGCCCAGCGTCGGCTCCGTCCTACCGGCTCACGTGAACAAACGACGAGGGTGGAGGGATCTTTTTTTGCTTGTGTGGCTGATCACATGACAGAAGGGAAATCTTACTTTTATCTTCTTTTTTTTTGGGAGGGGGCGTTTATGTTCAAAAAGTGCTAAAGTATTTGACAAGTTTTAGTTGGTAGCTTTTAACTGTGTGTTTAAATGAATAACTGTGTGGCTGTCTTGACCTTCTGACCCCCCCCCACTGCTTAAAAAACTCTTAATTTTGATGTCAATTATAACTTTTTAATGATTCAAAAAGAAAAAAGTAATTTAATCTACAAGATATATAAAAGTATTAATGATCGCTGATGTTGCAGCAGCGTGGGCGGGTCAGAAGGTAAGAAAATGGAGCCACAAGACTAAAAAAAAATAATAACTTGAAATGTACATAAAACCAAAAAATGTTGTCTGTGTTTGTACGTGCTCTTTTGCCAAAACTTGTTGTGACAGTACCGTCGGTCTAAAACTGGTCTGAGCGCATATACCCCGTATTATGGTGGTTTAAACCTGGCAACAACCTGTCTTTAATAAACATATATCCAAATATTTATGCAGTAATTAAAAAGAAGATGATTTACTTGTGTAACTTCACAACAATCTAACAATTTTTGTCTTAACAAAAAATGTATTTTAACACGAATCAAATGTGAGCTAATCGATTTCAAGTGAATAAAAGTGTCTTTGCTCATCTATTAGAGACATTACGGCACAAACAAGATGGCGCTCCCAGTTTGTTCTGAACGCTACTGTCCGACAAGCGTCGCTCATCGGCTGCTGGTTCCCAAAACTCTCTAGATCGTAGCTCCTGGAAGTTGAAATATGTCGTTCGTAACAAATGTTCTGACGACGCGTCGGTTCGCCGTGGACGACACCAGCAAGGGGGCGCTGTCACGCGGAAAAGGGAAATTGTTTGGACTGTAATTTGGGCGGGACTCCGAGCAAAGGTTTGAATCTGACCTTTGACCTCGGCGTCCCGCCCAAAAAACGTTGACAGCCCGTGTGATGTGTGTCTGTATGTCTTCCAACCACGCCTGTAGATCGCCGACCAGCTGGGACGTGAACTGTGTCAGCGACGACGCCTGCAGCTCCATGTTCACCTGCTGATGATGTCATCAGGAACATGGAGACACGCCCCCGCGAGGGTCTCGAGCTGTGATCGCCCCCAACTGACCAAAACCTGGCAATAAAACTAACATGACAAACTGTGGAGTCGCCGTCTCTTCTCAAAAACATTTCAGCTCAGACTTGAACCAAAATCTTATAAATGTGAGTACATTTTTTAAATATATATGTTTAAATGTATGTTTTTTAGATATATTATTAATAAATACGATTTTTTGATGAAATGTTATCACAAAATTTAAGATTTCTTTTCCTTAAAAAAGGTTATTTAAAAATATATATATATATATGTAGAGTTGCAATTAAAAACTTTAATTATTGTAGAAATACTCAAAGAAAAGTTAAATTATTTATCGCAAAAATTGCAACAAATTAAAGAGAACATTTTAGACCAAACTCTAGTAAAAAAAAAAATATTGACCGACTGAAAACAAATCAAACAATAAAAACGTAGTCGACTAAATGTAATTTAATTGAATTGTTCACATTTCTTTGGTCAATTATAAGACTTTTATTTTAAGTGTAAATACTTTTACATTTTTTTTGGTACAAATAAAATGACAATAAAAAGTCATATTTAAGTGTATATTGCAATAGTAAAGAAAGATAATTTAACATAATATATATTATTTTAAAAAATCATTGAAAAATTCAGCAACCGCAGATTTGAACCCTGCAAAAAAATATATATTTCTCAAAAGCATCCATAAAAAGGTCCAATATATGAAAATGAAAAATACTTTTTGAAATATAATTGTATAAAACAAATACATACATAAATAAAAACATATATTATTGTAGAAACAGAAGTCTTAAATTATCAAATCAAGAATTAAGTGACTGACTAAAAAATGTAAAAAATAAAAATGTATTTTTAGTCCAATGTTTATGTATCTTCGCTCTAGTAAATAGAATCTTATGAGTCAGACAGTCTCACTTGATCCTCTTCTCACATAGAGTTTTTAAAAAAAGCTTCTGGACCAGAGTCGACCCGTCAGCGCTTTTTAGACACAAGGGTCCGGGTGTCGTCCGTGAAAGTCGACCCGGGAAGATTCTGGAGAAGCTGGTCTCGTCGGCTCAAACCGGATCCTAATGCCAAACATCCGCCCGGACCGACAGCTGACGCCACCAGCCCAAGATGGAGCCTAAATTTGGACGCCGGGGAGTTCAAGGAAAAAGTTTGAAGCTGCTCAGAACGAACAGTTGAGAAGTCAGGACTTAATTCTGTCACTTCAAGATTGATTCTGAGAAAAAGCGCAAGAAGGTCATGGGTTCGATTCCAGCTCGAGGTAATATTTGTGTCCTCAGTGAGGATTTGAAGCTTGTATTAGTCACAATAAACACAAATATTGAGGAAAAAGATAAAATGTGTGACAATGAAATCAAATCAACAAGACTCCTGTCAGTTCAAGCATTAAATGTGTAGCATTTTAAATAAGTCGACATTTTATTTTAAACAAGGAATATGTCACAGCGCCACCTATCGTACTGGAAGAGACATCGCAGCAGAGACGACTAGAGCGATCAAACATTACATAGTTAGATATTTGTGTTGGGTTAGGTAGAACTTTATTGATCCCTCAGGAGATCTCCTTCGGGAAATTGTTTTTCCATTTAACCAGTAATACAGACGATTATTCATAAAAATAATAAAAAGAACAAAGAGAAATAAGGAGAAAGAAACAAGATGACACAATCTAAGTGTAACGATAAAGACATAGATAAAAGAACATAGATCAAAGACAAAGGATACAAAGACTAACAGAGAACAGAACATCATGATACTTTCACTCCACTCCTGCCCCTGAACTCAGAATTGTACAATTTAATAGCCTGAGGAATGAATGAGTCCTTGAGTCTATTAGTGTTGCATCATGGGAGGAGTTTTCGTGCACTCATTCTGCTTCTCTGCTCACTGATGACAGTGTTCAGAGGATGACTGTCATCCTCCATGATGGACAGTAGTTTGTTCAATGATCTCCTCTCAGCAACTGTCACCAGTGAGTCCAGCTTCATGCCAACCACAGAACCAGCCCTCCTGATCAACCTGTCCAACATGTTGACATTGGTTAATGAGCCAAAGGTCATGAGTTCAAATGCCACAGCCTGACCTACTAGTTTAGGAGGTACAACACAGAGATGAGAATTTTGACTTGAGGACAAGGGGTACTCGGATACAAAAAGTAATCAAGTGAAAGAAAATATAGTACAAAAAGTACTTGAAGTAAAGTAATGGCGTAAAAAAAACTTAAGAAAGAAAAGTATTTAGATAGAAAATGAATCGAGCATGTTTTGCATTTCGGTTCTTTTTGTACTTGAGTACTTTTACACGATTACATTTGTATCTGTAATAGAGTATTTTTACTTGGTTGCTTTTTGAAACTGGGAAATATTTGTACTCAGGTTAGTGCCACTCGATTACTTTTGTATCCGATTACTTGCTGTACTCCAGTATTTTAACTCAAATTACCTTTGCAATTTAGGTAATTGGGAAAAAATAGAGGAAAAAGCTCTTTGTATAAGAGTACTTTCTTCATTAGAATATTTTTACGCGGATTACTTGCAAGTGGGAGCCATTGTACCCAAGATGTTTTATTTGATTCCTTTTTAATTAAAATACTTTCTGTTCTCGAGTATTTGTACTTGGAACTTTTTGTACTCAAGTAATTTCTAATTGATTAGCTTTGTATCCTCATACTTTCAGTACTCTAATATTAATACTCTCATTACTATGCACCTGGGAGCTTTTCATACTTTAAATAATTATTATTTTTCTTAATTTCTTGAAGTACTCTCTGTACTTGAGTGTTTTTACTAAGATTAACTTTGCATCTTGGAACTTGTGTACGTACTCATGATTACTTGTTTAAATTTAGAAAAAATAAAGCAACACCATTTTTATGTTAATGTATAAAAAATTTATAATATTTTCATTGTTTCCTTAAACTCTTCACTGGCTGCCAGTTTCTTTCAGGATCAATTTTAAAACTCTGGTTCTTACTTTCAGATCTATTCATGGTCAGACTCCTCCTTACATCAGTGATCTGATCCAGACTTACACCCCAGCTCTGGCTCTGAGGTCTGTGGATCAGAATCTACTTATGGTTCCACGAACACGGTTCAGGACCAGAGGAGAGAAATCCTTCCAGGCTGTTGCTCCTAAGGTTTGGAAAAATCTTCCTCTCTCTTGGCTCTTGATGGATCTACTGACTCCTTCAAGAAACATCTTAAGACGTTTTTATTTGTTCAGGCTTTTCCTTGATTTTCTGGAACTCCTGTTGTGTTATCAGTTTTATCTTGATCTTTAAAGTATATACTTTATTGAATATTGTTTTGATTGTTTAAGCGCTTTGTGACCCTGGTTCAAATAAAAATTACATACTTACTTACTTTATTGTCTCGCCCTTTCTTCTCAACCATGTTTGTGTTAATAATGTTGAATTTTCTTCATTAGTCATTTGAAAATAAAACAATTTGATTTCCTGCTTACAATATTTACAAAATAAAACACTTTTTATTTCTACTAGTTTAATATTTTACTTTGAATCTTTTTAAGTGTTTGATCTTTTCTTAAAATATATATATATATATATTAATTTAAATAAAAAAAACGTTTTTAGTTGAAATAATGTTGTTAGTATGGTTGTGTGTTTTGTGTGTTTTGTCTCCACAGGTTCAGAGAGACACACCTGATGTTCTTCAGCTCCTCCTCGACTCAATCAAGTCACCTGGTCGCCTCCATGAAGCTCTTCTGTTCTCTGACTGAATGGATCATGCTGTGTTTGAGCTCTGTGGGGTTTGTTGAGCAGGACTTGCTGGTATTTGGTAAAGTCTAATCCATTGATTCTTTTGTTGTTTCAGTTTGTTCTTCTTGCATCGTCAACGTTTGAGTTTCTGTCTATTTCCACACACAGGAGCAGATGAACCATGAGGTCTACGTCTCGACTCACGTAGTCAACCTGCTGTCTACAAACACTAGATTATATACATATATAGACATGTATACATAAACGCCAACTGCACTGTCGACTGCAGACGGGTGTGTATAAAGCGCCGCCATCTTGGTACAGTGACATCAGAGGCAGCATTAAAACTACAGGGAAGGAGGTACTTCTCAATCTTAAAATACAATTATTCGCTGAATTTTCGACCAAGTTTAAAACAGTTTGGTCTGTATATGTATCATCTGTCCTTTCATCAACAAACCCTGTGAAAAAAGCTTAACAAAAGAGTGATTTATGATCACTTTAATAGTGTAAATGCAGCATTCCTCTATAGACGTAATGTAAGTAATTTTTATTTATATAGCGCTTTTCCAGACCAGGGTCACAAAGCACTTAAACAATCAAAACAATATTCAATAAAGTATTTAGAGGTCAAGATACAACTGATAACACAACAGGAGTTCCAGAAAATCAAGGAAAAGCCTGAACAAATAAAAACGTCTTAATATGTTTCTTGAAGGAGTCAGTAGATCCATCAAGCGCAAAGAGAGAGGAAGATCGTTCCAAAGCTTAGGAGCAACAGCCTGGAAGGATTTCTCTCCTCTGGTCCTGAACCGTGTGTGAGGAACCATCAGTAGATTCTGATCCACAGACCTCAGAGCCAGAGCTGGGGTGTAAGGCTGGATCAGATCACTGATGTAAAGGAGGAGTCTGACCATGAATAGATCTGAAAGTAAGAACCAGAATTTAAAGTTGATCCTGAAAGAAACTGGAAGCCAGTGAAGAGTTTTTAGGATCGGAGAAATGTGAGTTCTTCTACTAGAGCGGGTCAGAATTCTCGCTGCAGAGTTTTGTATTAAATGACGAGACAGCTCCTTCTTGTTAAGACATTAAAATAAACTGTTACAATAGTCCAGACAAGAAGACACAAACGCATGGATTACAAGCTCCAGATCATGTTGTGACAACATTTCCCTAATTTAGAGATTTTTCTCAGTTGAAGGAAACAGTTTCTGGTCAGTTTTCTACAGTGTCGAACAAGAGACATGTCTTTATCAAATACAACACCCAGGTTTCTCAGGCTCAGTTTGAAAGACTGACCCAAGTCACCCAAGTACTGACGTACTGACGTAAGAAGTGTTTTCACTCAGCCATTGTTTGATTTCTAGCAAACAATTGACTAAGCTGTTCAGCCTCTTGGGCTCAGTTGGATCAAAAGAGCAGTAGAGCTGGATGTCATCAGCAAAAATGTGACAAGAAACATCAGTAAATCTCTGAATGATTTTACCCAGGGGAATCAAGTACAGCAAAAACAATAAAGGACCCAGTATAGAACCTTGAGGGACTCCACACAACAGATCCGCTGATTCAGACCTCATTTGATTTGCAGATACACTAAAACTGCGCCCAGAAAGGTATGATGAGAACCATTGTAATACAGACCCAGACAGTCCCACTTCACCCCTCAGTCTTCTCAGCATAATCTGGTGATCAACTGTGTCAAAGGCTTGTTTTTCCTCAATACGTATGCTAATACACCTGGAGCACAGGTCCACTAGGAAATTTCTGTGGTGGAGTGAATAGAAGAAGTGCCTCTGTTGGGTTTGTCGTGGGTTCAATTCCCTCTCCCTCCACCACCAACAAAAAACGAACTGAGTTGGACGTACAATGAGGTAAGATTTTAACGTGTTTGTCCTCAATATGTATGCTAAATACGCCCGGAGCACAGGTCCAAATGTGAAAGTTCTGTGGTGGAGTGAATAGAGCAAGTGCCTCTGAGACCCTGTCGGTGTGGTTAGTCGTGGGTTTGAGTCCCACTCACTTAATCACAAACTGACAGGGTCTCAGAGACAATAGCTCCTTTCACTCCACCAGGCCACTTTTTCCAGGATTTCACGCAACACTGGGCTCTCCATGTCCCACACAGTTTGTGATGGAGTGAGTGGGACTCAAACCCAAGACTTACCCTCAGAGACAATTGCTCTATTCACTCCACCAGGCCACCTTTTCCAGGGGCTTCACGCAACACTGGGCTCTCCATGTCCCACACAGTTTATCTCAGTTAGTGATGGAGTGAGTGGGACTCGAACCCACGACTAACCCAACCGAAGGGTCTCAGAGGTACTTGCTCTATCCACTCCACCACAGAACTTTCACATTTGGACCTGTGCTCCGGGCGTATTTAGCATACATATTGAGGACAAACACGTTAAAATGTAACCACTTGGCTCTCCATGTCCCACACAGTTTGTTTCAGTTAGTGGTGGAGTGAGTGGGAATTGAACCCACGATTAACCCAACCGAAGTGTTTCAGAAGCACTTGCTCTATCCACTCCACCACAGAACTTTCTCATTTGGACCTGTGCTCCGGGCGTATTTAGCATACATATTGAGGACAAACGCGTTAAAATGTAACCACTTGGCTCTGCATGTCCCACACAGTTTGTTTCAGTTAGTGGTGGAGTGAGTGGGAATCGAACCCACGATTAACCCAACCAAAGTGTTTCAGAAGCACTTGCTCTATTCACTCCACCACAGAACTTTCATATTTGGACCTGTGCTCCGAGCGTATTTAGCATACATATTGAAGACAAACACGTTAAAATGTAACCACTTGGTTCTCCATGTCCCACTCAGTTTGTTTCAGTTAGTGGTGGAGGGAGTGGTCTGATAAATGAATTTTGATATAAAGGAGCCACACGTAGTTCTTTGTGAATTTAGCTGTAATTCTTATTATTGTTAAGTTTGATGTTTTTTTCTGTTTTGTTGTTTGAAGTTTTTGTGTTTCAGAATCAGAATCAGAATCCTTTATTTGTCCCGCGAGGGGAAATTCGGTTTAAACAGCAGAGCAATATACAAAAAAATAAAAACACCCAGAAAAAAAAAAAAAATGAAAAAAAAAAATCTAAATAGAATAAAATACAATAAAATAAAATAAAATAGAACATCTGCACCATATTATATATACAACATATTTACAAAAATAACAAGAAGAGGTGCTGTTAAATAATTATCTTGGTGTGTTCTTGTTGTGGAGTCTGATGGCAGCAGGGAGGAAGGACCTGCGGTACCTCTCCCTCACACACCTGGGATGGAGCATCTATCACTGATGGAGCTCCTCAATGCCCTCAGTGTGTGCTGGAGAGGGTGAGTTAAGTTCCTCCTCATGGAGGCCAGCTTACTCTGTATCCTCCTCCCAGACACTTCTTCCACAGGATCCAGGGGGCGCCCTAGGACGTAACCGGCCTTCTTAATAAGGCTGTCCAGTTTAGCCCTATCCTTTGCTGTCATGCTGCTCCCCCAGCAGACCACACCGTTGAAGATGGCCACTACTGAGTCATAGAATGACTTCAGGAGTGACCCCTGGACACCAAACGACCTCAGCCTCCGGAGCAGGTAGAGTCCACTCCGCCCTTTTTTATAAAGAGCAGCAGTGTTATCCACCCAGTCCATGCGGTTGTTGAGGTGAACACCCAGGAACTTGTAAGACGTGACAATCTCAATGTCCTGTCCCTGGATGTTCAGTGGTGAGGGGGAGATGGAGGGACACCGCCGGAAATCCACAATCGACTCCTTAGTTTTGCTGGAGTTGATCTGGAGGTGGTTTTCCAGGCACCAGTCAACAAAGTCCTGGACAAGTCCCCGGTACGACCCGTCATTCCCGTCCTTAATGAGGCCGACGATGGCGAAGTCGTCCGAGAACTTTTGCAGGTGACTGGTGGGAGACAGGTGTTGGAAGTCTGCAGTGTACAGTGAAAAAAGGAACGGTGCCAACACTGTTCCCTGGGGGACCCCTACACTGCACAGTACAGTCTTCCAAACACCATCCCGGGTCCTCACGAACTGTGGACGGTTGGTGAGGTAGTCCACAATCCAGTCCGTGAGGTGAGTGTCCGCTCCAGACAGCTCCAGCTTGTCCCTCAGGATGTCTGACCTGATGGTATTGAAAGCACTGCTTAGATCCAGGAAAAGGATCCTCACAGTGCTTCCAGGCGACTCCAGATGAGAGAGTGCTCGGTGGAGAAGGAAGATGATGGCGTCCTCCACGCCGATGTCAGGTTGGTAGGCAAACTGCAACGGATCCATTGAGGAGCTGCAAGGTTTTTTTCCAATGTGGGCTCACGTGACGGCAGTCACCTGGCGGGAGAACAGGAATGGAATGTTGTGGAATTTGATTCTTGAAGTGACTCCACAAGACTTTCAGGGAGACGCTGCAGGTTCAGAACCAACACAACCGACAACAAACCTTTTGAATTTTCTCAGGGAAATGGTGAGCAAATGAAAGTGTGCAGTTATTGTGTAGCGTTGTGTTTCTAATGTAAGACAAGGACCAGGATGTTAAAGATTTAAAAGTTTTTTTTTCCTGTATTCAGCGTCACAAATGAAGGAGACATAGCTCAGATGGTAGAGTGGTTGCCTGCAGTCCAAAAGGTTGCAGGTTCAATCCCAGCTCCAGACAAGGTTGTGTCCCTGAGCAAGACACTTTACCCTGATTGCTCCTGATGGTGAACTTGGCGCAAGTGTGCATGCCTACTCCCATCAGTATGTGTGAATGGCTGAATTTCCCCTCGCGGGACTAATAAGGGATTCTAAAAAAAAAAAAAAATAAATAAAAAAAAGTAGAGTCACCAGGTTTTTTCACTCCAGATGTTCCTTGTTGACAGATTTTTTTAAACCAGAGATCATGAATGAATTCTGGATAAAATCCTGAAAACATGACGATCGGATTTATGTCAATTCTTCTTTTACTGGTGAGTTTTTTTGTTTTTTTTTTCTTTACGATACAATTTTCACTGCGAGATTATTTGTAGTAAATAATTTAGTGTGATTTTCAACCAGAATAGTTACTGTGTGTGTGATTCTAATGTAACACTTCAAATTCCAATTATTTGGGTTAATTATTCAATAAAAAACGAATTTGGACTTTTTAATATTTGAAAATTTCAAATATGTATGATCAGATATTCTAAAGTTGAGTGGAAGTACACATATATGTCCACAGGGGGGCAATGTTTTTCCTTATTACTGTCCACAGTAGTTAATAAGGTAAGTTAAAGGTAAGGTAGAACTTTATTGTTTTTTTTCCAATAGCCACA
The DNA here is from genome assembly GCF_982586985.1 of Callionymus lyra. Lineage (NCBI taxonomy): Eukaryota > Metazoa > Chordata > Actinopteri > Syngnathiformes > Callionymidae > Callionymus > Callionymus lyra. Next base: position 11,295,750 of record NC_141836.1, on the reverse strand, counting down.
GAAAATACAGCAATTTTTCATAAAAAATAATCAAAATAAAATAAGAACAAGAACAAAGAGAAATAAAGAGAAAGAACAAGATGATACAATCTAAGTCTAAAGATAAAGAACATAGATCAAAGAAAAACAATAAAGACAAAGGATACAAAGACTAACATTGAACAGAACATCCAGATACTCTCACTCCACTCCTGCCCCCGAACTCAGAATTGTACAATTTAATAGCCCGAGGAATGAATGAGTCCCTGAGTCTATTTGTCTTGCACCTGGGTAGGAGCATTCGTGCACTCATTCTGCTTCTCTGCTCACTGATGACAGTGTTCAGAGGATGACTGTCATCCTCCATGATGGACAGTAGTTTGTTCAATGATCTCCTCTCAGCAACTGTCACCAGTGAGTCCAGCTTCATTCCAACCACAGAACCAGTCCTCCTGATCAACCTGTCCAACCTGTTCACACTCCTCTTGGACACATTTCCACCCCAACACACCACAGCATAGAACAGGACACTGGCTGCCACAGACTGGTAGAACATGCAGAGGAGCTTCTTCCTCTCACTCCAGGCCACAAAGTAACGTATCAGGCTCCTATACTCGTCTTCGCTGTTGTCCCTGATGCATCCAACAATGACAGTGTCGTCAGCATACTTCTGGACGAGACTCAGCTCTGAGTTGTAGCAGAAGATAATCCGTAATCCAGGAGACCAGACCCTTTTATTTTTTTTTCAAATAACTTTATTAAATTTAATTTCAGATAACATCGAGTCAAAACAACATAGCAAAGTCATTAAACTACATGTTTACTTGTATCAAATCACACCAAAGAGCCAAATATATTTACAAATCAGTGAATACGTTTCTAAAACAGACCAATAACACCCAATTCTAAAAGGTTAACATTCTCCACTGTCTACACTTGTTTTAATTAATATATATTGTCCTTTATCTATAAAGTCTTTTTAAAATGTGTTTAAAAGTAATTTGGTATGACCTTATTGTCAATAACCATCTCTGTATCGTTCCTATTTGAATAGAGGTAACAGCGAACTGTGTGAACTCTTCCCACCTTTTCTACTCGCCCTCATGTCGACTAATGCTTGGGATTCTTTTTCAGAGTAATCCTTGTCTTTACTCTTCATTAACAGCAAAACTCTTGTCAAACTCATGTCCTCCTGTGGTCTGATGGTGGAGTCTCTGCTCAATACTTGCAGAGTCATTGGTTCAAATCCCAGCTCTTGCATTTTAATACTCTGTTTATACTTCTGTTTATATTAGTTGGATAAATATTAGAATCGAAAACTCTCATGTGTGGCTGAATAGCTCATTGGGATCAATACCTGTATTGCAGAGTTGAGATGAAGAACAGCTGTAGGTTCAACTCCCACATTTTACTGAACTTTTCATTGACAATTGAGCAATAAGAAAGATAAATGGGCTTTAAGACATTTGTAAGTGTGGTGAATTAGCTCACTGGGATAGACTCTGGTAGTCCATCTGGTAGGTTGTGGGTTCAAGTCCCACTGACTACATCTCTGATTTTATCACTTCTGTCCAAATGTTCGACATAAATATATCCTAATCAAATGATCATTTTGATCATTTGATTACAATTGGACAGTACATTTGGACAGTGGTGGTTGAGTGGTTAAACCAAAAGTCCCTGCACCTGTGTCAACTCCCTGAGGTTGTGGGATCAAATCCCATCAATGCGTATTTGATTTTATCACTTCTGTCCAAATGCTGAACATAAATATATCCTAATCAATTAATTGTTTGTGGAAAGTGGTGGTTGAGTGGTTAAACCAAAAGTCCCTGCACATGTGTGAACTCCCTGAGGTTGTGGGATCAAATCCCACCAATCTGTCATCTGGTTTTATCACTTCTGTTGAAATTATCGACATAAATATATCCTAATCAAATAATTATGTGTGGACAGTGGTGGTTGAGTGGTTAAACCAAAAGTCCCTGCTCATGTGTGAAGTCCCTGAGGTTGTGGGATCAAATCCCACCAATCTGTCATCTGGTTTTATCACTTCTGTTGAAATTATCGACATAAATATATCCTAATCAAATAATTATGTGTGGACAGTGGTGGTTCAGTGGATAGAGCAAAAGTCCCTGCTCATGTGTGAAGTCCCCAAGGTTGCGAGTTCAAATCCCACTGTTCCACAAATCAGAGCGGAAACCCAAACATATGATGTGTTCAGACATTTGCATGAAGTCCTAGAATGGACAAAAGATGGAGTGAGTTGGTACAAGGGTGAGTGGGGCTGAGTGAGGTGGATGATTGGAGAGAGAAAATTGGAGAAAAAAAAAAGAAAAATATACATTTTTCAAAAAAAAAAAATCTTTTACTTTACTTTTTGCACTTTCAATCATTTCTCAATTTTTATCCTTGTCCACCATCTTTCTTTTGTCCTTGTCCGCCATTTTTTATCCTTGTCCACCATCTTTCTTTTGTCCTTGTCCGCCATTTTTATCCTTGTCCACCATCTTTCTTTTGTCCTTGTCCACCATCTTTCATTTATGTCTCAACCGTCACGCCGCAGCTTAGCTCACTTTAAACACATCAGTGTTCATATGTTTGGGTTTCCGCTCTGATTTGTGGAACAGTGGGATTTGAACTCGCAACCTTTGGATTTCACACATGAGCAGGGACTTTTGCTCTATCCACTGAACCACCACTGTCCACACATAATTATTTGATTAGGATATATTTATATTGAATGTTTGGACAGAAGTGATAAAAGTAAAAGTGAGGTAGGTGGGATTTGAACTCACAACCATGTGGTCTTCACAATGAAGCAGTGACAACTGCTCTTACCACTCAACCAGAGCAGATACTATGATGACTGCTGAATTAACAGTTTTACACTTTAAATGTAGACTTGTGTAGTTAAAATTGTGAGTGGGGTTTGAACCAGCAACCTTCAGAACTGAAAATTGCAGCAAACTAACTCACTGAGCTAGAAGTTCTTGATAGAACCATTGGAAATAATAATAGAAGACAGAGAAGTCAACGAAATATAATCAAAATGAAGACAAATCATTGAAATATTAAATAATTAAACTTGTTCAGGTTGTGTCGCCCCCTGCAGGATCACAAGAGAACAGCCTGTCAGGTCTTAGATAACAGGTCGACCATGAAGGTGAAGGAAATAAGTGGATTTGAACCCAAGTCATAAGAGGTCATGGATCTTAAAAAAGAACAAGAAGTGTTACCACTCGACCACAAAGGCTGAGTTGTTGCCACTGAAGATAACTTATAAGACCAGGTGACACTGAAGTTGAAGTGAAAAAGTGAAATAAATGTTAAGTTAAAGTGAAGTGAACAGGAAGTCAAAGATGCATCATTGGGAGTTGAACTCATTACAAAGAGTAGACTAAAGTGGTTAAAAGTGTTGAGGACATATCTGGGAATTGAACCAGCAACCTGCAAAACCCAAAATTGCAGGCAACTTAGTCACTGAGCTAGAAGTTCTGGAAGAAGATGATGGTGATAATAATAGAAGACAGAGAAGTCAACAAAAGTTTCATTAACATGAAGATGAATTATTGAAATAATAAAACTTGTTCAGCTTGTGTCGCCCCCTGCAGGATCACAAGAGAACAGTCACTCAGGTCCTAGATAACAAGTCAACTATGAAGGTGAAGGAAATAAGTGGACTTGAACCCAGGTCATAAGAGGTCACGGATCTTAAAAAAGAACAATCACTGTAACCACTCGACCACGAAGGCTGAGATGTTGCCACAGAAACTAAGTTATAAGACTCACATGACACTGAAGTTGAAGTGAAGTTAAAGGTTCAGCATTGAATTGACGTCGAAAAGAAGAAGCTCTCATGTCCTCTAGTGTTTATTGAAACAAAGCTGAATATAAAAGGTCAGTTATTAAATCCTGAAATATTTAGTTAACTGTTTGTACTTTGTAGTCTCAGTGAGTCACATTTATCTTCTTAATTCCACAAATAAATCCAAACATGAATAATGTATAACGTGCTGCAGAAGTTACTGCAGACGCTGAACCAGCTGATGCAGTCGTCGGTGATGAAGCAACAAGAAACTTTCTTTTTTTAGTACGTTTATTGAAAATAGTTCAGTCATGGATACATTTGCACTGTGATATTCCTCCTTTTATTTTAAACAAACCTGTTCAATTAGATACAACAAAAACATTGAGATAAAAAATCATGACATGAATGATTCTACAAGTTCATTATATCTCACACTGCTAACATATGTATATAATATATATTTTATTATATATAGAAATATGTCAAATTCATAATTTATGTCGAACTATACCTAAATATATATATAAAAAAAAGTTTTAATAAAATTATTTTACGTTATTTTTTATTGCAGTTAGAAATTTTGTCTTTATTATATATATTTAGACAATTCGTAGGCTCCGCCCACTGAACTACCAACATTCATCCAATCAAATTCAACTTTGAATTAGACGAACATTCATTTCTTTTTCTCTCATTGTAACTGACAAAATCACTGCATTCTTTTATTATAACCACTTTTATTTGCACGTTTTCATGACTAAAAGTAACGGAAAAATACGAAGTGATGATTGAAAACACATTCTTGATCAAACCAGTGTCACATCGACATCATTTCCACACAATCACGGATGTTTCGAGAGTTTAAAACTGATTTGACACGTTTTTTAAATACACACACTTTCACATCTAGATGTTCATAAGGCACGACGGCGGCGTCGAAGGTCGTTCTCTGGAGGTTCTTGAGTTGATCTCAGAAGACGGTGGCTTTCATGTCTTGGCTGAAAAAGGCTCCGAACTGCAGGTCTTTGGACATCAGCTCGTCCTCCACGTTCTCCAGCGCCCACTTGTGTTCCACGATCTCCAGAGCCTCCCACTCGCTCTGACGCAACACGGGAGAGCAGAGGTCACGTGACACGATCCAATCATCAAACTGCCCACGATCTCACCTTGAAAGCTTTGTTGGGGTCGGGGGGCATCGCCATGGCAGCGCCGGTCATCTGGTCCTGCATGATCCGCGACTGGTCGGCAGCTACAAAACAGCAGTTAATATTAGACGTTTTAATAACAACAAATAAAACTTAAAGTGACCGTTAAGTTAAAAAAAGAGGTGACAAATAATTAATTTAATATGAGGGTAAACATAAAAAAAATAGTTTTTAGTGTTAATTTGATTCTATACAAAATTCAAATATTCCAAAGAAAATAAACTATAAATGTTACATATATTTTTCCAAAATAAAATAAATTGAATTAAATGAGAAAAAAGCCATAAAATAAACTGGAATATTTCATTAGAAATACAAACTTTATTTAGTTAATTCTGCAGAAAATATAATTTCCTTTCTAAAGAAAATTACATTTAATTCTGCAGAAAATATAAATAAATGTAGCTGGAAATACAATTTAATTCTTAAGAAAATATGATATAATTCTAAAAAAAAATGGAATTAAATTCTGCTGGAAATACAATTTAATTCTTAAGAAAATATGATTTAATTCTAAAGAAAATATAAATAAATTCTGCTGGAAATACAATTCAATTCTTAAGAAAATATGATTTAATTAAAAAAAAATGGAATTAAATTCTGTTGGAAATACGATCTAATTCTGCAGAAAATAGAAGAAAAGAAAATGTTATTTAAATTAAACATGAAAATAACAGCAATATGAAACATATAAAACCAACTCCCTAAACAAGGACAAATAAAAAAGAGAAAAGATAAGAAAAAATGTATTTAAATGATGTGTTAAACTAGGAATAATATTGTAAACAGCAATTGGAAAGAAAAATCTTCAGTTCTGGTATTATTTTGAGTCAGACGTGACAGTCGTCGACTCACCGTTATCTTGTCCCAGGATGAGGCTGTACATGCTCCTCAGTCCAAACACGTTCAAGAAGTACCAGGAGGCCGAGCTGACCCTGAAAACACACGCGTGTCAAACCATCTCCGACAGGTTCAAGTCCAGATCCTGATACTCACCAGGAGGCGTCCAGGGACAGCAGGTCGATCCCTCGCTGCAGCATCGGCTTGAACCTCAGCGTGAGAGGGAACGGAACCTTCGCTGAAGGAGAACATCGTCATCCACCGACTTGGGTTTGACTTCAGAAGAGGAACTTACTGATGACGAATCCGGAGAAGGCCCAGTTGATCCACCCGCCAATCACAATCATGGGCAGGACGTTGGTCAGGTTTCCCTTCAACATGTCCGTCATCATGCTGGTGTCTGACATGGACCAGAGAGCAAACTCAAACTCAATTGACCCAATCGATCTTTCAGGATCGATTTTAAAATTCTGGTTCTTACTTTCAGATCTATCCATGTTCAGGCTCCTCCTTCCATCAGTGATCTGATCCAGCCTTACACCCCAGCTCGGGCTCTGAGGTCTGTGGATCAGAACCTACTGATGGTTTTGCGCACACGCTTCTGTCCAGGGAAGAAAAATCCTTCAATGCTGTTGTTCCTAAACTTCTGAAGGATCTTCCTCTCCCTCTGTGTTTGATGATCTACTGACTCCTTCAAGAAACATCTTAAGACCTTTTTATTTGTGCAGGTGTTGTTTCCTTAATCTTCTGGGACTCCCGTGTTTGACTTATGTCTTGACCTTTTAGAGTTTTAAAATCTTTAGGTATACACAACAGTCTATTGCTTTTGATTGTTCAAGCGCTTTGTGACCCTGGTCTAGAAAAGCACTTTTAAAACTCCTGTGTTTGTCTAGGTCAGGGGTAGGGAACCTGGTCCAGAAAGAGCCGCAGTGGGTGCAGGTTTTCGTTCCAACCATTCAAGAGGACACATTTTATCCAATCAGGTGTCTTAGGAGTGTAATCAGTTGATTGTCAGTCTGGTGTTGCTTGTTCAGCTGAAACCTCATTGGTTAAACTGTACATGCTTGATCGGTTGGAACAAAAACCTGCACCCACTGCGGCTCTTTCTGGACCAGGTTCCCTACCCCTGGTCTAGGTGGTGTCTTGACCTTTTACATATATTTTATGGGTACTGTTTTGATTGTTTAAGCTACTTATTGACTTCAGGAGCCCCTGCCAACAAGTCAAAAAATTGACTGATGTGTAAAAGTCGCTACTCCAGTCATATCAGGCGAACATTTAACTCGGAAAAATCGGCCACCATCGCCAAACAGAAGCTAACATGGCGGACTTGGACGGGCCCGGACCGTAAAGTCGCACATTCGAAGTAGGACGTTTCGGTGAGAGTTTCCGTAAACAAGCAGCGAAGAAGGCTGGTAGAGGGTAAGGTGGAGACTTCAGTCCGCGGTTACTAACCGCCTTACCTGGAGAACCGAGGGAGGAGGAAGAATCTATCCAGAAAGGTGCTTGGGTCGGAAGGAGAAGAACGTCTACTGCGGACTCCCAACAGAACCAGAGCAGGGGTCTGTATTCGGATTCTGAAGTTCCAGGAAAATGTGTTTGGCTTCCGAGTCAAGAAGGCGCACAAGGCGTCTGTGAGTGTGCACGTGCCTGCACCGATTATTAAACTGACAACTAAAGTAAATTATTACGGTAAGTGGAGTTCTTTCAGATATTATAATGTCCAGTAGGAACGCCGGGAAAAATGGAAAACTGGCAAAATTATGAACTAAAATTGATAAAAACCTCACTAGAAACGGCTTCTGTGACGCGCTCTACATCATGGGAGGCTGTCTTTTAAAAACAATGAAGACTTCCGGTCTACTTGCTACGAGACCCAGCTTTGTACTTTTATACTATATAGACGTCACTGGTCATAATATAGTGGTTTCTGGTCATAATTTAGCGGTCACTGGTCATGTGACCCCACATGAGTGATGAAGTCCTTGAGTCTGATGGGTTTCTTCACATGATCCCCGAACAAGAAACCATACATTAGTCTCTTAAATAAAAGTCAAAATGTGAAGTTTCTCTACAGTTTTATTTCAGCGACTGAACGCGACACGTTACAAGCATCGAGACAGTTTTTCTTTTTTTAAACAACTTTCTTTTCAACACGCGAGAAAATAGGTAGAAAGAAGCGACGTCACCACGACACGCACGTGTAAGCGAGAGTTTAAACCTCAAATAAACGAAATAAAACAAGTGTTCGAAGGAATGATGGGCAGCGCCGTGTGCAGCCGTCAAGGTAAACTATGTCAACAAGAACAATATTCCAAACCGTGGATCTGCAGGTGAGAGAAGTTACAGCCGTGAAGCTGCGAGAAGATGGTCTTGATCTCAGCAGTTTGAATGAAGAGGAGGAACCCTGATGCAGAAGATTGTTGGCGTGAAGATGTCGGGAAGTGCAGGCTCAGTCGGACTTCTTGTCGCTGGTGGCCTGCGGGGAGAAGCGTAGTTTCACGCATTACACATTTGTATAAAGCTTTATTCGTACCCCGAAGAAACGACGTGTCAAAAGAGTGTTACCAGCAGTTTGCTGTGCTCCTCCAGCAGCCGGTCGTACTCCACCGTCAGGTTCTCCGACTGCTTCTTCATGGCCTGGACGTCGCTGTCCGACTTCTGCAGAGCTGCGGAGAAAACCAACATCCCTCAGGCTCAGATGTGATCCTGAAGAAACGAGGTGAAGGCAAATAAAACGCTCACCCTTCTTGGTGGTCTGCAGCTCGTCCTTCAGGGTCTTCACGTCCTCCTTCAGGGTCTTGTTCTGCTCCTGAACTCCGGGGCCTTTCTTGCCGGCCTCGGGGAGCTCCACCCCGGCGTCGCGCAGTTTCTAAGAACAATAAAGACTCACTTGTAGCTCACGGTCAACAAGTGTCCAGCCAGGAAGCTCGACTGTTGCAGTGCATTATGGACCTTTTACTCCACCCTCACTTGATTTCTCCCTCAAAAACACCACAATCTTGCTTTTTAAAATGTATTTTGACACATGACAAAAACGGAAAAATACTTTTTTCAGCAGGTATAATAAAGCTTCTACTCTTAAGCTCCACGGTCCGATAGTATTCGGAAGAAAAATTACAATAGTATTAACTAAAATAAAAACTTTTGAACACTTATTCAGGTCCAAAGCGACATGTTTGATCACGGAGACGATGAAACAAATGTAGAAATCGGTGCAGAAATCTGAAGACGTTCCTACATTTCTCTGTATTTATATCGCGTCACATGCTGCCGGGTCAGAAAAGCAGCTGCGGGTCAGAAGGAACGTTTGTAATCCACACCCCATTTACGTGCACTGAACCAAAGTTTTGCCGCGTCATCGATAATTCAACCCGTAGTTTGCATTAAATCAGAAAATACCAAAACATGTGTTCCAATGTAATTCGGGGAATTTAAAAAAAATGTAACTAGAATTCAGGGGTTGGAGCTTGTCCCAGCTACACAGGGCGGAGGATGGGAGGATCCTGGACAGATCACAAATAAAAACCTTTTAAAGTGCGACTCCAGAAACCAACAATGATATTACATTTGATTCTGGAACCTTCTGCTGCGATGATGGAGGGCAACAGCTGCAGGTTCATCTCGCGCTCGTAAAACCTGCACTTTACTGCCCTCTGAACCTGGTCCAGCAGCACGAGGTCTCTGGACCGAGACGCTCCAGGGACCTTTGAAACCATCTTCTGAGGCGGGAAGTTGAAACTAACACCTCCTTGTGACCAGCGAGTCATAAAATCACCAGAGATCAAGACAAAAAAAACGTGACAAGTAGCAGCTCACACCAGTGAAAGACAGCGTTTGTTCTTTATCTGAACCAAACCATGTGGAAACGGTTTCTTGACAACAAGGCTGGTTGGAAAAAACATTACTTTTGTCGACTGTGTGTCAAAAACCATCTAAATGTGTGTTTATTTTTAAGGCCGTCACTGAGGAAGTCATGAAGGTCAATACGACCCAGACTTTCAATCAAATAAAACATTATTTTTTTAAATATTTGACCACTAAATAAAACTAATTAAATTCTCAACTTCCTCAAATGGTGTGACTTTAAAAATCAATGGAGTCGAACTCAATCACGCAAGCGGCCAAAAAATCTTTCAAAAAGTCTTGGTCACACTGATCAAATTGTATATTTACCAAACTGTATTTAACAAGCAGTATCACATTTCCAACCACCTGACTTTTATTTTTATTAATAATTATTAATATTTTTATAGCCATTAACATCAATCATCTGTGTCCCTTATCTTATCGTTTATCAAGCGGGCCACTTTGAATGACCGGTCAGAGCCGGTTTCAGCCTGTTCGACACACAAATCGAAAAGCTTTTTAAAAATAAACGACACCTTCATTTATCAAATCTACCCGCGAGTGTGCAGCAGGCACGAGGGCCGACACACATGCAACAGAATACACTTGTATTTTATGAAGCCGTGGCACCAGACGTGTAATCTAGCCGAGGTTATAAAAGTACTCGTGGATACATGACCGACCGGTGCACATGTTAAGCACATATAGCTCCGGACAAGATCTTGTTGAGGAGCAACAACATGACTTCTTTGAAAGTTGATCAACTCGACTGACGACGTAAACACGGTCAGCGGTCTGGAAGTGCGTCGTTAATCACGGACATGTAATCACTGAGGATGAATCAGAGGCTTGTGTGTGTGTTTGTTGTGGGTCACATGCTCATGAGTTGCGTTCTTCTTTTAGCCCGCGAGGACTAAGTGATCTCTTCAGGCCACACAAACCCAGGTCAGGTTACCACACGATGTGCCAGGTTATTTAACGTTAGGACGCCGTCCCAGGTCAGCGCTGCCCTCTAGAGGAAAGGAAACTAACTGCAAGAGTGAGTAGATGATGGGTTTTTTACCTCTTGCAGCAGCTCGTTCTCATCCATGAACCTCTGGGCGGCGGCGCTCGCGCCCTCTGCTTGCTTCTTGAAGGCTTCATTGGAGGCCAAGAGTGTGGCCTGCTGGGACAGCAGAGTCGCCAGACGGCGCAGCAGCCTGCACAAGAAAAACATGAAAAAAACACTTTAGTGCATCAAACGTCCTCCGAAGCATCTCAATTCAAACACCATTTTAATCTGAACTTTTTAACTTAAAGCTTGTGGAATTTTGTCATCATCGAATCATTTTCGTGTTGATTACGTCCTGCACAGCTAATGGAACAATGAAATCCCACGAGGTCCCCGTCGATGGCTGATGACAAGAGGATACAGTCGACTCCAGAAGCTTTCAAAGCTGATGTTTGGACATATTTTGGTTTCAAAACCAATGAAAGCAGTTATGACTTCATCAGGAGTCATGTGGTCTGTAAATACTGCAACACCAGAGTCAAGTACTCGACAATACTACAACTATATACTTGTTACTACAGTATCAACATATATTGTATCGTTGCCTCGATATCATGATACGCATCGTTTTCGTCTTTCGTAATGATGTTGTAATGTCGAGGCCTCAGAAACTGCTCTTTTCAAATGTGATGAAATAACGATACAAATCCTTGGACCTTCATGGCTACAATACAAGCATGAGAAAGTTGGACATGGAACCCTGTGAGAGTGCAACACGTCTGTGCTCTCTGGCAGCTGCTTGGTCACATGCTGGGCTGAGTCACAGTGCAGCTGCTTCACACCGAACACCCGGATCCATCGCTGCGGCTCCCAGCAGGGGGCCAGAACCAACCAAACAAGGGATTGAGATGCATTTTCTGGCCGCCGAGCAAATTCTCAGGGTGCGTATGAAACACTTTCACCCAGCATGTTTGAAGACTGTAACACGGCACTGATGTACCTTTGCACTGTTCTGGTGAAACACAGGAATGTAGTGTTGAAGTGCAACATAAATAAGCGTTGAAGGAGCTTTGGGACCTGAACAAGAGACGGGTCAAATATGAACTGGGTCAGATCAGCAGTGTCCTGGATAAAGACAACATGGAGCGGCTAATGTACGATACATCAAGACACATGAACACATCTTCCCAGGCCTGGAAGTTCATGAGGTTCTGTGAAGACGTATGATGTTTCAAGTTATCCATGTGTTAAGAAAATAAGAATTCAGGAGAAAAAAAGAGTGTAGTTATAATATACATGAAGGTAGCTATGTAAAAAAAGTTGTTTCCATAGAAAAATAATGTAACCAAAAAAAATAACAAAACTTAAAGCAACTTTTTGTGGGGGATTAAATAATAAAGACACACATTTCCTTCTTATAATATAAAAAAAGATGACTTCAATCAAATATATTGTCAATCAAAGACAACATTTTCAATACTAAAAAGGTTTCAAACCCTCGTCTTTGATTGACAATGTTTTTGATTGAAACAACATTCAAATGTCATCTCAAGGACCTTGGATGGAGACCACACTATTGACTCCAAAGCCATTTTTTCCCCTCCATCTGTCGCTCTGGTCCGACCAAATACAGAAAAACTATCCACGCCCTCCAGCGACATGGTCTTCCAATCGCAACGCAACCTGTCCTGTACACCACAGACCATGTTTGACCCCATCTGTGGCAGGGTGAGTGGACTAAAATAAAGTGACAACTCCAGATTCTACCAGAGGGTAGTTGAGAGTGTGTTGCGACAGGGGTTTTGTCAATGGTAAGACACACACACTAAGGCATGCACAGTTACTCCACTGCTGTCAACGTCTTCTTTTAGCTCTGTCAAGTTGTCACGTTGTGCAACTGTACTGCAGACACACACTGTAAATACATTATTTTAAATTCAGGTCACCGATAGTGGCATAAGAAAACTTTGATAAACTTTAATATCTTTACAGTACCGTGAAAAAAATGCAACACGACTATTGATTGAAGAAATTCTTGCTTTCTTTTGGTTTTAAAACTTTTTATTTTTATTTAAAAAAAAAAAGTTAAATTACGGTTTATATTTCAATAAAAAAAGGATTAATTTTATTTACAATTATTCAGGTTAATTAATCATTTAGTTAATTTTCGTTTTGCAATTAAACTTCTGGCCGCTAGATGGCAGCAGTCGTCAGGTCTTCTGCATGTATGACCTATGAAATTGTGCGAGCTCCCGGTGATGACTGAAGATAAGAGGATACAGTCAATTCCATCGACTTTTAAAGCCCATTCCTGGCCACATTTATGTTTCAAAACTAATTAAAGCAGTTACGATTTTTGCACCTACAGTATCCCAATATGTAGCATCACTACCTCTTTACCGTGACATGTATGGTATTGATTCTTGCCAATACACACCCGTAGTCACTGACATAGATTCTTAGAACCTATTTATTTAAGAGACAGTTGTTAAAGACTCTCCTGAGTGTTGGTGACGTAGCATCGTTGCGTTAACTTACAGGCAGAGCAGGAGGGCGAAACCAGCGATGTACTCGTTCCTCTGAGCTCTGAACAGCTTCATGTGGATGTGCTCGACGGCTGTGGGGTTGTTAGTCAGATCCACCTTCTCTGTCACACTGTACTTCCTCACCTCTCGGAAGGCATCTGCACATAAAGACAAACATCAGGCGAAATTCCAGGTTTGCAGGACTTCAATTTCATCGAATACTCAATATTTAGTTGTTCTTAGTCAAAGATTCCGTTGACACTCAATTTACATGTTTTGTCAAACATACCAATGAGCAGGAAAACCAAGATGGCCATGGCCACCATGAACGACGTGTTTCCATAAAGAGCGATGGTCTGGACAATGCGAGACTTGAAGATCTTATTCCACCTGGATGAACGAAACAAACAACATTGTCAAGCAGTGAAACGGTTGAACGTCATCAGCTGGTAAATCCGGGGTGTTGGCTACATCTAGTGGTTTCATTTAGCAACTACAGTTATGTTCACATGTCAGTTTGCTTAGACGTTTCACTACGAGCTTTGTTCAAGTGTGAAAAGGGATATACAGCAGGGGTCTCAAACAGTTTACTCACTCTTCAACAGGCAATTTGCTACCGTGCCATGATATACTAGCTTTGATTATATAGTTTAATTTAATAGATTATTCATTAAAATAACACATAACTCCGAATTCACACAAAAAACTGCAGCCCAGTCTTGACTAGAATGGACTTGTCAGTAGAGACCCCTGATATACAGTATAAATATGTAATGAAGAATGTATGATGTTTAAGAGTTGAACCATCTTACCAACAACATTCAAAACAACATTCACAAACAGCTCTACAGATGGTATAATGCATGTTAATTCGATTTTAGCTAAAGCAGTTTGTTCTGAGGTAATCAGAGATAACTGTATTTCAGTGAGTCAGGAGGTTAGACGTATCATGAGCTAATCTCAGAGACACATAGGTGCCCTGTGTTCCGGTAAGTACCATTAAACCTGGGGGTGAAGGTAGATAAGGCCAGATTCTGAACACGAAGAGAGCAGGTTATTCTAAATGCACAAAAAAAAAGCTTATACTTATACATTCGTTACGTAACATTTTCATTTGTTTACTATTCAAAATGGTTAATTTCAATAAGTAAAAATACCTGGAAGACTTGGTTAAGACTCACCTCTTTGGTGAAATAAAAGGGATACAGAGAAGCAGAACCAAAAATACTTCAATGTAGAGGAAAGTGGCCACAGCCGTCCACTGCAGACTCATCGTGACTCTGTAACAAACAACAATTATTTAAGTTTATTGTTCTTGATGAACGCATTAAAAGTGAGTGTGGATATTTAACCATTTGCGAAGGGTCTACCTTTACCAATAGTAAACATTGCTTCCTATTATGAAGAGTTAAAGCTGTTGTAGCTTATACACAAATAAAGTGTCTACTTGTATCTATGCAAGAAATGATCATGTCATATTGATTTGTGAATATACGTGTTTACATTTACATGATTTGCTATAAGATTATAATCAAATGATCACATAAATCATCTTAAAACGTGAATTTAAACATTATTGATAGCATAACAACTGAAAGGTGAGTCACTGCTTAGTGACGACAGGGGGCGTGGCAGCTGTATCATGCAATGCTGCAACATGTCAGCAACTCTTGAAGGTTTTTTCTTTTTAGAACTAAATCGTGTTATAGCCAATGATGGTGGAATTTGGCTTTAAAAACAACTGTAATTGAATTTACTCAGGCCACAGAAAAACAAATTATCTCCCTTATATAATATAGACTTTCTTAGCTGGATGACTCTGAGTACTGACCACTAAATGTCTTGATGTATAATAATGTACATTTTTATCTTTATTTTTCAAACAATTCAAGGAAGAAAAACTCAACATTATGAAGTTTGTTAAGACTCATCTTAAGACAACTCGAGCGCGCCTTGGGCTTCTTGTGTCATAATATCACTTTTAAAGCCTAGTTTTATGAACAAAATAAACAAATAAGAACATTTATCTTTGCATTTTAAACTTCACGACGACGTTTCTCTGCATTGGCGACCCAGTGTGTTGACAAAAAGTTACAGCTAGCATGCTAAGCCTAGCAATGTCAATAACAGAGGCGCAGGAGCAGTCTGTTTTTAAAACTCACCTCTGCAAAGTCCAGGTATTAACTTTTTTAAAAGACTAACGTCTAGAATTTACGGTGGAATTGACACACCTGGACTGAACAGGTAGCTTAGCCTCACTTAGTGCGAAGACGAAACGCACTTCCTGCTTCCGGTCTAAAACGCCAGCTCATCCCGTCACATGATTGGCTGCGCATCGCTAGAGAAACTACGGCAACGCCAGAGTAAAAAAAAAGAAAAAAAGAAACTTGTTTCGAAAATATAAATCAAATTTCTTTGTATTTTTCTATGATTTCATTTAAAGAAAATTATTATCAAAAGAAAAAAAGGGCTTTTTCCCCGTTTACCGGTTTTGTTGAATTTCCATTATTTTTTTGCTAATTGACCAATTAAATCAGAATCTGAACTAATATCTTTACAAAAAATATATATATAAATGAAATAATTTAGCAGTAAATAAAAACCGTATAAGTTCTACCATGTTTTACGTGTGCGTGGTGCTACTGCACAGCAGAGGGAGACAAAGTCCACAGAACATTGTGGGGCAATAAACACAAGACAGACTCACTTGAAGAGTTTATTTTCCATTTGTGGCCATTTAGCAGATTAAAATATTATAAGTAAGTCTTGAAAATATCTACCTTTCAAGCTTAAGCTCAATAAGCTTCATGCTTATTCCTAAAATCGTTTTTTCATCTCCGTTTAGTCAGAGATATACAAGCTTTTATTTGGAATTTCTGAATAAAACAACACTTGTTTACTTTCTTTACATTCTACCCTTGTTTGTTTACACTGCATCTAATGTGGCGTTCCTCAAAAATACTTCCTCTCATTATAAATGACCGAGTCAGACATCTTGGAAGTGCGTCCACCAATGTCTAGTCACTAGTTTAAAAAAACAAGGCTGCATCGGTTATAGACTGTTTTTTTTCCATTGCATGTGTGGTTGGAAACAGAAGCATGATTCTCAGCGAGGAAACATCTCTACACACTATTAAAAATATGCGAGCAGAACTCTTCTGTCCCAGTTGCTCATAAAGCAGAAAAACCACCCACAGTGTTCTCTCATAAAATCCTCACTTCTCATAAAGGCCTTTTCTCAGTCTCCGGGTTGTATACTTTTATTTGTTCCTTTCTCTGTTGTTGACCCTGTTTTATATATAACCGCCACCAAACCTCCTCCGCCGACCCCCCTCCTCTAGTTCCCCTAAACCACATCATAAACCTTGTTAGGAGGGTTTCTCTTCCCAGTCACCCAGCAGAGCGTGGAGTTAAGGGAGTGCGATGGAGACCTCTCATTGGCTGCTAGAGATTTGTGCCCGGACCAATAAGAGAACTGGATGAAAGAGTAATATTTTAATAGCAGCAGTGGAGAATAGTATGAGCAGGAAGTCAGCGTCTGTCTGGTTTTGACACACAACGAAATTATTCGATTTCTTTCCATATAAATCAAACCTTATCGTCTTGTTTTGTTTGTGTTTTACAAAATCATGGATGGATGGATGGATGGATGGATGGATGGATGGATGGATGGATGGATGGATGGATGGATGGATGGATGGATGGATGGATGGATGGATGGATGGATGGATGGATGGATGGATGGATGGATGGATGGATGGATGGATGGATGGATGGATGGATAGAGAGAGAGATAGAGAGATAGAGAGATAGATAGATAGATAGATAGATAGATAGATAGATAGATAGATAGATAGATAGATAGATAGATAGATAGATAGATAGATAGATAGATAGATAGATAGATAGATAGATAGATAGATAGATAGATAGATAGATAGATAGATAGATAGATAGATAGATAGATAGATAGATACAAAAAATAGAAAAATGAAAAAGAAGGATGGATTTAAAGTGAGTTGCGTGAAAAAAAGAAAGGGGGATAATAAGGGAGTGATGAAAAGGAAGCATATGAGAAAAAACATCAAAATAAAAGTAGACTCATGGGAGGGTGAGTGGAAGGAAAAAGTGAACTCCAATTCATTAAGTGAAAAGCAAGAACATAAGAAAGAGAGAAAGAATAAAGAAAGGAAAAGATTGAGGAAGGTTAGATAGAAGAAAACTTATCATTAAATCAGACGAATGACTTTGAAAAGGATAGACAGAAGGGGGGAAGAAAGAAAAAACCCAATGGTAGCAAAGAGCAAATGAAGTGACTGTAAAAAGACGGATGGAGAGGTCATCGAAGAAAGGAAGGTGGGAACAGGACCAAGGTTGCGAGGAAGGAGAAATAATAAGGGGGAAAATAGATGAACGAGAGGCGAGAGAAGAGAGGGAGAGATAAGTGGATGGTGTGATGAAGAGAGGAGGATAAACGGATGAACACGAGAATGAAGTGGGAGAACACGGACGTGACACAACAGCCCTTCTGTCCCGCGTCTTGAATATTCCACTCCAGCGTCATCGTCTCTAACAGGAGGATATTTGGGAGCCATCGATTAGCCGAGCATTAAGGCAAAGAGGCGAAACCCCCGAGTGTGTTGTTATCAGGAGTGTGCAGCACCCCTGATGCTGGCAGCGCCCCGGCAGTTCACACAGCGGCTAATGTGTCCTGCTGGAGTGTGTGTTTGAGTCATGGTGCATGGATAAAAAGATTAGGAAATACAGCCACCAGCAGCAAGAATGGACATCTCCGAGAGAGAGGGGGGGTTGACACAGATTTAGACCTGGAGTAAAGAGGACAGTCAAGGGTGAGACCACTAGTGTGAGTCGGTTGAATACTATTCACTGGAAGAGCAGGAGAAACGTATCACTAGAGCCTCGAATAACATGTCGAGAAGTCGAAAAACAGGTGTCACACCTGAGCTACATCTGACCCGTGTCACACACTCTGTTTAAAGTCCCATAATGTACTGCAACAGTTGATGCATTTATATATATGTAAAAAGGTTTTTAATCAATATTTTAGTATTGTTTCTCAATGGGTCATTGATAAGTGATTCAACTTCTCTGTCGTTCTTGAGTTCCATCTGGATCAAGGAAGTTTTTGAGGAATTAGATACACACTTTGTATGGTATAGTAAGTGCTCCTCTGTTCAGATGAGACAAACAAACAAACAAAAAACTTTATTGAAAACCGCATATAGAATTATATATACACAACATATTTTATTGAATGTGTGTCTGGGTTAGTTTTGCAATATTTTCATTGGAAATAACAAATGACACAACATTCTTGGATTTCAAAATTTAGAGCAAAAAATATACAAATTACAATAATAAAATAAAATAAAAAGGGAAAAAACACAAATACTGAAATACACAATGAGAGGATCTGTCAGATGTATGACAGATACATGGATGGGTTACTAGATGGATGGAGGGATAAAAGGATGAGAAATGGTTGGATGACTTGAATGTTGATTGGATAAGTAGAAGGAGAAATGGATCACATCGTATGAGTAGAGGGAAAATGGGTCATATTGAAATGGGTGTATGGATGAATGAATGGCTAAATTGGTGATTAGATGGATGGTTCTATGGATTTGAAGTGGATGGTTGGATGAATGAATGAATGAAGATCATATGACTAGAGGGAAAATTGATCAGATTTTAGTGGATGGATGAATGAATGAATGTAGATTGGACGAGTAGAAGGAGAAATGGATCAGATACTAGTGGATGTATGGAAGGATGGATGGTGTGAAAGATACATGGATGAATAGATGAATGGATGGATTTTGTAAAAGCTGGATGGATAAAAGGATGTGAAATGGATGGTTGAATGAATGAATGAAGATCGTATGAATAGAGGGAAAATGGATCACATAGTAGTGGAAAAATGAATGGATGAATTGGTAACTAAATGGATAAAAGGGTGTGAAATGGTTGGATGAATGAATGAATGTAGATTGGAGGAGTAGAAGGAGAAATGGATCAGATAGCAGTAGATAAATGAATGGATGAATTGGCAACTAGATGGAAAAAAGGATGTGAAATGGTTGGATAAATTAATGAATGAAGATCGGATGAGTGGAAGGAGAAATGGATCAGATACTGGCGGATGTATGGAAGGATGAATGGTGTGAAAGATACATGGATGAATAGATGAATGGATGGATTTTGTAATTTCTGGATGGATAAACGGCTGTGAAATGGTTGGATGAATGAATGAATGAAGATTGTATGACTAGAGGGAAATGGATCCAATTGCAGTGGATGTATGGATGAATGAATGGATGAATTGGTTTCTAGATGGTTGGATGAATGAATGAATGTAGATTGGATGAGTGGAAGGAGAAATGGATCAGATAGTTTACAAAT
The DNA here is from genome assembly GCF_982586985.1 of Callionymus lyra. NCBI lineage: Eukaryota > Metazoa > Chordata > Actinopteri > Syngnathiformes > Callionymidae > Callionymus > Callionymus lyra. The sequence goes on along the minus strand of NC_141836.1, from coordinate 11,276,124 downwards.
CTAGACGAACAAACCTTCTGCCGCGGTTCCTTCGAGCCTCGACTCTCAGAGGAAGACGTCGGTTTCATCTCAGAAATACATAAATGAACAGAAGGTGGTAATAAAGAGGTAACGATCAGGGCCATTGATCCGAGGACGAGTCCTCCTGTGTCACCCAAACACTGGATGGAGATTTCATTTCATGACTGATTGAAAAATCATAAAAGCTTCACTGTCTCAGTTGAGTCATGAAGTCATGAGTCAGCACTTTGATGAGTCCGGAGAAACACCCGAGGATGAAAATATATTGAATTCAGGAAACTAGCCTCTAATATTCTCTCACCCACAAGAAATGTTTGTCATTATATTTGATCAAAGAAACCTTTTTTGATTGAAGAAACTTTTGTTTTGATTAAAAATAGTTGTTTTGATCAAAGAGTTTCGATTGAATTATAAAGAAACAAAACTACCTTCAAACATACATTCAAATCAGGCTCCACAACCTTTAATGCATCCCAGACGGGTTTAATGTTAGCATTATATTCACCACCGACCTTCAGTAAAAAACAAAATGACCTTCAAATAAAGTGAAAAATACATCAAAACGCTGAATCAGCAAAAGCTCAATACTTGTAATTCTGCAACAAGACTGTCCTATATATAGTTTCACTCATTTTTTTTACTAGTTTACAGGTTGATTTTATTGAGTAAACTTGACTGAAACAAGTGTCTTGACGTGTCAAAAGTCACATGCTTATGTTAATTCAGAGGAAATACCATCATTTTTCAAAATAAAACTGATTGTATAAAGAAATAAATCAATAAAAGAGGAAGTATTTTTAACAAATGCCTCACAGAACGGTATTGGTCCAAGGGTTGAGAACCACTGCTGCAGGTGATCTAGTTTTTGTTACTAAACTAATATTTTGGTGTTGAAAGGTTCTTGCAGTCCATGAACAAAACACAGGTGGGCCAGATTTGGCCAACATGCCTTAGCTTTACACATGTCTAAGTAAAATCTACTAACGTTTTCCTTCTTAAAATAAAAAATACTAGTTAAAATTAGCTAAAGAAAACTTGGGATAGGAGTGTGTTTCGGTAAGAATATGGTGATACGATGCGTATCACGATACAGGGTCAGAGGTACGATATATTGTGATACTTTAGTAACAAGGATATATTTGTAGTATTGTCGAGTACTTGACTCTGGTGTTGCAGTATTTACAGACCACATGACTCTTGACGAAGTCGTAACTACTTTCACTTATTTTGAAAGCAAAATATGTCCAAACATCACCTTTAAAAGCTGCTGGAGTTGACTGTATCCTCTCGTCCTCAGTCATTGCAACGATTTTATTAAACCTGGTCTCTACAAATATTACTTACTTACATACCTTTAGGCTTAAACTATAAAGTGTCTTGAGATAACTTTGTTATGATGAGACACTTTAAATAAAATTGAATTGAAATGAATTGAATGACTTACTTTAGCTGTGGAGAGCGTAATGACTGCTGCCATCTAGAGGCCAGACATATAATTGCAACAGAAAATATGTGAATATTTTCATGTTAATTGTAAATAAAAAAAATCAAGTTATTTTACTTTTTACACTAATAATTGAAATAAAAACAATATATTGCTTTAGTAAATACTTATAATTAGATTGATAACAATTCAGAATGCGGTTATTTCGGCTTTAGGTATAATACAAGTTTTTTTTAAAGCTAAGATTTCAGTTTTCGCTCCAGAACACGACGCGGTTGCGACACCAAAACATCGGCTCCAGGCCTCGTAAACTCCGCTGACCTCCTCCTCTCTGATGTTGACTGCAATAACAATGAAGCCGCCGTCCGTCTGAGCAAACCAGATGATTTTAAATGGTGACCAGACTTCATTTATTAAACATAACCCGGGTCGTCATGTGACCGGGGCGGGTCATAAATGATGCAGCAGCTCGAACCTGCTCGACTGTTGCCAGGGAGGGGCCCCCGGGGACTTGTTTACCTCTCCGACTTTTTTTTTTCAGAGAATATATATTTGGTCTGATGCGTGTTCGTCTATCACGGATGAGCTCAATCCCATTAGACTCTTGGTAACCACGTCAGAAACCTCACTTATCGCTCACCTGCTCCCGGGAAACACGATTAGACGGGACGTCTGGTTTGGCTCCCGCAGGTTGTGACGGATCGTCCACGAAGGGGAGTTTTCATCATCAAGTTGTTTTGTTTGGTCATTAGAAGTTGATTTTCTCTGGCAGACAGACGGGAGTCAAACGTTCCCACAGGGGGGTCACATGACGCCCAGGACTGTAATAAACACTGACATCACTTTTTTGAGATATTCTGGTTCACAGCATCACTTGGTAACATCCCCGTGATCTCTGACTGAGAGTGTTTCAGGGATGACATCACCGCACACGGTGAGGTCATAGTTACAGTAGGAGGCGACATAGAATATTCCACGGCCACTCAGCCCCGGATCATCATTAATACATGTGTTCGTTTTCACTTAACGTCAGATTTTTCTTTTTCTTTTTTTTTTTTTTGTCACATCTGCGGAGCTTTTTATGGAGGCGGTCATGAAAAATGGAAGAGGTTGATTCTCTGTCTGGCTGTGACTTCATCTTTATTTCTGGACCGTGATCAGAAATGTTGATTCCATTCAGGGACAAGTAACAAGATTTATTAAGATTAATTCTTGCATTTTATCATGAGAAAACTAACAAAAAGTTAGATTCTATGTTGACTTTACATAAAACACTGCAAGGTACAAACATGTGTTTAATAAAATAGAATTCTACATAAAACACAATTTTTAATAACATAAAAAGTACAACCATTAAAGTTGAAGAAACTACATATGACATTATGTTAAGAAATACACAAACAAGAGTTTAAAAAGTAGCATATACTTCCTTAAACAGTTCACAAGTACGAGTTGTTCTTTTAAGGCAATAAATTATATTTTTGAATAATCCAATAAAGGAAGAATTTTGTATTAAAAAATGGATGTTAAAAACGAAATATTTTCATTTTTACATTATATAGTTGTATATTTTAATTCGAATTATAAATAAAAAAACAATATTTTTTAGCAAATTCAAAATCTCTTAATTTGTAGCCTTTTAAATTCGATGTAAAAATAGTTTAAACCAGACAGTACTTAAACATAATTTAAAAGGATATACATATCTAATCCTTTTTTAAACTTCTATGATCGAAACTCAAGAGATTTATGAGAACCTCTTGTCCGGGGAACCAGCACAGAATAAATTAATTCCTATAATTTCTGTTCTGATTGATTATAACTGTCTGAAAGCTTTTGAAATAACGTAATATTTTCTATAATAACATTAGAATCTCATCCACAGTGCCAATATTAAGCAGTTACTTTTATTTTCAGGGACTAGAATCGGGCGATACGATACGTATCAGGGCTATGATACGATATATTGTGATACTGTAGTAAGCAGGATATATTTGTAGTATTGTCGAGTACTTGACTCTGGTGTTGCAGAAATCAAAATATGTCGAAACATTAGCATTTAAAGCTGCTGGAGTCGACTGTATCCTCTCGTCCTCAGTCATTCGGATTTAGTGGAATATCATTGTTCCTTCAGTGACAAAGGGCTTAATGAATTCTGCCATCTAGTGCCCAGAAGTTTAACTGCAACAAACTGCATGAATATTTGCATGTTTGCTATAAAGGCTGCTGGAGTCGACTGCATCCTCTCGTCCTCAGTCGCTGGGATCTCGTGGAATATTATGGTTCCTTCAGTGAGTGAGGATATAATGAATTCTGCCATCTAGTGGCCGGAAGTTTAACTGCAACAAACTGCATGGATATGTGCACGTTTGCTTTAAAAGTAAGTAAGTAATTTGTATTTGTATAGCGCTTTTCCAAACCAGGGTCACAAAGCGCTTAAACAATCAAAACAATATTCAATAAAGTATATACTTTAAAGGTCAAGATAACACTGAGAACAACACGTCTCTGGAGTCGACTGCATCCTCTCATCCTCAGTCATCACGGTATCATTGCGACATTGAACTGTATCGATTGTTTCTCACATTTAATTGCGAGTACTAGTTTTAAAAAAAACAAACTAGTAAGCCTTTATAAAATAGCTAAAATGATGAGACATCAAAAAACAAAAACAAAAGACACTAAAAAAAGAGATTTTTCTCACCATAAACATGAGCAAACATCTGCACTCGTGTTGAATTTGATCCTCATCCCTGCTCAAAGCACAAAAACATTGAATCTCTTCACACCTACTGTGCCGGAGAAAAAACTGGGTCTCTACCTGCACCTGCAGTAAATCAAGCCCAAAAAAAAAGGGTTATTATGATAATCTGAGTTTAGTCGGCGCCTCCCTGCCACCACCGGCCAACCCTGTCAATCACGGTCTCACCGCTCCTGCTGCTCTCCATCACCGCCACACACCTATTCATCTCCTGTCACTCACAGTCAGCAATAAATCACCTCCGATTTTGATGCACAGTCAGTCGCAGCCGGGTGATTTCATTTTTTTTTTTTTTAAAGAAAGAAAGAGGAATGTTTTCAGAGAAACATAACAGGCGCAGAAATAACGCGCGAAAGCTAATAATTACTCCGAGGGTCTGTAAGTTTGTCCATCCATCACACGCTTGTTTTCAGCCTCAGTGAGCGCTAGTTTTATCAGCGCGCAGAGAAACAATATGGCACAAACACACATCGAGGACGGCCACATGAGACGGGGAGGAAGGGGGGGAGGAAAAAAAAAAAAAAAGAAGTGTGTGATGTGCTGGGACTGCTGCCCACGAAGTCTCATTAATTTGGTGGCACCAGGCCCACTGGACGACGGACAGAGGACTAAACCTTCCGCTGATGAAGCCGTGTTCAAACACCGGCCGACAAATCTGTTCCTCTGTGTTTCTGCTGCAACTTTCCCATGATCGTCAGGCAACTTTTTAATATTTTCTCCACCTGTTTTGGCTCAGAAACAACTTAACAAGTGTAAGAATTAATAATTGTTTGTCTATGATACTCACAGCTACATGTTTCAAGGAGTGACTTTCAGAAAACGACATTTACTGTATATGCATCACTATTTATGTACTTCCTTTTGTTTTTCTTGGGCTACAGGCAAGGTGGTGGTGGAGTCAGACTGCAGACTGTGGCTGCCGGACTGGTCCACACAAGGCTAATTTGGTCGTGTGTGAACATTTTTTGTGTTCCACAGTCATTTTGTCCACACAAAACCTGCAACTTTGATGGTCCTAGAATAGATATAGTTGACACACCTCCATCGGTGTGATCACAACCTTAGGAAAGCCTGGAGTAATACTTTCCTGAGGTAATATATATCATGATATAAATGAAAATACAAAGATAAATCACACAAGAAATACAAAATGCAGCTATTTCTGTAACTCAATTTCTACTCACCCTTATGTCGACCAAGGGTTGGGATTATATCACGAGTATTCTGTTCTTTTTAGAGTTTTAGGCAGAAATATATATCAAGGTCGCGACTAGAGTTACGTTTTTTTTCTTTCAAAAATACCCACTAAAAAACCTTCAAATACCTGCTCGTCAGTAACCTCCATTTTGTGTTGAAACCTCGACATTCGAAATTGTTCTTGAAAAATAATTTTTTGAAGCTTTTTTTGTAGCAGAAGCTAAAATGCTAACATGCTACATAGACAGGAAATGCTGATGTTTTAAAGTGTGTATTTTTTTGTACGAAAGAAAAGTGGGCTCCGGTCGCATGCATGTAACTCCAAAAATATCCTGGATTACTCTGAAAATAATCCCAACCCTCGGTCGACATGAGGGTGACTATTAAATCTCTGAAGATTATTTACAGAAAAAAAAATTTAAGAGTGAAATTGGATGAGAAGGTTCTGTATTACTCCCTCCTTGTACAAGTAAAATTGTTGGGACTTTTAAGTTTTTTTTTATTTTTTGTCAAACAGTACTGAATATCTAAATATACAGTTGCGTTCCGAACTGACGATGCTACGAGACGAGTCTTATAACTTTATTTGGTATCTGATGCAACTCTAGACCACAAAAAACACAACAAAAATAAGTTCCTTCAACCTCCACTGATCTTCGAAAGCACTACGAAATAAATAATTATTTAGTTCGTTATATTTAAAAAATAGGAGGAAAACAAAGTTTCACAGGAGGGTGGGGAGGCAGCGCCATCAGAGGAGCTGTAATATATTTTATAGGGTTGAGTTACGATTAGGTATTTAAAATGAGGTAGGTTTTTGAGAGAGAATGAAATGGAACACATGAGCTATAATTCTTTCCTTCCAGCCATATCCTGTTGTCCGGGTCATTCTCTTCTTTTCCACATTACATGTCGTCAGTAAACGACAAGAAAAGGTGACAAAATAAGGCAAATTCAGGAACATTTACATTAAAATGAGCAGCAAACGGTTAAATCCTCTTAGATCTGGTGGAGAAAACAGTTGAAAAGCACATGATTTAAATGGAATATAAAACCTAAATTCTAAAAATAAATCAACAACTGGGGTCATTGGAGCATGAGGCAGAAAACCGCACCACAATTTGTCCATGAGTACGACCCCTTCAGGCCTGGCATGTGTACTACATCTTTTTTCTAGTGGTTTCGTCTAGACTTTATATTTGCAGATTTAGTTAAAAAGGCAGAAAACTGATGTTTTACCGTCATGAAGATTTGTGTTCAAATAAAAAAGGATTAAGTAGCAACATCCTGGTATTTTTCACACTCCTTTGATAAAAAGCGACAACAACAACTTATGCTGCTCAACTTTTTTATCCCGGCTCTTTTCGTTCCGGTCTTGAAGGCTTTACGGGCGACACAAAGAGCCCGTTCAAGAGTTCGACGTTATCGCTCATGTGTGCTCAATCTCAACAGCGATCATAAGTATAGATTGTGTTTTCCCCAGATTGAAGTTGAAAATAGAGCTTCGAGGATTGATATGGATCTGACGCGATCAAAAAGGATAAATCCAATTCCTCGTGAAGAGCCTGCGTCACAAAACAAGATAAACTTTTTTTCTCGCCCGAAAATACCCCAACTTGTTTTCCACACTGACTCAGATCGGTCACCGTTTTTTTCGTTGCCCCGGGCGACCACGTCATGTGACGGACAGGAATGCTGCAGCGGATCAATTAAATCCTCATCTGTTGATCTTAATTGATTGATTAGAGGCTCTAATGGACGCCGCCCTTAATGAGCCATTAGCTAATTGGGTGGAGGCCCCGGAGCGGACGGAGCCGTGTGTTTCTGCTACTTTCATTACCGCGATGACAGTAATATTCGGCCAATTGATGACTCGGGGATAATTTTTTCGGGGGGAGAGAGAGTCAGTGACAGTCGAGTCCAGAGACGCCGTCTTCCTGGTCAGACCTGAGCGTCGCGGCCCTTAATCAAGATACAATATAATTACATATAACCTCAGACATCTATTAATAATGCTCATTACTTATTAGCTCTTACAACAAACCCACGCTGTAAGATTGTGTCACCCTTTTTTACATGCACTATTAAAGTTATGTTGGATTTTTTGACCATCAAAATGTGCTACAAGTGAGAGATTTGGTTCAAAGATAAGTTATATTTGAAATATTTGGCGGTTAATCTACATGATTATGGGTGTGTTACTATGTAATACTAGTTTAAATGAAGAATAAGACAAAACCCAACCATGTTTTTTAAGGCTACAATATCTCAAATAAAACAAGATCATTTAATTTTTGAACTATTGAACACGTTAATAATAACAAACTATTTGCTAATGAGCTTTTAATGGTCGGGTTAATTGCCAGTCGGACCTGACCATTTTATTTTTAATTTATTTTCTATTTAGTCTAGATATACATTTATTAAGTATTTTTTTTCCTTTTTGTGAACATGTATTTCCCTTCAAAATAACTGAATTCAGATCATATTACAAAAAAAAGTTATTTTTTACAAAGGGCATATTTTTTTATTTGTTTTAGTGTTTTTTAATTGTTTATTGTTTAAACTTGTCTAAACACCTAATATGTTAAAATGAAAACCCCAAATGACATGACTTTGATCAACAAGAAATAGTAAGTAAAATAAAAAGTAAAATGGTACATGGCTCTTAATTATATAGCGCACACAATACACACACAATCATACACTGATGGGAGTAGGCTGCAACGCAGCGCGCTAGCTCAACCATCAGGAGCAAAAAAGTGTCTTGCTCACGGACACAACGCCACAATCTCGTCTGGAACTGGGATCTACCATATGAGCTATGAAGCCCTTGAGTAAATAAAAGTAAAATAAAAGTAAAATAAAAGTAAAATAAAATTCCTTTCCATCTCCCTTATTGGCCGCAGCTCTGAGAATAAAAAACCTGGTTAACTCAAAACTATTTCCTTTATATAGGCTTCAAATCCACGTTTATGTCTACTTTTTTTATTTTATTTTGTTCTTCTTAGCCATGTTGTTTTCCTCTGGACAGCTCCTCACAACAGAGTATATAATTTGGCCCCTGAAGAAATGTTATTGCCCCCCTTCTGGCGCTACAATTTATGCTACAAGCTTTCTTCCCCCAACACCACTCACTCCTTGTCTTGCCCCCTCTCAGTAAACTCAGTTCTGCACCCGCTTGCATGATGTATCATTCATGTGCAATCCAGACACACAAGCTCTTCGACTTCAGCTTTTAAAACCAGTTTGAATCTTTTTAATCGCACGGATGGTTCAGGAGTTCTATAACCGACAAGCCCACGTGACTCTTGACGCTGGTGAATATGTTCTATGTTTAGGTGATCTTGGTTAAAAAAAAAGCTATTGATTGTGCTTCACAACTTCAGAAAAAACACTTTCTAAAGTGTTTGCATTTTGATCTGCTTAAAGTTATCCTTGAGTCAAAACCTTTAAAACTTTCCCAGCTTGATAAACAACTCACGCAGTCTATAGTCTCCGGGTACGTCCCGCCGTGGGAGGCCAGGGGTCTTCGGAGACGCCGCATAGTGGTTTTCACTCGGTGTTTAAAACTTCAAATAACATTTGGAAAATTCTTTGTACGATGATGAAATGCGTTATGTTGACACCAACTGTGCAGCTGCTTCTCTCAGAAAACCGTCCTCCTGAGGGTTTCTGGGTATTTTCATCGTAATGCGAGCCTCGTTACGATCAGAGCGCCGGGGTCTGGTACAGTCGAAATCCCAGGACGGCTGGTCTCGCTTTGTAGAGCTACTTCAAAACCCCCCGTAGATGGGTTTTTTGTTATCGATATAAAATATCGTTTGTGATCAAAAAAACACGGAAACTGAGCCGAGGGTTTATCTTTCAAGGGTGAGTTTTGAAACGACACCGGATGTAAAACATCGTTGTATCTGCTGCCAGAACACGTTAGTCGCTGAAAACACTTGAGTAACAAGAAGGATTTACCGTCACAACATCCAGTCGTTTCAGATCTGATGATGATGATGATGATGATGATGATGATGATGATGATGATGATGGATGTCCTGATGACGGGAGACAAATGGACGACATCGTTGACGGCGCTATTACTCCGGTGGAGGTCGTAGTTCGAGTCCAGTCGTCCCTTTAATGAGTCACTCGAAGTCAAGATGAATCATTATTACTGCTCGGCTGAGGGGCGATCTATAGTCACCGGGTTTGACCTTGACTACGCGCCGAAACATTACGACCAGGTGACTGGTGTTTATAGAACTAGTCCAGCTTGTTGCGGATCTACAGTCTACCTTTATTTTTGAAGGACAATAACAAATGAAGTTGAACTGTAGTGACCACTTATCGTGAAAATTAAAGATACAATACATATTATATTAAACAAATACTATACATTAAAAAAGCTATAATTAAAATTGCAATTCTAAAAAATATCTATTTATATAACGAACTTGAACTTAAAGAATATACACCAGAGATCAGAATTACAGTCCCAACGATTTTACTTGTACAAGGAGAGAGTAATACAGAATCTTCTCATCCAATTTCACTCTGAAAGCATGTTTTCGGTAACGTCTTGAAACTCCATCGTACGTTTTTGATTATCGGAGAGACAAGAACAAAGTTCACGATCGGAAAAAAAACACAGACTATAATAAGCTGTGCTGTGTCTCAAATCGCATACTTCTCTTAGTATACTAGAAGTTAGTATGCACAAGGATAGTGTACATACTTACTAGTACGCAAATTCTCAACAGATAGTATATCTTAAATCAAACACTGCTGCTACACACTAACAGGAAATGACGCGACAGCTTCTTCTTCTACTACTATTTAACATGCTTGCAACCAGCTGTTTGAACGCTATCGCCACCTGCTGGCAGCACGTTTTGCAAGTTTGGATGAAGAAATAAAGAAAAGATATGAGAAACGAAATATTCGCGAGATATTTACGCTGGTATCAGCACCGAAGACGTGTCATCCTTCTACTGCTGCGGAAAATAATACACCCGTAAGTATATGTATATATATGAATATATATATGACGTAACTTCCGTTTACACTGGTCTTCAACGAAGCGTTCAAGGGTTCGTGTTCGGCTGAATCTTCAGTGTGTCAAAGAACCACACTTCCCAGAATGCACCAGCAGCAGCAAACCAGGTGCTTCAGTCATTGGCTCTAATGAGCAGCATCTGTGAAGTCATGGAGGTTCAGTCAGTCAGAGAGAGAAGACGCTCCAGGTTCACAATGGGTTCAATGGTCGGTGAAATGTTTGATTTACTTATTTACTTACTTAACTGCGGTAAATATTAGTGAAGGAGCAAATTGCAGCATTTACTATATTTAATATTTAATTTAAAATTAATTTAGAATGTTTAATTTAAATGGATAATTAAAAATGTTTTGTTTATCTGTCTTCTTCCTGATGGCTCCGTCACATTCAATTTCTATATCAAACCTAGTAATTATTAACAACATATATATATATATAATATATATATATATTTTATTATAGGTGTTCTTTTTTTAAAACATATTCATTTATTTTTCTTTTAATCATCATTTTTAATACTTACTTGGATTGATGACACACGTTGAGAAACCTCGACGCTCAACCAATCATAGCACCCTCGACGTGTTTGGGGTAAACAAAATTTCATCTCCAAAAAACTGAAAACTAGAAGAAAAAATGAAACTTTGTTGTCGTTTTGTAAGCACTTGTTAGAGTCATTTAATTACATTTCTAC